>NC_143582.1:163208920-163525159 GCF_048544385.1 Mastigoproctus giganteus | reverse complement strand
GCTGACCGGGCTAGCCGGGTGGGTAAAGTGCCTGCCTGGCAACCCAAAGGTCGCAGGTTCGAATCCCGCCTCGAGCTTGGATCAGAGCACTGCAAAAACCTTGGGAGGTGCATTATGGCCACAGAAGCCGATGCGCCAACAACTAACTAAAAATATATATATATATGCTGATAAATAAAACAAGTTGTAAAGTTACGTGTCACTTTTACTGTGAGCCTCCTTCCTTCCTTTCTTTCTTTCTTTCTTTCTTTCTTACCAGCAAATACCAGAAAACCTCCACATCATGCCAATTAGTAACTATGGAACAGTATACGACTTACATTCGCCATCAAGGCATTTTACAAAATCAATGACCGTTCGAGACCGCTCGACGTTTATTTCGCGTTCACTTTATAGTTAAGCGTCTGTACTATCTGCTCATGCAATTAAAATATAGGTGCATAATTTTGAAGAAAATGGTTCTGATCGATCTCAAAAAGAAGTCTCTTGATTTAATAAGAAGTCCCAATACACCAGAAAACACCTCCTCATACGGAGCCCAATGTTTTGCACATCGGCTCGTTGAACTTATTCAATTATGCACCTATATTTTAATGACATGAGCAGATAGTATAGAATATTGACGCTTAAACTATAAAGTGAACGCGAAATAAACATCGTGTACGACGAATATTGCACCAGAATTTACACCAATGAGCCAAAAACTTCTCGACCACGAACCTTACAGGAGTTAAAGGATCTGCTGGTTACGTGTTTGGTACCAGATATCAAATACATTTGGAAATCTTGTAGCGTCCACACCTCGCGGGGTACGAACTGTTTTGGCTGCACGTGGAGGACTTACATCATATTAGGTAGGTGGTCATAATGTTTTGGCTCATTGGTGTACTTTACTCTGATTAGAAGGTACCGCAAGAATTAAAACCTCGCGGTCTCCTTACCTTCAAAATTTTTTGTCAAGAAATGCTAACTCAAATGAATGGATCATGAGGAAGCCTTTATTCGCGATGTGCGTATGTGTTGCGAAGCTCACTTTCATCTAAACGGTTTTGTGAAAAAACGAAACTTTCATTATTGGTCGGAAGAAAACCTTCGCCATTTCCACTAGCAACCATTGCACAGTGACCGGGTAACAGTCTGGTGCACAATTTCGTATAACAGCATTATCCGCCCATATTTTTTTTTGAGGATAATGAAAGGGTAACAACTGTGACGTCAGGCTGCTATTTTTAACACGATCGCAACCTCTTTTGACTAATGAACCAACTACTAGGTTTCTCAGTTAATTAGGGCAGTTGGTTTCAACAAGATGGAGCGACGTCTCATACCGCCAGGGTTCTCTCTCCCACTGGATGCCATACGACTGCATTTCTTTTCATAACCACATTATCTCCAGGAATAATGTGGTTATGAAATTGTTTGTCTTACAAGGTCCCCAGACCTGTCAGCACGTGACTTTTTCATGGGAAACTAAAAAAGCAACTTTTACTCTCATCGCCCACATAATAACGAAATATTGTGTGGCCGATGAGACTGAAAGAAGAATTCGTGAAGAAATTGCCAGGTTTCATTTGTAGATGCTACGCGGCATCATGGGAAACATGCTTGGAAGAATGCCTGCGCAGAGACGGAGGTCATTTGAAGGATATCATCTTCAAAATATAAACGGCATGCTGTGTATACTTAAAGATGATATATTTGTAATTTGGCGAATACAAATTCCTTATTTAATTATTGAGTTTTTAAAATCGCCGTTTCCCTGCATCACCCTGCAAATATGGGGTATTTGTCACTAATATGCTTTTCCTAAATTCTGCCTTTAAGAATATTGGTGTGGCTTATGATTTGAAAAAAAAAATGATAAAAACTGAATACTCCTGTGAAAAATTGCTATCATATTATCACGCAAAAAAAGAACGATCAGTGCCACATGGAGTATCTCATTTGCCTGACATGTAACGTACGGGTAGATAAGGCGTGCAAGGTATTTATGTGAACTTGGGCTTTCTGTATTTCTTAAATATAACACATCTGTACTAGGTATAGTATTGCGTTATTTAAGTGCTGTGCACGTGCTAGCCCCTATATAAGTTTGCAGGCATTAAACGGTTTTATTTGATAGCAGGACATTTTCTATTTCAACATTCTTCCAATTGGAGACAAAAAGAAAAATAAATAAAAAATAACCGAAGCCCGCAACGATTCATGGAAAGAAACGGAAAGATCGTATAAGGACGTTACTTAAAGGGAATTTGCACCATTTCGAAAAAAAGTTAACAGGATTTGTTCTCCTGTAATTTTTCATTGGTCACATTTTAGAGACAGGCGTCAAGCATTAGCAATGGGGGAGTGTTTGGAAGTTTTACTAACTCTGCTAATGGTTCCATTTCCTAAAGTCGTAGCAGGAGCTACACAGAGTATTGGAGTTTTCTTTCAGTTTAAGGCGCTACCAATTTTTATGTGAATAGGATTTTAACGAAATTTAGGTATTTCTGATTTTTTATTGTTGTTTGCAGCTTGTTCTTAAAAGCAACGGCTATTTCTAGTTGTTTCATGATAATCCGATCTTCATAAAGCATAAATTCTTACTGTAGAGCCTGGATACGTGGTAATCGAAGCACAGTAATAACTATTACTTGCCAAAAAAAAAAGTAGGTAAAGACTTGATTCGCACCTTGTTTTAAAATTGTTTCAGAAGTGTTGTTCTATTTTTGCTAGCCTATGCTTACGCTGTACTTTTGTGGGAGGAAAAATCTCTTTAAGATAAAATAGACGACGTTATTCTTAAGGCTCTCTTAGTATTTTTTTATTTTTTTTTTTCTCCAGAATCGGCCCCTAATTTCAGTATCCCCATGTAGAATTTACTCTCCTCATTCACCCCATGGCTATTCCGTTCCTGCTCTACCTTTGTTCATACAAATAACTTGCAAAAGGTATTTGCGGGGTTTTTCACAAATGGATCATCATTAACTTTTATGTTTTGGTGACAAACACAGTGTCTGTGGTCTTCACTACAGCTCTTGGAGACTCGCTGGCTTCCACTTTAGTGAATACAGTGCTTATACACATTACTTGCGTGCATGCTTTGTGTTGTAACGGGATTTTAATGTAATACTGTAGTGGACACGCTGTGGCATTATTTACAACGAATACCGTTTTAAGGAAAATATTTCTAGGTTCCATCCGGTTTTTCTTAAACAAAACTTCTTTAGGCGCGCTCCGGGCAGTTTTCAGATGGGAGTAACTTGCGTTCATGGATTGACAAAAAATGCAACGACAATGCGACTGTTTCCATAAGTAAACGCATAACGGGCATTTTGAACTGCCAGCTATTGTGCTACCTTAATGTCTCGTTTCTCTTACTATCACCGAAGTTGACCAGCATTAGGCCTGGATAGTAATTGGGAGGGTGGCCACGTGGTGTAGTTGACTTTTTTCTTTTTTAACTTGTAGAAAATATTCTTCCGATTTTCACGTGTCATTTAATTTTGTTAATTGGTAAGGTAATAAAGAGTAAATCTGTGCTTTATCTTTACTTTTATAGCCTGTGGATAATTTTTCTCCTATTTCGCTTATTAGAATCGCCGTTAATAAATTTAAAATTCAATTCGTAAACGTGATCAAAATGACCGGCCCCAGATACATATCGTATAGTGAATGGTATTTGGTTATGGAGTGTCCATCGTAAAGTGATTTGATCGTACAGTGAACCAATCGTAAAGGCGTAAGGTATGTTAGTGTCTAACGGCTCCTGGGATTGCTCCCATCTCCGCTGGTGTACATTGTATCGGGCCAGAGATTTGAAGGTGTGTGGAGGGCTTGTGCATTTTATTGTGTTGTGCCCTTTGTTCTTCTGGTCTATTAGCCGCCAAGCCCGTAGTGGGACCCGACGTTACCACACCGTGCCATTGGGAGGCTGACCTGGTGTACCACTGATGCTAGAGTACTCTGGTGGGTCCTGCCACCTACTTTCATGGGATTTCAGTGGCTAGGACCAGATTTGAGAATGAGATAATCGCTGTTACTTGAGCAACGGTTGTAATTTTAACAGAGCGTAGGGTTGTTCGCTGATAAATTGTTCTATGGCCTAATAGGTCGGGCAATAATTTTGATGTATTTAGATTTAGACCTGTGGGGTACATAAAAAAAAAAAAACGCCGTGTAAGAAAAAGGGGGGGGGGAGCGTGGCATGCCCAATTCCTCACCAGAGGGAAGAGTGGGGTGGCGGGGGGGACGAAAATCACCCGCGCGCGCACACAATGTGCAAGAGAAAAGGAGAGAGGCAGAAGACGAGGGTAGGAAATAGAAGGGGCCAATAGGGAAGATGGTTCCTGCGACAGTGTGGCATGCACAGTGCCTCATCAGAGGGGGTGGGGGACGAAAACCCCACCCACAAAAAAAAAGTGATATTCCGCTAGTGCAGGGAAGGCGCGGCCAGTCAGTAGGAGCCGACAACTTGGTGGAAATCAGAGTGGAGGCTCCAGCGGCGTGAGTGCTGCTATGGTGGATAGATCATGCTGGGAAGGAAGGTCTAGCCCAGGTGTCGTCATTGGGACTCTATTTGGCGAGTGTGTCGCATCCAGACTGAAGGCTGGTCCAGTAGTCCATGATAATAAATAGTGGGAAGGTCAAAACCGGTAGTCCAAGGTAGGATGGACAAGTCTACCGACCGATATTAGGTCTCTTCTTGATGATATGTGTCACGTCCAGTGGGGAGAAGTTGGTCCAGGAGTCAATGATGAGGAATTTGTCAAGGTATGTGAGGACCCTGTCTTTGTTTGCACCGCTTGTTGCCCCATCCAAGTGGGGAGACCAGTCGACTACTCGAAGTGTGAGGGGGGGTGTCAAGTTGGGTTCTGTGAACCAATCGTAAAGTGTAGTGTTTTTGGGGTCAAACGGCACCAGGGGTTTCCCCCATCTCCGCGTAGTTTACATTGTCGTGTGATACAGTACGCTGTAAAGGCCAGAGATTTAAAAGTGTATGGATATTGTACATGAGTGGTGTTGTGTACTGTTGTTCTTCTGGCCATTTAGCCGCCAGGCCTCTGCTGAGGCCAGACGTTGCCCACACTTCGCCCCGTGGAGGCAGACCAGGTACACCAATATTTTAAATAAGTACTCTGGCAGGTCCTGCCACCTACTTTCCTGAGATTTCAGTGGCTAGGACCTAAAAAAAAAAAAATAATAATAATAATAATAAATAAATAAATAAAATAAAAATTAAAAATAACTAAGTAAAAAAAAAAAAAAAAAAAAAAAAAGAAATTTGAGAGGTTATCGCGTGGTGGTTGTGCTAGAATTGTGAGGCCGAAAATTGTGGGCGAATCTAATTTGGCTGTAATTAAGTTTGGATGTGTGGGGCTTTCGCTTGCATGCAGGTAGAGTGGGAGGGAGACTGAAGGCTGGGGGGGCGACAGACAGAAGAATGGAGTCGATAGGGAGGGTGACTCCAAGATTTGGTGGGGCATGCCCATGCCCCACCAGAAGGGAAAGTGTGGGTGGCAAGGAGGGAAGGAGACAGAGGGACCGTCATCTCCCCCCCCCCGGCCAGGGAAAAGGAAGAAAAGTGGGCCAGGCAAGGGCGCCAATAAGGCTAGTGTGCAGAGAGGCTCTGCTGTTTTTTCAGTCGGTGGAATGTCATTTCCGGGACATTGTCCCGTCCGAGGTTTACAAAAGTCCAGTTTATTTTGTAGCCATTCATTGGTTAGGATCCCGTCTGAGGTTTAGTCCAGTCAGTTTGGATGTGCATTTGCGATTTCATTTTGTTCCTTCTGTTATGAAGTCGGATCCCTGCGGGTTTGATTTGTTCTAGTGGTCCTTAGTGGTGTCGAATTTTTTTTCAGATTATGGGCAGCTTTGATGGGTACTTGCATTCTCTTCATTGCAGTGGTTGCGGCTGGGGGAAGGTCCGTCTTCTGCTGAAGAGGCCCTGAGCGAATTTTGTTAGCGCTTTGTAGCTGTCTTCTTCTAGGATGAGGTGTTTCTGGTTTAGCAGTGTGAACCGAATTTCAGTGATGAGCTGGCAGCGTAGATCTTGATACAGGTGACAGTGATACATGAGGTGCTCCCATGTTTCTGTTTGGCCACAGTGGCAGAGAGGAGTGTCACTGAGTCGGAAGCCTGATAACTTGTCTGAATGCACCGTGTCCGGTGAGTAGGTATGTGACCAGGAGTCCAGGAGACAGCCAGTGGGGATATTTTGGATATACCGTCTGAATTGTCGGCACGAATTTCCGGGTGATTTCACCTTTGAGTTTTCCCAGCGGGTTTGCCAGGTCTGTTGGAGATGCAGTGTGAGTCGCTTCTTTTCCATTTTAGGGTCATTGGCTAAGTCAATCGTGTAGTTCAGGCAGGTGGACGTTTTTCCTTTGCTGAGGTGGTGTAGGATTCCACGGCGAACGATCTCCAGGTCCAGGGGGAGGGCACCCATAAGGACCTGCAGCGCGTGAGTACTCACCGTCCTGCAGGCTCCGGAGATCGTTAGCAGGGAACCAATCGTAAAGCGGGGGCTGAGTACACTGTAGTGAGCGTTGTAAGGTGTATATCGCACGTATACGTGCAATGCGCCGTGGATTGACAAAAATCGACAAGAAAATGTGACACGAAATTGTTCATTTCTCCCGTTGTATCATTCCGTACCACACACGAGCGACGCATGACCCAATCAGTACCCCTATTAATTGCGTCATGCTATTTCTTTCAACATTTTCCACAGTATTTAATAAAAAATTTCGACGGAAAAAAATTTACAATTCAACATGTCGAAGTCTAATAGCGTTGTAAGGCGTATACAGCACGTATACGTGCAATGCGACCACCGAAACCACCTCCGTTGAGTACAAAGGAGAGATCTAAGCTATTTCGACAGCGGAAGAAATTACAGCGTGCGATGGAGTTGAACAAAGAAGCCGGAGAAGGTCCATCCACATCTTCAGAAATGTTAGAAGTGAATTTGGAAGGAGTCGTCATGGAAGTTGATACTGCATATGAAAAATCCTCGAAGCAGAGTCTTAAACAAAAAGCAAAGAAGCCAAAACCGACTGCCAGAAGTACTCCATCAAATCGTTCAACAGGTAGCGGGCGTAATACACAGCCGGAGCAGCAACAGGATATTGAGAAACACCGAAGCATCCACGCACAGTTTAAACGTTCATTCCTGGATAATTATTTCATTTCAGTCTGTTCCGTGTGTGATCAGCTTTGGTTCAAGAACAATGTGAAGATTGTAGCAGCTCGAGATGACGCTCTTCTGCAAACAGCATTTTCAAACGGCTCCTTCTGTAGCCTTTTCATTTCATCCTTATTTGGGCTCTCCCGGGTATTTTGCCTTGGGTTAGGCCAGCAGGTGATAGTAGATCCTGGGCGTCTCCACGTGGCAGGGGTGGGACGTGGTGACCAGGTGTTGCTACTTCCCATTTGCTAAGAGCCAGG
Organism: Mastigoproctus giganteus; assembly: GCF_048544385.1. NCBI lineage: Eukaryota > Metazoa > Arthropoda > Arachnida > Uropygi > Thelyphonidae > Mastigoproctus > Mastigoproctus giganteus. The sequence continues at coordinate 163,517,728 of NC_143582.1, read as the reverse complement.
TACCAACCGACAATATATCAAATATACCCTGCTGGACATTGATTTTGTTCTTGTATATAGTGTAAATTCTTACACTTCAAATTCTGTAAATTCTTCAGAAATGTTAGAAGTGAATTTGGAAGGAAGTAGAAGTTACGCCAAAACCGGCCATAGGTATTGTTGAATACCTATGTGAAAATTACTTTGGACAGTGTATGCCTGCAAATTGTAAATAATGGAGGTTTTTTAAAGAAAAAAAAAAAAAAAAATTAAGATGCGTCAAAAGAATTTCAGTTTCACGCCCTCCAAGTTTTGGATAATTTTAAATGACTATGCTCCAATCCAATTTGATACATCGGCACCTTCCTTCTCCCCCCACCCAAACGCGGATGATGAGATGATTTTGTCTGAAGGATGAACGAGTCCTATTACTTTTATTAGTTGCTTTTCCTTTTTTTGTTTTGCAGCAGGGGAAATGCCCAACTCGAAGAAAATGGGTCACTAAACTGCTCAAAAAAAAAAAAGAACTTTAATGTCCACATTTTCAATTGCATTGAAGTTGAATTTTCGTATTAATTCGCGAAAAAAGGTTAAATATATAAGTTAAAGATTAAAAACAACATTTGATGTATTAATAAGTTCGAAGTTTAGCTACATTTATTATACCATATTTCTGACAGCGCGGTTCTTAAAATTTTTATACGATGTAGCATTTGGTCTTAAGGTGCGTTTACACCTAGACCATGTTGAGGGAGTCTCTTCTTGGTCAAATGTGTATGGAGTATTTATATATGTGTAGACAGAGCTGTTGAAATGAAGGGAACGGCCCTTTAACACGCACGTGACAAATCGGAGAGAGACAACTGCTCTCCAAGCGAAAGTTTTCAGTCAGGGGCACATCCTATCCAGGTATCATCGTAAAGGGGACATGAACACCAGGTTTTTGAGTTTTTTTTTTTTTTTAGATAGACTTAGGAACACTTATACCCATGTATAGGGGGTGAGGGCATTATTTTAAGGTGGTAGATGACTTTCATCAACCGGTGAAATACCACCGCTTTGCTTATTGGAGGCTTGAAGTGGTCAAACCCATGTTTAGTCTCTAGAGCAAAGTTTCCGGCATCCCCCTCCCCCCATACTTCACCTTAAACCCATGCACGGTACTAAGTACTATAGGTTTTGATACCTTTCGTGTTTGGGGTTTTCATAAAAAAAAAAAAAAAAAAAAATTGTGTGAAAGATGTGTCCAGCAGCGTATATGACACATCCGTGGCAGATGAGTCCGCGTCTGCCTAGAACATGCAAATATACGATGGTCAAGTACACATGTAAGGATTGACTTGGCGCAATATAGCCTCAAATTCTGATGCTATATTGTGCCAACCCTAAACAAACAAGCATATAGCGGATGGCCATGCACATGAAATTCTGCAACCGTGTACTTTGTAAATTATAGTTCACGAAGTATTTATTTCAAGTCAGTTGCTTCCTACTGCAAAGCAATATTTTGTAATTTCTTTAAAACACGAGAGAAAGAAGTTTCTTAGGGATCAATTACTAAAAAGGTTTATCGATTGATTCATTCAGTAACTGAAGTAGTTTTTTTTTTTTTTTTTGCAGGTTTTTGAAATTGTAGTGCTTTTTGCCGTTAAAAGTACCATTACAGGTGAGTTAGCCAATGCTCCAAAACAGTGAAATTTTCAAGTCTGATGTTTGTTTCATAGGGAAGAATCACAGGTGTGTTCATTTTCCTAATACAGTAACATCTTGCTTTAACGGGCTATATGTGAGTAAATAGGCTTGGAATGTTCTGGTTTCAATACATAAATTTCGTTACGTTTCGTTAATAAAATTGCCTGCAGATTCCCAGAGATCAATCATTGCAGTTGGGACGAATCTGTCATATCGACCGATTATTTGTCGCTATACAGAAAGTATTTTTAAATTTTCTATCGTGCTGCATGGTACAGTACGAACGAAACTGGTTCTGTAGACGCTGCTCGTCATATCCGAAGTCCGTTAAACCAAGAGTTTACTTTTAATAATGTTCAAATTTAAATAATTGACAGCCAATTTTTAGTCTCTTAATTTTATAATAAGTTTTGTTCGCTAAATAAATGGAATGACAGTATCTCCTATTAATAGGGGAGGCCCTAGACTAGTTTTCACTTTCGGAAGGACCATGCTAATTTACAATTAGCATGGTCCTTCCGAAATTCCAAGGGCAAATGTAAGCTGAGGTTTTTGGTAAATTTGGAAATATTTTGGCCCTTTTTTCCATTTTTATGTTTAAGTATTTAAAAAAAAAAAAAACTTAAGCTTTTTCTGAAGTTAATTACTCTGATTGTCCATTCATCAAACAATGTTTGAGATAAAAGAGAGACAAAAAAATTTTCGGAATAAATTTGTATACGACAGCTAGATGATGTTTCAGTCTGATTATAAATAAAAATGCATTATTTTTCATTTAATAATTAAAATCTGAAATTTTTTATACCTTTCTCAATATGGATACTTTAGATTTCCAAATTAGTAATTGCGTTTGAGAACCTACGAGGCGTCGCGCCACCATTTGTGCAACTATTTACTTGGGGAATAGCATGGGACCTGACAGGTGCTGACGTTGTACAGTTTCGAATTATGCATTTGTTTCTAATTCAGGGCCACTTGTTTTTCCGCTCCCGCCACTATTTATATAAATATCCACCGTATAAGTCGATCTCCTTATTTTTATTTTTTTATTGACAATTGTGCTTAGTCATATTTACCATTATAAGATGCTTTTTTTTTTTTTTTTACAATTATATTTTGCATCTCGCGTAGTGATCATTTATAGTAAATTACCACTGTCTACTTTTTTAGTTCTATTATTCTGTTTTAATTATATCGTAGCATTTTATCATACGTCACAGTAAGCAGTAAAGAAAGCGGTAAGCGTATGTAGTGCTCCTTGACTAGAAAGTCATGAAAGTAAAACTTACAGGCGACGAAGTGAATCGCCCTTATTGATGTAGTATGTATGCACGGGATACTTTGATTATTTAACCGAGCTCGAACTTAACTACTTCTTGTTGCTTGCCCTTATTAATGCTGTATTTGCTAATTTGTTTCACTATACAAAATGCCCTAAATAATGGAAGCGAATTTGCTATAGGAAAATGAAAATCTCGAGAAGTGAACCCGAAAACACAAACAACCCCTAGCTAATTCCATGGCATTTTTATGACTAATAAAGAAGAAAAACAAATTCTTTTTTAAAAAGGTGAGGAACAATGTATATTTGTGTAAAAATATGTACGCCATAAATATAAATATATTGGTATTAATTTGAAAATAGCGCTGCAGTTATTCGAAAAAAAGGTAGTCGAAAAAATTAAGATACAAACCAGCTGAGATACTGAATTCACGAATATTAACTTAATTCTTTAAATAAGTTTTTGCATAATTGTATATAGAAAAGTTTAGAAATGAATTGCGGAACTGTTTTTCTATTTCTACTGTCTACATTACTGTCTATCATGATTAATTTCAAACAACGTAAGACTGTCTGAGAAAAATGTTTTATTTATTCATTTATTTATTTGTTATTAATATTATTTTTTTTACAAAGGAGATACCTAATGGAATATATTTAAATTATCAAATACCCATTTATTTTTCCTGGTGAGCTGTACTGTGATAAGTACTATATGTGGAAAACTATTTCTATTTTTTTTTTTTTTTTTTGGCAGCCGTACGGAGAGCTCTAAAATTTTATATATATATATATATATATATATATATATATATATATAACAGCTGCAAATAGTTGGAGAAATTAAGAACAAAGGGAGGGTGGGGATAATGTTATCAAGTAATTTCAATTAATCTTATATTAGTTGAAATTACTTTAACAATCTTACATTTCAAGTAATTTGCTTTTACACTGTTCTCTAAAGAGAAAAAATTTTCTATGCTTTTATCTCCTCAAAGTAATTCGGGAGGGATTGAAGCAAAAGAAGCCACTTCCTCCGGAGGTGTACCCATAATCTGGAATATAGCCAAAATGAATGTTGAATCCGCCCTAAGTAGTACACAGATGAAGGAAACTTTGATCTATGAGTTTTAATCTCTAATAAATTATAAAAGTCCACTTTTATAATTTATAAGAGTATCTCTAGGTAGCAGTTCGTCTCTGTTGTTAATGAAATTTTTATTTTCCAAACAGAGCATAAATCCATCCAGAGTTTAACACATCACAAACGGCTGGCGTTTGTGTGCGTGTAGTGTATTTAGGCGCGTTAGCTAAATGCACTATGCGCTTATTATCCGCCCGTTGTTCGCATGTAACAATTCGACTCCCAGTCCACGAATTTCCTTTAAATTTTATATTTGGGCCTTTTTAAAAAGATTTGTGAAGCCATTCCAAACCTTCATTAAAATCGGCCCAATAGAAATCCAGCAATTATTATTTTATTTATTTATTATTATTTTTTTCCTGCCTGCTTGTGGAAACTATTCCCAGTAGATGAATTTTCATGAAATTTTACATTTGGGTCTTTTCGAAAGATTTCCAAATTTCATTAAAATCAAACCAATGGAAATTCGGCAATTATTTCTTTGTTCGGCCGTCCGTACTGGAATCGAAGTGGATGGATTTTCATTAAATTTTATATTTCTCTCTATTATATAAAGATTTGTCGACCCTTCCAAAATTTAATTAAAATCGAACCAATAAAAATCCGGAAATTACTATTTATTTTGTTTTAATACATATCATAGGCTGTATATATATATATATATACCGTATATTATAGCAGAAGAAGTGGATATTTGTTTATCGTCATGCACTGGTTGGGGAATGAATGGGCAATATGGCGGACGCTCAGAAACGAAATATTATCGGTTCGTGCTTTTTTGTTGTAACTAGCAAAAAGCAACGTAGTTGCTTTTTGCTAGTTACTATTATAAATCATGAATTATTACTATTTAAAATGTAACGCGCTGCTTACATTAACTAACTTATTATAAATTGTATAGTAATAAAAACTTCGTTTCTGTTATACTTATTCAACTTCACTGCATAAATGTAAGCACCTAATAAACTTAAATAAACGCTTACTATTTAATGCACTGAGCTTTTTAGAAATATGACATTAAAAGCTGAATAAATATTGATAAAATTAATAAATTATAAATATTAATTAGTATGTTTTACTTACGTTTTGTTTATTTATAAAAGCTTGCTGCTAATGTGCATCGTTGTCATACTGTGGAGGCACTTCATTGCGAGTTGTCTTGGTGTTGCACTACGCATCAGTGAAAGCATTGCTCCCACTGGAGCAGTGCTTAATATTTAAATTGCGTAGTGCAATATCAAGGAAAACTCTTGATGAAGATTCCTCCAATTTACAAGGTCTATGCACTCAGTGGCAAACTTAGCTTGCTAAAATTACGATAATGTTCGTGGACTTATACCTTTTAAACTCCTTGGCTCTATGTGGCCCTCCCGAAATACGAACGGAACATTTATTTTTATTATGAGCAGGGCTGATAGACAGACCACTCGAAACGAGAACCTATTTATACACTTATTCCGATCCTTGATCATTGCAGCATGAATACCCATGAGCTTTTCCTCCATAAACACTTTTCGTCTTTCACTAGTTAATCCATTTGTGACTGGAAGTTTTCTTAAATTTGTGTATAGATTGTTGATGGTGAACTTATTTCTGTGGTGGCTTCGTTTCACTCCTATTTCTAAGGCAACTTTCCAAAATTATTATTACTTGTTGCAGATTGTACACCATTCCTGTGCTGATAATCTGAAACAGGGGGAATGCTTCATTCAGTGAATTGAATTTTTTTAAATGAACACTATGCTATCAAGGATACAAACACTGGCTATTAGTATACCTTCCCACCCGACTTATTAAAGATCTCAGAAATAATTAATTGGCATTTTAAATTTCTTTTATATCCCCTTCCCTCCAGAAAAATTGAAAATTTTCCGATGATGATACCCATGAATGTTTCTAATGTAAAATGCAATGTATATTACCTGCAACAATAATCAATACTTAATCCACTTACTCGTTCGCTCATATGGATCAACGTAGTCTTATGATTTCGGAGTGCTTTCAGTTCGTTACTCTTCTTTACTACTTTTCCTACAGTACAGTACTACACTGTTTTTATATGCTGGAGTCTGATGCTTTCTTGTCTTTACAGCCCTGGAAACCGCGAATACCTCCCCCTTTTTCTTTTTTTTTTCCTTTTTCTTTTTTTGTTCCGAGACCAATGGTTAGTCACTAGTTGTTTTGCTCAGGAAAGAGCGCCTTTCCTCGTTCCATTTTTATTAGTTGTAGATCTTCGCACTCATAGCGCACATAAACTTAAGTGAAAGTATTTAAATTTTTTTTTTTTTTTTTTTTTTTGTTGTGTACCAGCCTTAAGAAGCTTCTTATACTTAATTTTATTACTGCAGTATTTTATTTTAGCTGGTCCTAGATGAAAATCGCAGATCTGCTAATATAGTCGTACTTAGTATCAGTACTTGGTGTTAATTTTTGTTTAAAATTAGTTATTATACTGTGATTTTAATTATAATTTTTATAATTGGACTAAACTCATTTTTCTAAAATCAGTTCAGAGTCACAATAGAGTGTGAAGCACAGCAATATGAGTTTCAGAGATGTCAGTAAAATAGTTGCCTGAATTCAGGTAAAGCTGTTCCAAATCAACGTATCCCACATTCTTTAGGAGCTTCACTCCGAAATTTTAAAATAGATTGAACTCTTTTAATGTTTTCCTGTACACCACTGCTTCAGCCTTCCCCAAAAAGCAAAAATGCTGATGACGCTCTATAGTATATCAAGAATTAATTTCTCTTCCATTTGTTGCCATTCCCTGTTCATTTCCAAAATCTCCAAAACACGTTTAACTGGTCAAAAATTAGCTTTAACTTTCAAAACCTTATCTTTAATCCCAGCCACTATGTAGCTGGGATTATGGTAGTCAAGTTGTCAACTCCGTCTGTTCCTCCCATTGACAGTAAAATTGTCTAGATATCCGACACCGTTTGGTAATTTTGTATAAGATTTTTTCCCCCCGAGCATTTCATCATTGTTTTTAAAGAAATTATCTGGCCAACCCAGTATGCGATTGACCGAATTTGTTTTTAAAATTCGGGCCCAATCACTATTGGTATAGCCCCCCCCCCTTTTTTTTTTGTTTCCATTTATTAATACACACAGTTTACATACATTCATATATATACAAAACTTACATAGATTTATATATATACATTTCCATCATGTGTGTGTGTGTACGGGTATCATGGTGGCTCCAGGGCAGTAGGGCGCCTCCGTAGCTAGGTGGGAAGGAGCAGCAGTGCGTAGCACACGCTTCTTCATTAGACCGGGGTTCGAGCCTGTCACAACCAAATACGGAGGATGCGGAAAGGTCATCAGGGAATGACCACCGCATATTCCCGGAAAAATATGGCCTTAGTTGCTAATGCTCCTAAAAACCAAATAACAAACGAACAAACCAAGGCAGTAGCCCATCTCCACCGTTGTTCTCTGTGTTGATGTAGAAACTCTGGGCCACTTCGTCACCAGGGAGCAGCAAACACCTGGACAGCTGCCGCCTGGTGCCCGTTAGTATACCCCCATTCCATTTATTAATAGACACAGTTTACATACATTCATATTTATACAAAACTTACATAGATTTATATATACATTTCCATCATCCAGGGCTTGTGTGTGTACGTGTATCACGGTGGCCTATCTCCATCTTTGTTCTCTTGTGTTGGTGTAGAAACACTAGGCCACTTCGCCACCAGGGAGCAGCGAACACCTGGGCAGCTGCCGCCTGGTGCCCGTCCCCAGGCAAGATGAAACCGGCCTGGGTCTGTATGTGCTTATGTGCACAAATTCCCGCACCCACCGGAGGTAGTGCAATACCGGTGGGTGCCAACAATCCTGCTGCCAGGTTGCTCAGACCTGAAAACCAGCAAAAAAAAAAAAAAAAAAATAATAATAATAAATAAAAAAAAAATAATAATAAATAAAAAATAAAAAAAGATAAAAAATAAAGTGGTATAGTTACCCTTAGTAGTACCACTACCTATTTTTAGGTAAACATACCACTCGATGCTTAAATTATAGCAATTTATCACAATAAATAAATTCTCTATTGCTAATAAGTACAGGACATGTACTAGAGATAGTAATGCTCAACACGGCGACATGGCCAGGAGTTTTACATTATAAATGAAATTATAAATGAAATTAATTGGCAAAAAGCAAAAAAAATACCGTTACATGGAAATTATGAGTTACAAACATGTAAATTATAATAATGAAAAATGAACTAAACGTCATATGGAGGAAATTAGCATTAGTAGAGGCATTTGATGCAAGAAAGCAAGCTTATGCAGCATCAGCCAAAAAAAAAAAAAAAAAAAAAAACCCACTTCCACTTCACCCCTCTGTTCGTTCAAAATACCTGTCCAGCTGAGCCTTAAACTTATTTAGGCTATCAACCTCCACCACAAGGGATGGAAGTCTGTTCCACCAACCAACCACCCGCTGGCTAAAGGCAAATTTCCGCACGTCTATCCTACATCTGTCTTTCCTCAATTTGATTTATGCCCTCTCAGGTGATTTTTTCTGAGCTAGAGGAAGAATCCCATCAGCATTGAGCATGCTTAAACCATTCAAGGCTTTATAAACCTCTATCAGATCACCTCGCTGGTGCCTAGTCTCCAGACACTAATTTGCAAAACTTAAGCCTTTCTTGGTAAGAGCACCCCTTTGTTCCATTCACTAATCTTGTTGCCCTTCTCTGTACTTGTTCCAGCAGCTCTACATCCTTCTTGAAATGAGGCCTCCAGACCTGTATACAGTACTCTAGGTGTGGCCTGACCATCGCCTTATACAATGGAATAATCACCTCCTTATCCCTGCTGGAAAAATTCCTGTATATCATTGACAATACTCCATGAGCTACTCTTGCAGCCCGTCTGCACTGATCAGAGAACTTCATATCTGCCTGCACAACCACCCCCAAGTCCCTTTCATTCTCTACCACTGTCAGTGTAGTACCACAGAGTTGATACGTTGCTCTGGGGTTGCTGTTTCCCATGTGTAATACTTTACATTTGTCAATGTTAAACTTCATTTGCCACCTCTCAGCCCATTTGCTCAACCTTTCCAGATCCTGTTGCAGCAGCATAGTGTCAGTAGTGTCCTTGACAACCCTGCCAACCTTTGTATCGTCTGCAGACTTGGACATTAAGCCCGATATACCATCATCAATATCATTTATAAATACAGAAAACAATAATGGATCCAACACTGAGCCCTGAGGGACTCCACTAATAACATCAGTCCACGATGAGCAGAGTCCATTGATTACCACTCTCTGTCTTCTACCCCTCAACCACCCCTTTATCCATAGCAGCAATTTGCCTCCAATGTCACACTGCTCCAATTTGTGTAGCAGTCTTCCATGTGCAACAGTATCAAAAGCCTTTCTAAGATCCAAGTATATAATATCAAAGTTATTCCCTGCATCCAGTTCTTTTGTGACTGCATCATAGTATCCAATCAAGTTGGTCAGGCAAGACTTCCCCTTAACAAAACCATGCTGTGTCTGAGCTATAACTGAAGTCTTGTCTAAATGATCCTGCAGTGCTTCTTTAACCAGTGCCTCCATTAATTTTCCTGGAACAGAAGTTAAGCTCACAGGTCTATAATTACTTGTGTCAGCCTTTGATCCTCCTTTGTGAATTGGGGTCACATTTGCACATTTCCAGTCTATGGGTACCTCCCCTGAGTCCAAGGAAGCTCTCATAATTATGGCTAAGGGTTTGCTTACTTCCTTTGCTGCCTCCTTTAATATAACTGGATAGATCCCATCCACCCCGGGTGCCTTTCTTGTGTTTATCTTCAACAGTTTCTCTCCACTTTACTCCCAGTTATTTCAAGATTCTGTAGCTTACTGCTAGAGTTGAATACACCTCTGGCATTCCCCTCGCTGAATAACTCCTCATGTGTGAATGTCGATGCAAAATATTCATTTAGTTTGTTAGCTACCTGAGCAGGATCACCAACACTTGACCCATCAATATCAAGTGGACCAATCTGATTCATCCCCTTCCTTCTAGTTTACATAAGTAAAGAACTCTTTGCTGTTTTTCTTTGCATCCCTTGCCAAGGATTTCTCGTAATCTGCCTTCGCCTGCCTAACCTCCTTTGTAACTTGGTTGCATATCAACTTGTATCTATCATAGGCTTCTGTGTCATGTGTTAATTTGTAAGTATCCCATGCATTTTTCTTCTCTGCCATATGCCTCATTAGTTCATGTGACATCCATTTTGGCCTAAACCTTGAACAATATTTCTTAGTTGGTATGTAAAGCCTAGTAGCTTCCAAGATAAGTTCTTTGAATGCTTCCCATTTTGAATTTGCTGTTGGTAACATCATCAGTTGGTCCCACTGTATAGAATTTAAATACTGTCTCAGTCCATCGTAGTCGCCTTTACGGAAGCAATAACCCTTCCCTTTACCCCTAATGGTAGTTACCTCTTTGAGTAAATCCCACTTCAGCACACTGATCACTGCCACCTAGTGGTTCATTTATCTGCAGATTCTTAATGCATGAAGAATCACTGCTGATAATCAAATCAAGAGTATTACTCCCTCTAGTTGCCTCCCGAACATGCTGATGTAGAAAACAATCATCCAATAAATCCACAAAAGCCGTACTAGTGTGTGAGTAACCAGCCCCCAAATTCCAGTCAATATCTGGGAAATTAAAATCTCCCATTATAAGACACTCTGATTTACTGGCCCACTCTATTTCCCTGTACAGTTCCTTATTATACTCATCAGAGTCATTAGGCCTATAGCACACTCCTACTCAATTTTGATCTCCCAGTGCTTATGTCACACCAAACTGACTCCACACTGCACTGTCCAGCGATGTCGACTGGCTTCACTTCCTTGGTTTTTATGTGTTTCTTAACTAATAGCATAACCCCTCCCCCCTTCCTATCCTGTCTATCCTTTCTGTAGACGTTGTACTCCCCAAATTGCAGTTCTGCATCCCTTATATCTGTGTGACACCACGTCTCTGATATCCCAACAATATCTGCCTTCGATGTTTTGAGCAATACCTCAAATTCATCAAATTTATTTACTAAACTCCTAGCATTGGTGTACACGCAAGTATACCTGCACCTGTTTCTATTCTTAGCTACCCTAACACAACCCATGTGTTTACTTGTACCGCAGTGGCTCCCAGCAGTCTCGGAAATAACATGTATCTTGTTTTTCAGGCTTCTGCTCATACTAATAGAAGCAGTGCAAGAATCTCTTTCACCTCTGCCAGTGGCTACTGTCAATCTATTGGTCTTTGTCTCCCCCCAAGCTAGCAGTTTTCCGACCCACCTAACATCAGCATCAGATAGCATCAGCAAATATTCTTGCACCCTTTCTATTTAAGTGTATCCCATCCCTGTAGAAGCAATCTCTCCTGTTGACAAGTACAGTCCGGGCTGAAAAAAATTCTACCCCTTGAGCCTTGCACAATCTTTCCAGGGCCGAATTGATCGACAAGGCTCTCATCATATACTCCCTCCTATCGTGTCTGGGCAGAATTGCAGACGCTTTCAAATTCAACCCTAATTCTCGGCTTTTGTTCAACAGTGACCTGTACTTGTTAAGTAATTCTGCCGGTCTCCTACTCTTAATATTATTAGTGCCAACATGTACAACTATATCACCTTTTGTGCCCTTAAAAGATGATATTCGCTCTACAACGTCATCAACCTTTGCCCCTGGCAGACATACCCTGGTCCTGTTCCACCTATCAAAATTATCTCAGTTCCACAGATGGAATCCACTCGAGGAGCATGTGACGGTATTTGTAGTCGGTAGCTAATTTCTGAAGGTCGACTCCAAGACGGAGCAGTGCCTGAATTTTGGGAAGTGCCTGGGCAGGTAGGAACCGACTACACAGTTTCAACCGGTTGTATTTGAGGATTAGTGTGGGCTCTGACCTCAAGGATGGCGTAGGATTGTGCCACTGACAGAAATCCCAGATGTTTGGGGCGTTTATTACTCCTGTGTACATTTTTACTGAAGTCATTAAACGCCTGCTGTCAATTAACCTCGGGAGCCTGGGTACATTTAGCTGCTCAGCCATGTCAGTTGTTCAATTGAGGGGGTCGGCGATGCTTATTTGTGGCCCATTTCAGGGTCCAGTATTCACACGAGAACACCGGTTTTTGAAGTGAAGGCGACGCAGATGCCCAAATTTCAGCAGCATATAAAATAGCCGGATAAACAGTGGCTTGAAGATATCTTGTAGTGGTTGCGGCATCGTTGGAATGAAGTAAGTGTTTCGCTTTCCAGCGTAGGGTGTTAAAACGCTTCCGGAGGTATTCTGTGTGATTATTAAATTTCAGCTTCGGATCAAAATAGACCCCGAGATCTTTATGGCAGGTAACCACTGGAATTAAAGTACCTAAAACTGAAGGTTGAATTATTGTTGGTTGCTGTTTCAATGAGTAAGTCATTATTGCAGATTTTGACGGGTTAAGGTTTAATCCAAACATCTTCAAGTAAGTTGAAAGAGTGGTCAAGTTCTCTGTGATGGAAGACGTAATTTCCATTGGGTTTGCAGACGGTGGGATTAAGGTAAGAAACTTTATCTCGTCGGCATATATTAGAGCATCATCACGATGACTCATGAAAGGAATCAGAATCGCTGAGAAGAGAAGGCCAGACAGGACACCACCTTGAACTCCTGCATTAATTTTTCTTGTAAAGTGAGTTTTCTTCAAAGTGAGGTGGACACTTCTATTCTTCAATGAGGCGGTGAGGAAAGCTAGTAGGTCTCCATTAATCCTGAAGAAGAATTGCAGGAGTCTGAGAAGGGCTGTGACGTCTAGGCTGTCAAAAGCAGCTTCAATGTCAGCGTGCACTATAGCTAATTCAGATTTAGTTTCGAAGGCTTGAAGAATTGATGTCTGTGCGGCCATGAGGTTTGTTATGGTGGATCTATTTTCGACTGCGAAATGGAAATGTTTCGGCTTCTGTGGCATCATCTGTTTGTTTAATGCCGGAAGGAGTACCTTTTCTAGAAGTTTGAGGAGGGTGGAAGAAGTTGAGAACAACTTAAGTTTAGTGATGACAGTGCCGAGTCCAAACAAGGCCTGTAGTAACACCAAAACGAGTATGACTTTTAACATTACATCATCTACACTATTTACAATATAAACATTTAGTTGTTGCCAAGGCCCAACTCGGGCAAATACAACGGCAACCAACACAGCATCTTACGTTTTAAGTTTTCTCCCAAACTGACGGCTTCTTTATAAGTCCTCACCTAAGAGCCATGTACTTACACAAAAGCATAGCTGTAGTTTAATTATAATTAGTACATGCTCGCTTCTGTCTCCAAAGCTGATCAGATGTGTCCATAGATGATATCCAACACAGAAAAAGCAGAAAGTGCTTTTGTCTCCAGTTTTGTCAAAAAGCAGCAATGTTGGTAGTATACAGAGCCGTCGAACGCGTTTCGCCTGAAGTCCACGTCCAAGAAGTCATTGAGAATGGAGTCCTGTTCACACTTAAGTCACTGTAGAAATTGCACCCGTTGTTTTATATTGTGGTTCTAGGTTAGGTGACTTGTCACAATATGGAAACTGTGCTCCAAAGCCGATTTCCATCTATAACTTTAGATTTTCAAGATCTATTAAGTGAATTGCCTAGCAGTTCACTTAATAATGTTCACTAAATCCAAGGTGGAGAAAATCTGTAATGCCTTGAAATTACTTTTATTTTCCACAAGTATGTTTACATTAGCCTCCGTGAGATCTGGAACTGCGGTTTGTAGGTCCAATCTGACCTGTGAGTATAATAGGCAATGGAAAAGTAAATGATCCCACGTCTCCAATCCTCCGCAGGTGCATTAAGGATCAGGTTTCAATCGTCTTTCGAAGAGCATAGAAGTGAGGGAACCATGACCTGTAAGTAACTAAGATGTGGTCATAGAGGGTGTAAACCACTGGAAAACTTGAAACTTTGAAACAAAATCAGCTTTAGGAAAAAATTTCCTAGTAACCAATCCGTGCTCACTTTCATCCCAACGTATTTGCCACACCTTTACAATTCCTCCCAATTCTCGTCTTTTCTATCTTTAAGTTGTTTGCTGGATTCGAGGAAATCCCCAATATTTCCGTAGCAAGGCCCTTGATGATATTATATACAGAGCAATGACTCAAGGCCCTTGAGTCATTGCTCTGTATATAATAAACAGGTCAAGGGGCATCATACCACTTAACACCTGTAAAGCATTATTAGATACTGTTCTAGGAGCACAATTGATAGCCAAAAGAACAGAGCGTTGTACAGATATCAGTTTGGTACGTATTTTCTTGGGGTACGTAGTATACCCCCAGGAAGAGTGGGAATAAACTGCCTCTTAGGCAGTTTATTCCCACTCTTCCTGTGGGTATTGTAAAATAAATAATTTATTCCCACTCTTCCTGGGGCACTTTTTATTGTAAAATAAATAAGAATCGTTAGCTGTTTAATACGTTATTTAGTGCAGCCACAAAGGCTATGCATTTTTTTTTTTTTTTCAAATATGATGGATAGTGACATTATCTAAGCATATCCTTAGCCTCGTGTTTCTCAACCAGCGGTCTTCTGTGACGCTGTAGCGAATTGCCGCTTGCTTTCCTTTCCTTTAAGGTTTGGGTCCAGTACATTATGATGAGCGTACACCACCGCTACCAACAGCCAAGGAAGCATTTCATGCCCCTCTCCCCTTCATCCTTCAGATCACTATTAGATAGACCGAAACGAATGAAAACTAATTTAATGAAAGAAATTGAATGAAAGTGTTAGATGAAAATACAAACTATGTAGCGCGCGCGAGAGAGAGAGAGAGAGAGAGAGAGAAAGGCAATTATCAAGCAGCACAATATTGGCAATTATTTTCTAGTTTTATATAAAATTACAATATATATGTGTCAATAAATGCAAATTAGTATTAGCCATACATGTAGTACAAGGAGGCCGCAGGCTTTGATGCATTGGCCAAAAAAGAAAAAAGTAGGTAAGAAAATACAAATTATGCGCTTTCCTCCTCGCGTAGGTAACTGTCCAGTTGACCTTTGAATTTCTTAACTGTAGGAGCCTCAGCTATCTGCGAAGGCAACTTGTTACGGTAATCAATGATTCGATGGCTAAAAGAAAGCTTGCTGCTAGATCTAAACCTGTTCCCTTTGTCATTTTAATTTATGCCTCCCCCCACTTCTGGAATTCTTTTTAATAGTGAAAAATTCGCCTTCATTCATTTTACTAATCTCTCGGAGTCTTATAAACCTTAATCGGATCTCCTCTTAAGAGTCCTGGTTTCCAAGCTCTGTAGCCCATGCAATCGAAGTCTTTCCTTGTACAGTCGCCCTTTTGCCGATCTCACCATGCAAGTTGCCCGTTTGTGGACCCTATCAAGAAGCTCAGTGTCTTTTTTTTAGATGCACTCTCTATACTTCGATACAGTATTCCAAATGCGGTCTTAAAATTGCCTTATACAGTGGGATTATGACCTCCCTATCTCTACAGGATATTATCCATAGGAACACAGCCGCCTATGGAATATTATCTGTGTTCCTGGCCGCCGGTTTTACTCTTCCCCCCCCCTCCCCTAACACATTCTGACCTAACTCGCGGCATATTTTCAAGCATGGTTCTATATTTATCCAACAAATCATTCGTGTTCGTTTAATGTCATTAGTCATCACATGGGTAATAATGCTCTTTTTAACCCCCTTAAAATCCGAAAATCTCTTGGTGACATCATCAGGCAAATACAACCTGGTTCTGGCCGCCTATCCTTATTACAAAAAAAATTACCCATTTCCCTGACAATAAAAAAAAAAAAAAAAAAAAAAACTGCAGCCATTATCAATCCACTTGTAGGATGGAAGTCTCCTTAACGATTCATGTTGAAGGAAATGGACCGTAATCTGTCACGCTGGTCCAGCGCGGGTTGGCAGATCGACCGTATTTAGCAGTCAGGGGCTTGAACCCCGGTCTACTAAAAGAGCGTGTGCTAGTGCACTCCAGACCCTGACAACAGTGCATCTCAAAATAAATCTCTTCCAACGAGAGCAGTATGCATTTGTGCATTCTGTTCTGGGACCCGAATCGATAGTGCATCACTTGGCAGGTCACGAGATACTTGTCTCTAACGAGCTCCCTTTTCCAGGGATTCGTTTCCAGGGCAAGCACCCGTTTCTTCAGGGCTCAAATTCTTCTGGTAATGGACCAACTTTTTAATTTGAGATCGGTACACTCCTTACATCGGGTGCAAACAACAAAATCGTCAGTTGAGCTTTGTTTATTTGACTACTAGAAGAACCTTAGAATATATGCCATGGGCTGTACAAGGAACGAACTCATAAGTCACATCGGAAATGTCCGCAGGCGTTTTCGTTTGAGTCAATGTTCTTTAGCGATGCATTGAAAGTGGATCTTGTAACAACCATTACAGTATTTAGGTAAAATTTGAACTTAAGAATAAAGATGACAGAAATTAAGCTGTTACCAAAACTTTATTCACTAGTGAAGTTAAAATTAGGCTACCTAAGTTATCGGAAAGAATTTAACTTTGCAAAAATACTTTATTAGAAAATTTAAGAATTAAATTTACAAAATACTGTACTATGATGTGGAACCAGGTCGGTTAAAGATGTTAATATGTAAAATAGGACAGTTAATAATAGGTCAGTTAATATACAAAATAGGAAAATGTTATGTTTGCTGTGGACATAACAGCAAAATAGTTTGGGGGTGTACAATAAAGAAAAAGAAATAAACTTTGTTTTTAAATATTTCTTGATTACATAAAAACAGTACATTCCTTATTCTGTGAATCGGAGTAAAAGTTATCATTAATGTAATGTTTAAAGTTGAATTGTGAAGTATGTGGCTGTATTTGAGAAATTTGCTGCCGAACATTTGACTTCAATGATATGGTAAATAACTGTACAATGTTATTGAAATATGCGTCTTTTAGTTGGTTTCTGGTATTATTTATTTGTATT
Organism: Mastigoproctus giganteus; assembly: GCF_048544385.1. Lineage (NCBI taxonomy): Eukaryota > Metazoa > Arthropoda > Arachnida > Uropygi > Thelyphonidae > Mastigoproctus > Mastigoproctus giganteus. The sequence continues at coordinate 163,500,635 of NC_143582.1, read as the reverse complement.
CATGATTGAGAATCCTTGCTTACATATTTAATTGCTTCCAAATACACTAGTGTACAAACGGTATTATCCAAAATATTTGGGTAAGAGTCATAAAATAGTTTTGTAAAACTATTTCGATCGTAGCAAGTCTTTGAATATCAGTTAGTTCTAACTATTAGTACTCCGTAGCCGAGTGGACAGGAGCGGGAGTGCTACTGTGTGCCCTAGTGGGCAGGAGCGGGAGTACTACTGCACTCCCGCTCCTGCCCACTCGGCTACGGAGTACTAGTAGTTAGAACTAACTAGTGCAGTAGCACACGCTCTTTGAGTAGACCGGGGTTCAAGCCCCTGACTGCTGAATACGGTCTATCCTGCCAACCCGCACTGGACCAGCGTGGCAGATTATGGTCCACTTCCCTCAGCATGAATTGTTGAGGAGGCTTCCATCCTGCAGTGGGTTGATAATGGCTGCACTTTACTTTTTACTAGTACTTGTTAGATTTACTTTGAGCAACTGCAACTAGGAAAGAATTATTTTCTAATTCTCAATATTATTGACGTTAAAAAAAAAAGGTAAACTGCAGTCATTATCAACCCACTGCAGGATGGAAGCCTCCTCAACAATTCATGCTGAGGGAAATAGACCATAACCATAATTTAACAGTCAGTGACTTGAACTCCGGTCTACACAAAGAGCGTGTGCTACTGCACTCCCGCTCATGACCACTCGGTTACGGAAGCCGTACTTGACGTATTGCGTCTTAATTCTATAAAATATGGTCACCTTGATGTAGAGAATCCCAAGAAGTCAGTCTACTACAGTACATACCCAAAAGAATTTGTGTTCTTGTTTTTCAAACATTTTCATTGAGTTTGGAATATGAACAAAATTATTTTTCAGAATACGGAATGTATTTTTTTTTTTTTTTTTTTATGTAAACAAGATTCGATTTCAGGATTTGAGAAAAATCTTTAAAAAATTTTAACTTTAATTTTGCAATATATGCATTCACTAAATTAGTAATGTCAGCTAGAAAACTTGGATCCCATTGCCACTTGGGATCTTTAATATCGGTAATCATTTGATTTATTTATTTTTTTTTGCGCATAAATATCATAATTTATTCCAGTAGACTTCTAGTGGACCAGCTTATTTCGCAGTGGTGGACTTGGTCTTTGTAGTCCGCTTCGATTTCTTCATGATTTTTTTTTAAATAGGCAATGGCTAAGCCCTTTTGATTTTATGAGATTTATTGCTTTTGTAACTACCTTAATTACGTTTTCAAACCCAAGATATTTTCCATATAAAAAATGTATAATTCAATATCAGTGGCCTTTCACGATCACCAAGGTAAATAGATAAAAGTATGACAAAACCGATATTTATTCCTATCGTGGATGGGGTTACATTTACTATTTTTTTTTTTTTTTTTTTTTTATCTATTGATACGCTATTACACTTTTGCAGTACAGCTTCAAACTGACCTTTTAGGTGATCTCTTTTGCCTGTTTCGCCACTGCCATGTGATAGTAGAACAAAACTGCGCAAACTCAACTATAGATACACGTTTCGCCACTAGCAATGCGATAGTATGATATAATCTGAGTGTAGCGCACGCTTCGCCAGAGGCGCCTCCGTAGCTAGGTGGGAAAGAGCAGCAGTGCATAGCGCACGCTTCTTGATTAGACCGGGGTTCGAGCCCATCACCACCAAATACGGAGGATGCGGAAAGGTCAGAGAATGACCACCGCATATCCCGGAGCAATATGGCCTTAATTGCTAATGCTCCTAAAAAATATACGGTACCACAATGACTGGGTCTCGTGGCTTATAACAACTTTGACTTAATGAATCCAATTAAAAAAAAACAAAAAAGCTAGATTGTCTGCAGGCCATAGTTTGTGCACCATGGGTTAGGAGAATTTTTGTTTTTTAAAGAAATTCTAAGAAGTTTTGTATAACATCCTCATGCATTGCATTTTACAGAGAGAGAGAGAGAGCCTAAACTGATGCATTCGGTAATGCCAGATGCGTGGATTGTTCTGCTGTCCTCTTTGCTAGCCCATCTGGTTTGTCTCCATTTTCCCCCCTAGGGAAATAAACTGTATACCGACAAAACATACTGCTACAGTCTACACAATGTCTTCAAAACATTTGCACTGCAAGTGTAGTTGTACTCTTTCCTCCAACATTGCCATAGCTGAGAAACTTCCAACTGAATGTAACAGCTGTGCTGCGGAATTCTGTGTGATTCACATAGCTTAAACTTCCATTGGTCAACCATACCGAGCAGTGTTTTATGTATTGACTCAATTAAGGCAATTCATTATGTATAACGGAAGAAAATGAATGATAACTTTACTCGAACAGATCTGGAATATTCTTAAGAAATTAAACGACAGCAAGCAAAGTATCCTGTCTTGTTGGATTAGTGCTTACGCTGAGTAAGCGAACGTTCCCAGGAAGCGAACGTGTGCGGCTAAGGCCGCACACGTTCGCTTCCTGTGAACTGTTTCCATCCATCCTTCCTTGATTGCACTATTTGCGAATTGTAGATTTATTATAAAAAAACGATGGGTTGAAAGGAGACATATCTGGCAAAACAAGGTGTACAACAATTTATTCCTGCGGCCGTAGCCTGGTGGTCCAAATGCGAGGACACAGAAGTACATGCGCTTTGAGTGATCATAGTTCAAGTGGAAAAGCCCGCATGATTATTGCGGCAGTTTTAGCATTAGTAGAGGCATATGATGCAAAAAGGCAAGCTTATACAGCATCAGCTAATAAAAAAAGAAAAAAAAATCCCATTTCACCCATCCATTATCTCCAAAAGCTTGTCCAGTTCTTCCTTGAATTTATTTACGCTATCAACTTTCACAACAACAAATGGAGGTTTGTTCCAGCAATAAACTACCCGCTGGCTAAAGGCAAATTGCCACACATCTATTCTACAACTGTCATTCCTCCATTTGAATTTATGCACCCTCAAGTGCGTAATCTGAGCAAGAGGAAGAATCCCATCAGCATTATTGAGCTTGCTCAAGCCGTTATACACCTCAATCAGATCTTCGCAGGTGCCTAGTCTCCAGATACTGCAATTTGCAGAGCTTAAAGCCTTTCTTGGAAAAAGCAATCCTTTGTCTCCCTCACCACTCTCGTTGCCCTTCTCTGTACTCGTTCCAGCAGCTCTACATCCTTCCTAAAATGAGGCCTTTACACCTGTATGCTGTACTCAAGTTGTGGCCTGGTCATTGCCGTATACAAAGGGATAATCACCTTATCTCTGCTAGAAAAATTCCTGTACATCATTGAAAAGGCCCCATGAGCTGCTCTGGCAGAAAACTGCACTGCTCAGAAAACTTCATATATGACTGCACAATTACTCCCAGGTCTTTTTCATTCTCCACTACCCTGAGTGTAGTACGGCACAGTTGGTACGTTACTCTGGAATTACTGCCACCCATATGCAGTACTTTGTCGATGTTAAGCTTCAGTTGCCACCTCTCAGTCCATCTGCCCAACTTTTCTAGATCCTGTTGCAGTAGCGTATTGTCGTTAATAACCCAGCCAACCTTCGTATCATCTGCAAACTTGGACATTAAGCCTGATATGCCTTCATCAATATCATTGATAAATATAGAAAACAACAATTGGCCCAAGCCCTGGTTTTGCATCTCTGTCATGTGAACTGCACTAACTTTCTGTAGTCCTCCCTTAGTATAAACAGAAAACTTATTTTTTATATCAAACCGTGGAAATCCACTTTCCGCGATAACAGATATGAAGAAGACTGGCTGGACTACGGATAGGGCACACCTCCACTCGACTCATTTTCTTACATCCACTGACTGGCGATAGTACCGCATGGATTTGTTATCTACTTTAAACGGATAAAATGTTGTAAAGCCGTCTAGATCTCAATCACAAAAGTTACTGATGAAGTTTTACCTTTGCATGACTGATTGTCATTTTAATGACACTGTAATTGTAAATAGTATGTCATGTTATTTTATTAATTTATTTCGGTTTTTTTTTTTTAACTAATGTGTAAATAAAATTGTGAAGAAAATTTCAACTTATCGGGCTCTGGGCACGCGCCGTTGAGTAGTGGTGTAATGTGCGTCTCCTTCCCTTCTCGGGAGGGAGATGAGTGTTCATTTAGAAGTGTGAACTAACGTATTGGGGTTTCTTATTTTTCAATCTCTAAAAATATGCCCATCTAATATTTCAGTTTCAGAGTTTTGACGTTTATTTCTTAATGTTAATTTTAACCCGAAGAATAACTGTCAGCTATAATGGCAAACTGCTGGAGGCATTATGTACATAATCTATAAAAGTGCTGTTTTCGCTTCAGACATCTGTTGTGAACAGAATCGAGCTATCTGCCAGTAAACAAAAGGCTCCTATTACTACTAGTGGACAGCGCTGTTCGGATAGTGCACTTAGACATGATTTAAATAGCGACTCGTGATCGCTTTTCTTAAGAGCAGCAACAAAAGAATTATTCGCTACGTCCGTTCTGTCGGAGATATATACGTCTATGTTACCCCTCCGGGTGCGATTTATTTCTCCTTAACGCTCGTCGCGTTTTTCGGGCGAAGTACAGATTGTAGTAACTTCTTCCACAATAAATAGACCAATGTTTTGTGCCTTTTCATCGTAAATGTCTGCCGATTTCAGTTAGGCCTTGGCATAACGGATAGACTAATGGCATAATAATAATCAATGTTTTGTGCCTTTTCATCCTTAGTATCTGCCGATATCAGTTTTCATCACATTTAATATTTGTTAATGTAAGACGACCAGTAGTACAACCAAAGTTTTTATTCGGATGAAGCCTGAGCATCGAGGTCACTGCTTAGAACAAGGAAAAATTCCTGTCTTTTTTTTTTTTTTTCTCCTCATCGACTGACGAAGGTCAGTCGACGATAGTTAAGTCCCTGTTTTTTGGGGGAAGGGAAAGGGAAAAGTGCTACTGGCCATTCTTGCAATGGAAGAGGAGAGTGATGTTCAGCTTTGTGTTGGACCACAAAATTCTGTTACAAGCAACCTTCAGTCAGCTTGCTGATTTCTTTGAACAAGGTCTCTCTCTCTCTCTCTCTCTCTCTCTCTCTCTCTCTCTCTCTCTCTCTCTCTCTCTCTCTCTCTCTCTCTCTCTCTCTCTCACACACACACACGCACTTTTTATTTTGAATTTGTCGAGTTCTGAGTTTTGTCAAAACAAAAAAAGCCTAATAGGGTAACCATCAGCCAAATTGCGAGTTCCCGCAGGAAGCTATAGGATCAGCCTTGCGCTCTATCTTGAAAGTTTTACGTTTACTTTATTTCATTGGTGTTAATATACACCAGATCCAACGTCAATTGTTTAGTAACTTTTCCACATGAAATTTACACATTTTGCTACCGCTGCAATCTTATCCTGGATATAATTTTGCATTTTTACACGAATCTTGTATCCGGAAAGAAAGATGTCTGTTAAGCCACTAGTTGATCGAATACGAATAAACTTATTTTACAAATGCTTTACGTAAAATATAATGAATAATTTCGTAAAACCTATGGACAGGAATGGAGATGACTTCCAGTATTTGAAAGCCATCTCCATTTGAAATATGTGAAAGCTTCGCGTCGTTATATTTGCTGTGCAGCAAAAACTGAGGTAGCAAGGAGTGCATTAGGGATGCATACCATTAGGATTGCTACTAGACTCTGGATTCGTTTGGATTAGAGAAGTGCGAATGTCTCATCCATTCATAAGAGAGGGGATAAGTTGGAAATGAGTAATTATAGTTCGGTAACACTGACTTTTGTGGTGGTTAAGATCTTGATAATAATTAATAATAATAATCTAGAGGGAACCCAATGGTTTTTTTTAAAGGAAAAAAGAATCCTGCCTGAAAAAGCCTGTTTAATACTGCGATGAAGGCGTGAAGTTTAGGTGGTGGAAACAATTTCCATTTTGTATATCTAGATATTAAATCTTTTGGTTCTGTTCCCCACGAGAGGCTGCTGTACAAACTGAGTATTCTGGGACTACTGAGAAGCTCCTCAAATGGACTAGGGGCTGGCTAAGTGAAATGAGATACACAGCGGTAATTATTGGACATTCTTGAGAGTAGACTAATATGGCGAGCGGGGTATTTCGAAATTCAGTGTTGCCCCCACCCTCTTGTTTCTGATTTTCCTCAGCAATATTGATGACAGTAAATAAATATAACCCGCATGGGCAATGTTAACAGTTTTCCGATTTAAAATTAGGTAAGATGGTTAACAAGATCAGGTTATTCCACTTCAGAATGACTTAGATTGGTTGCCCTGAAAGATGGCAACCTTGTTCTGAAAGATGGCAACAAAAGTTCAATCCTGTTGGTTTTGTATTTTGGGAAAAGAAAGTGGGACGACATATACGCTAGCTCACATGGAATTAATGGTGCTTCAGGAAAGATTTATGGGCTATGATGCAAGCAGATGTGAAGTTTTCCTTGCAGTGTAAGCCGGTAGCCAGAAATACTCATTGTGTTCGACAACCAGTAGGACCTTTGCCAGCAGGGAGAAGGATGTTATTGTTCCTCTTTATAACACGATAGTGAAACGTTTTCCGAAATATTGTATTCAGGTCTCGAAGCCTCACCTAAAAATGACAGACATTCTTGAGAGGGTCCAAAGAAGGATATCTAGATTGATTGGGAGCGCTTAGGTTTGCTGTGCAGCAAAAACTAAGAACGTCTAAGATGTCTACTGCAGATCCTGGAGACTAGACACCTAAGGGGTGACCTGATATACGTGTTAAAGTCCTTCAAGGAACAAGCAGAATGAATGAGAGCGGTATTTTCATATTGGCAAGTGAAACAAGGGACAAATATAAAATTTTGGAAGGCAACAGAAGATTAAATCGCAAAGTTCACCTTTGGTCAGCGTGTGTTGTTGAACATTGGAGTAAGTTGCTTCACAAGATAGTTGAGATAGCCTGACAAGGTTTGAAGCAGAAATGGAAGATTTTTTGGAAATGGGAAAATTTTGATTGACTCGGGGTGTCCCCGCTCCCACATTTTGCTGATGCAGAATAAGTTTGCTTCCCTGTATAATTTGGCTCAATTAATGCAATTTAAAACAAGTTTTCACATATCAGTGAAGTCAAAATGAAAGGGTTTTCGTCACTTCGCAGATCAGAGAGCTAAGTGAAAGATGAACATTTTGAAAGGGTGTTAATCCTTAGGAATTGGAAGCTTAGAAATCCTTCAAGAAAAAAATTTAAACTTTTTTTTTTGGTACAACAATTGACTAGACAATTATAAAAAATTTTGATTGAGAATTTATTACAAGTCTACCAAACTCTCGGTTGCAACGTGTTTTTAAAAATACAATCCCCCCCCCCCATTTCCCTCTAGAGTTTCATATCAGATAATCTTTGATAGGTTAGTGATGGAGAAAGCGAACGTTTTCTTCAAGATCTTGATGCCACGAAGAAACTTTATCAAGGAATGTGGAAGTTCCGTAGGCTGGCAGACTATTACTGAACTTTTTTTTAAGACTGCTGATCAATAAAAAAGGAAACTAAAAATGACTATATTCACACAGTTTATTGTACTTAAAGTTTAATTAAAAATTTCAATAAGCATAAGCTGCATTCCTTTCTAAATTTATGAATGCTAGGCGCGATATCCGACTTCAAATATGGATTTAGCTCATCAAAATCCCTGAGATGTACCATATTTTGTAAAGAAAAAAAAATCAAAAGATTAAAATTTATTGCCCATTCTTTTTTGTGAAGTAAAACTTCATTTTTCTTCTAAAAACCTTCCTCCACGTCACACTCAAGACTACATGGCAATTATTAGCATCCTGGTTTATTTTACACACAGCTCTTGTTATGCCTCGAGTAAAACTAACTCTCGCATGATGCCTTTAAACTGATTGTGAAATTGAACCTGTTGAACTCCTAGAGGTAAGAAAGCTGGTGCTCGCACACAGTTCTGTCGTCAGGCTAATACATCTACACGTATTAGCTTGATGAATTTTTCGTTTCGTTATTCGTTAAATTTTCCATTTCAAGAAAAAGGCCCAGACTTCCTTCCTCACTTCATACTCTCAGTAGTATCACTCCCCTCTCCTTTTTACTTCTGTGCAATAATCCAAGTCGTATAACTATCAAACATGAACATCGTGCTACAGCTACTCATAAAGACTTCAGTAGTTCAAGGGACTATAAGTAGCTCTTATATTGAAAGGACCTGTTTTTTAAAGACCAGTACTCAATGGTTAACTGAATTAAAACAATTTTTGCTCTCTCTCTCTCTCTGTAGTTGAAACAACATTGTTCTATTCTCTAGTTAAAATTTAAATTGTGAGAGACACTGAAATTAGTTTTTTTTTTTTTTTAACCTTAGTACTATAAACAATATTTCAATCCTGATTGACCTATCATCAGAGTTATGATTTTGTTGCCTTTTTTTATTTATTGTACCAGGCGGTTCCTGGCAACCTAGCCTCACATTTGAATATCATGCAGAGAATGAAGTACAATAACATGCAAACAATATCATACAGATACAGCCTTTTTTTTTTTTTTTTTTATGAGGGCGGTCTCAATCCAGACCATGTCAATCCTTCCGTTTTTATGCCACATCAGCATCTTAGGCCATATTGCGCCTGTGTACAAGTACTTAGGCGGATGTCTTAAGGCCAGAATGGACAAACGAGACTATTATTCGTCATGCTGCTCAGATGGTTCAGTATTTCTGGGAGAACCAAAATAAACAATGTTGACTGCGATGAGATTTTAGATATCGCGAACAACTTTTACCACAGAAGTTAAAATATAACAAAATTTAAAAACATTGGTTGTAAACACTATTTTTGAGAATTAATTTCAATCGGGCACGAAACGAATGATGGAATGCCGCTCCATTCGCCATAATCATTGCGTAATGTCATTCATACGCGTTAATCTGTGGTTCCGCGTAAAGATGTGCCAATTTCTGTATTGGCGGGCGTTTTGCATTATCGTCTGCTTACTTGCCTCTCCACTTGGCATGCGTATCGTTTCCACGGTGTCGTGGGTTTTGTTATACAGTATTTTAATCATCCATTACTAACAAGCTCAAGTTGGGAAAAGACCTGTTCCCGAATAACTTCTGTAAGGAGTTTATTTTATGATTTACCTCCTGTTTGTTCGTTTTAGTTGGTTTTATTACATTATTTTTTATTAGACCACTTTATTTTATATTACTTTAATAAAAAAAAAAAAATTATCCAGCGCCGATATGCATGTCGTGTAGGCGAACTATAGCCCAACAGCTCGTGCGCTATTAAACCCCCATAACACACACATGCTAAAAACTAACTTGAATAACTCACGAGAAGAAACTTTACTCCCTCCACCTGAGATCGGGTGAAGCGAGTGAAGTTTTTCCTCGTGAGTTATTCGAGTTTTCAGCACACACACACATGCATATCGGCCCACGATCATCACGGCAGACTAATTTTAATACCCGACTCAAGAAGTCGAGTATTAAAAATGTACTGAAAATTTTTTGCTATTTATGTATCCATATTTATCCTTTCGATATCGGAGTTTTCCCTCTACTTTTTGATCGATAATAAAGGATTTTATAGATAACTGTAATTTAATATAATTAATGTTTAATAGACCTATAATGTAAATTTTCGTTAAATTATTTAATTAAATAAATTTAGTTTAACTATTGAATAGCAATTTAATAAACAATGAAAGTCAAAGACGCATTTCTGATATTTGGCTGTCGGCGTAAAAAATCCTAATTACTCTCTTGAAGATCTGGAAACAGTATGACCTCATGTATAATCGAAGCGATTTGTTCATAATCGTACACAGCGACAGTTAAAATTCGTTAGCTTTTCAGTTATCAGATTTATGAAATGCACAATAGCCTGTTGTGAATATCCTTGCATTGAGTTATTTTAGCAAGATATAGTACCTATCACAGATGACAATGCTTTGATTTACGTTGTTGCTGCGCATTACCGACTTGTCTGTTGGGAAAGGATTAGTATTAGTAGTGGCACATGATGCAAAGAAGCTCATAATGGCATCAGCAAAAAAACTAAAAACTGCATATCTCATTTGTCCATCCCTTCTAACAATTTGTCTAATTCTTCCTTAAATTTATTCACACTACCCACCCCAAAAACAACAGAAGTTTGTTCCAACAATTCTCCCATCTATTACCCTGCAATCATTCTTTTTCAATTTAAGTTTAGGTGCCCTTTTATGTGTCGGCTGAGCAAGTTAGAATTCCATCGGCATTTAATTTACTGAATCTATTTGATGCTTTAAACACCATCTTCCCGCAGGTTCTTGATTTCCAGACCATACAACTTGCAGGACTGAAGTCGTTCGTGATAAGCGTACCCTTTTCTCGCCCTGACTAATCTCGTTGCTCTTCTATGCAGCTGTTCCAACAGATTCATCCTTCCTAAAATGAGCCTTTCAGGTCTGAAAGCCTCATTTTTGGAAGGTACTCAAGATGTGGCCTAGCCATTGCCTCATACAATGGCACAGTAATTTCCTTGTTCTTGCTGGCAAAATTCCTGTATATCATTGACAGAGCTCCAGGAGTCGTCCTGGCAGCCTGTCTACACTGCTCAGAAAACTTTCTACAATTACTTCCAGGTCTTTTTCTTTCTCCGCTACCTTCAATGTGGTACCACCTAATTGGTATGTTGAATTAGTAAACATTTTATAATGATCGACTTCTTTAAATATTTTTAACTTGAATTGTGATCCAATATAATGTCTTACTTATAAAACCGAATGTTACACATAGACAAGATAAGTGTTTTTATCCTCAGTGTCAACAGTTATTTCCCATTGTGCAGTGGACTTGATCAACATGTAATAAACTTGAAGAAGAGTAGCACTTACGAACTGAATGTATAAAAAAACAAAATTAAATTTCACTATTGAGAAAGAGAGAGAAAAAAAAACTATTTAGTATCCCGTTTCATCTTTGTCAGGACACCTCACCCAAAAATGGATCGTCTGGTCACCCTACTGTAGACCATAAAGCAAATTTGTCTTCAATTATGAAATGAATGCGAGAAATGCAAGGTGGGAAAGGCGACAGGGGAATTCTCTTTGAATTAAGGCAGTACAGGGTATTCTTTGTAGTTTCATTATTTCAGCCAGACTTAGAAAGTGTAATATGTATTGCCATTTTTATATCCATTTTCAAGAAAGGGACCTCGATTTCCCAGAGAGTAGTTTATATTTTACCACTGAACTTTTTAATATTTAAATTTTTATGTTATAGATTGAATGCTTTCACGTTTTACCTAAATTACTTAATTTTCTACTATTAGGTATTTTAATTCAGGGAAGGCCGGAATGCGGGAAATGCAATTAACACGAGATTCTCAGATCCCGTGGTGATATTTAGCGTTTTTTCCAGTTTCATGAAAGATGACGCATATGTGAATTGTTAAATTATTTCTGTTAAGATGCTTTTTAATTATTTTGAAACTTTACTGATTTTTAAATGGCCGTAATGTTCACTGCAGTGCATTCAAAATGCTTGAAACAGCAGATAAAAATACTGTAATTTTTTGTTTCCCTAACTGTAGCGTATGTGCATTTCCACCTGTTGGATCAAAGTTTTTTCCATTTCGTTTTTACTTCATTTAATAAAATAATTTATTTTAATGTGGCTACGAAAAGTTACAAGTTGTCAGGCGGAGATACATTTTATGGAAAGCTTGGTACAAGGTTACATAGGTATGTGTCTTTCAATTTCACGGGACAACAATCTCTCCATATCATTATACATAATCCCATTCCTCAATGATATTCCGGGTACTGTGCTTTTTCTGTACTTAGTTCCTAAGTATAGAATGTTATTGTTATTTGGTTTTTAGGAGCATTAGCAACTAAAGCGATATTGCTCCGGGAATATGCGGTGGTCACGGGCTCGAACCCCGGTCTAATCAAGAAGCGTGTGCTAAGCACTGCTGCTCCTGCCCACCTGGCTACGGAGGCGCCAAGTAAAGAATGACGCTTGTTCCATTAACGTAGTTTTTGAGTGATTTTTAATTAGTGTTAAGCTTTTCTTATGTACTCATAATTTCATTATTTTTAGTGCCGATCATTGCTTGTTCGCGTTTTTCTGCCTTTAGCTTTAGCCAGTGTAATTGGTGATGGAGGCCTTCGAAAGAAATGTCTCTTTTGCCAAGTTTGGGACGTACACCTGATATCTGCACAGGATACACAGATCAGCGCTTCAGTGCAGTAGTACTAGCATTTGTTGACCATGGTTTCAGTCCTCGTGACCGCAAAATGTGATTAATGATAATGTTATTGACAAATAAATAGTTCTAAACTCCTCTGACCTATGTGATCGCGCCGGAGTTATAAACATGACTTTTTTCACATTTAGTTAAATGGATCCATTGTTAATTCATATCGGACGAAGTTATAGAACTGGGAATATATTTATTTTTAAAAATAAATGCCAGAGAGCTGCTCGGGGATGCAAGAATCATTTCGTATCGCTGAAAATCACGTCAAAAGAATCATTATTTGCAAATCAATTCTGCTTTATTTTACTTATATATTTTAAAATCGGTAATAAATAAAAGTACGAAATATGTGTATTGCAAAAATTAAATAAAAAACTTTGTTCAGAGAGCATAGTTTTAAAAACTTATTTTATTTATAAGAAATGCCGTACATTCAGAATACGGTTCACTAGATAAATTCACTGTTACTTTTCATATACTGATACGTGATTTTTGTTTTTAACGTTACGTCTCCCCCCCATGCATTTATAAGTCAGTATAGCAACCGAAAAATGTGGATATATAAAAAAAAAAAAAAAAAAAAAAGCATAACGCATTCAGAAATGTAGTAAAGGAGTGATGAGTTATTTGCTGTATTTTTTAAAAATATATTTTCTCTTTTTTTAAGTGAATGCTTCCATAGCAGTACTGTATTTACAAATCTGGAAGAGTGCCGAAATAATGGTCAAACCTTTAAACTGCGTAAACGGATTAAGTTCGTGGTCAGCCCTTCGGCTAATCACGAGCCACATCGTGTAATGAGAAATTCTTTTATTAAGAGTTTACTAATGGTAGGAATCATTAAAAAAAAAAAATACCTCGTTCTTTTGAAACGTCATAGTACCATATGAAGGTACAAAGGATGAGTTATTTTGGGTTTGAAACAACTTTTATTTTATGTATGGTAACTGATTTCTTTATATAACAGAGACTAATTCAACAATGACTGTTTTCTAGTTTATTGCTCTATTCGACAACACACAACACAAATAAAATCCAAAAATTCCATCGTCTACTGCAGTGGTGCGCAAACTAAAGGGGCGCAATTCCCAGAAGGTACGTATGTTCACGTGCTGCTGGGGGAGGGAACACGAAGGCGTAACTACAGGCTTGTTGTAACCAAGTGGATAAAGCGAAAGTACTGTATTGTAGTAGACTCATTTGAGTTGTCCGTAGTTGTCGTTTCTAGCTTGTAAATTTCTTTATAAATTCTGGTCCATTTCGGGTGGTCTTACTGGCCCCCTCCCCCCGGTGTTTAAAAAAAAAATGGCCGTCACCACCCAGCGATGACGAACCTGCCAGTTTAGCAGTCTCGCCACTGAGGGGATTTGAACTGCTTATTGTGGTGTATCCTTTTCTCGAAAACGCAATGTTAAAGATTATACTGTGAAAATGGAATTGTAAAGTAACAAAAAAAAAAAAAATATATATATATGCTTTTTTCTTTCATGTTCCACTTTCAGGCCTGACGTAGCCGAGTGGTCAGGAGCGCGATAGCACACGCTCTTTGAGTGGACCAGGATTTGAGCCCGTGACTGTTAAATACGATTAACAATCTGTATTGATTTATTGTAAACTCTACTGACCTGGTGGTCGTGCCGAAGTGTAAACAATAACTTTTTATTAGAATCTGCAATATGCTTCCAATGAAGAATTTAACCAGTATACAGCGGGGTGACCGTATTTATAGGAATAGAGGAAAGTAGGAGGGGAGGGGAGGGGGGTTGAAGGAGATAGCGACCTGAAAAGTTTGCGCACCTCTGGGCTACGATATATTCGATTACTAAGACAGAGTGAATGACATCATTTGGAATAAATACTGTAATTCTTCATGGAAATTTTCGTAAGCTGACTGGAATTATAACCAAGGTTCTGAATGATGTTTTAATTAATTTTGTTAATGGATTGTTTTACTGGTAGAACAGGAACTCAGTGTATTGCCGTAGGCTGGATTCAAGCTTACTTATTATTTATTTATTTATTATTATTTTTCCGTTCACGAAATTTCATCTTGTTCAGGAACATATTGAAAAGGTGGAGATCCTCTGTGCTGTGTCGCATCCTGGGACACAACATTCTATTAACGTTAAACCGAATTGGTGTGCATGTCTGAAACAAAAATGACAAACTAAAGCATGTTGAAAATACACTGAAATGTGTGCTTTATACATTTTTAAACGTTTAGACCTTTCAGTTTAAAAATTTGTCGATATTTTTTAAAGTAGACTTATCGAAACACTTGTTGCTTCTCGTAAGATAAACAGAGATGCCTGAATGCGCGTGACAGTTTCTCAGAGTAGCTCGAAGGAGAGAGAGAGGAACATGATAGAATGAGTGCGAAATCAGTCAGGTCCTTGGGGTCAGCAATGCACGAACTGTTTCTACCATCATCAGCAGCAACGAGCGAGGGGTGGCAGGTTCGTGCACGTTCACGGGTGATTTATCCAGTTCTGGGTAGGTAATTTAGGATGCGTGTTCTCGGGATTTCATAATGCGTGATCCTGTGATGTCAGGCTGGCTGCTGATTGAACCGTACTACATAAACATAGCGTCCGTAGTCCGAGTGGCGGGCGTTATTACTTTGCACGCGGCCTCTACTGTCAAGTAGTTCTGGCCTACACCTAATCAGCAATCCCATTTTTACGGCCCCTCTGGCTTAGAACTTTAGTTAGAACGCTTGTCTGACCTTCGGGTGGTCTTCCCGCTCGAGGAGGGAGCGTTACCTTTCATTTGCAGCGTTATTTACAAGGAAGCCGTGCAGGCCCCGCAGGAATTGAACCAATCAACATCCTCCCTGCTGTAGCGGAGAACAGCGGTGCATTCACTGTCCTTCATCAGTGCGAGATCGGAGGCGGTAGCGGCTGTTCGGGACCACGACCTGACGGTGGCTGCAGGCTGCTAGCTGATTGGTTAGGGAATGTTCAGAAGATGTGCGACGATATGTCTGGTTTGCTGTCGGTCGGGCTCAGGGGATAGCTGGCTGCGGACACAGGCACTGCCCCTAACACGCCAGGGAAAGGGGCGGTCGGGCAGGCAGGAGGCGTCGGAAGTACGTGAGGACTCACTGGAGCTACGGGGGGTTTCGGCTGTGGACATGGGCTTGGGCAGGATGCATTCCACTTGCCGGTGCAAGGAGACTCGGCGGCCACTACCTTGCCTGCAACGAAATAGTAACAAGTTCATTTAGGAATGAAAAACAGAAATTATATGTAATTAATAAAGCTTTTTCTTTAATATTCGAAATGAACAGTTTATAGATTTGCACATAACACTATTCTAAAAACCCGAAATATTTCTTTTTCTTTCTCCCTACAGTACCATATTTATATGGGGAATGTGACCTATGACATATTGGCGGTGCTAGTGACAGTAGCTAATATGACAGCGTGTCATAGGCACGAAAGCGACAGAAGCACTGCGTGTGATGATGCATTCATTGATTACTGGAGAAGCTCACGCTGCCGCTTTCATGCGTTTCAGTATCCCTGAAGGAGAAATTCACATCAATATGGCGGTTAATCAGACCCACAGAAAATGCTTTCTTTCCATGATCATTGATTTTGTGATATGCACAAAAGCTTTGCTCTGTTATGCTTTCCTTGTACTTTTCTCTTAATGGCGTTTTGTTTCTACATACAAATAAAATATTTGCATATGCAGTACTCATAAAATAATTGCATTAGTAATCAGTAAATTAGATGCTTTATCCTTAACAGATTAAAAAAAAAGAGAAAATATGAAAACAGCATATGATTTGTGACATTAAAATCATTTGGGAACGCTTATTTTTTTTAATAGATTTCAAGACAGCCTAAAAAGTTATACTTGACAAGGAGAATAACCTTCCAACGCTTAAATTTTCAGTGGTATCCACTGAAAATAAATAACAGAGGCGTTATTTATTTGAAGTAGTGAAATACCAGCTATCTCGTTGTGAAGGCAACTACAATATGAGATACTATTAAAACGATTCCTTTTACACTACATATGTAGTTCAAATTTATGGGTAAACTATGGTGTATCTACACCGATATTATATAGTAGCTTTAACTGAGGAATGATTAGCAACCAGTTAACCCTTTTAAGAAGTTCAGAATATCCGTTTATACAAAAAGATCCTTCAGAAAACTGATGCAGCGCCGCCTCATATTTTTTTTTCTACAGGCAACTTGTCAATAGTAGAATTCAACAATTACTTGAGGTTTATTATTGTTTTTAATGTATAATTAAAGTATCCTCTCGAATGGTTATATCTGCTCAGCAGACGTTCTTGACCAGAGAGAGTGAAATACTTAAATTTTACATCAAATATTATGAGGAGGGGAAAAAAGATCCTAAAACAAACGATCAGTGTAATAATTCCTGATAACAGAGGATTTTTCTTTCTCCGGCAGACCTCGTGGTTTTCGCTCTACTTAGAAAATCCTAGTGCTCTAGAATTGGGAAAGTTTTTGAATCAACTTAGTCTAACGACAGGCACCTGAAATTCTAGCAGCTTGCATTGGTGGACAACGGTGAAAATAAATTAACCTCCTAGAATCATTAGTACGCAGAAATTCTTTAAAAAGCTAAAAACGGCATAGTTTTAGTTGTATCTCATATTGTGAATACCTTCACAACGAGTTGCCATGATATTGCACTACTTCGATTAAGTAACGCTTCACCAATGGAGAAGACTACTGTTACTTATTCTCAGCGGATACCACCACCCACCAGACGGCACCGTTCCAGGGCTATTTGGCCCGTCTTCGGTGGATGGGGCGGTACCGTGGTGATGCAATGATGACGAAACAATTCTGAAGTATAATTCCAGAATAAGAGATGCCTGATGGTGTATAAAGTGAATTAGACTAGAGCACTTTAAGGGCTTAAGCCTCAGGCTGCGAAAGTACAAACTTGTATGTTGTCTAATTCTTTTGCAGTCTGAGGCTTAAGCCCTTAATGTCTGTTTATTTAATACTGCTTTTATCACTTCCCACATCGACTTTTAAAGCAAATGTCTTTATAGATTCTTTTTGTTTTTTTAATATGACAGTCTGTTGGCCAATACCAATTCTCTTGGTTTTTTTTTTTTTTTTTTTTTCCAGGACCACCATTTTCAAGTTGTTCTATCACTTTGATCATGTTAATGATAGTTCAAGTAACGTGTTTTCTTTTTATTCCACTTTTCAATTCTTTAGAATTGAAATATATAAAATATATTTACTTATGTACATATATACGTATAAAGAAGTATGCAAATGAAACGATATAAGCAGTAATATCCGTCCGACTCAGAGTCAACAGCGATACTGAACTACACGCAAGACAATGTAATGTATTGTAAGAGGTAAAATCTTACATGTTTAATATTTAAAAAAAAAAAAAAAAGTGAGATTTATGTAAAATAAAGATTAGGAAATGGCAATATGGGGGAGCGAACCTTACAAGCCAAGGGATTAAATTAGACAACGTCTGTACAAGGGGAGCGGTAAGTGGAAAGCTGTTAGCAACCTGGGTACACTCGATTCCCAGCTCACACAGACAAACCAAAACAATAGAAGCGCGTAACTACTGCTATTAGCAGAAGGTGGCAAATCTGGTAAACAATAGCGCCGTGGAACATGCTACTGTCAGGACATTTCTTTATTCGTGACACCTGGAGAAGAGAAGATAGTATATACGGAACAAAATGCTGGGAATTAGATTTAAGGCTGGCTGTCGTAATGGCAAAGTTGTTAGATCGTGGGAAATTAGTCTACCACAGTGTAACTATAAGCGGCTGACTTCAAAGGTACTGACAGCCTGAGAAAATTTACAAAGTTCTTAAAATAAGAAGGGATAGGGCACAAAACGGACACCGTGAGAAAGATTAAAATTAGCTCTGAAGATACATACAGCTTGAGAAATTTTAAAGGACGAATAGAAAATAGGGAAAGTTGATAAAATGAATAAGATTGGTTAACTGAAAATTAGAGCGGATTTGACATATGAGGGGCGTTGCCGAATTGAGATGAACAAAAAGTGAGTGAAGAGGGGGAGAGAGGTGAGACCCCGCAGTTGAGCAATAGGTGGATGGTTATGGAAATGAGTTAGACATGAGACCCCGCAGTTGAGCATTAGGTGGATGTTTACGAAAATGAGTTAGGGGAAGACAAAGTGAGATTCTTGTGGGTGTTTGGGGAAACGAGTTAAGAATGACAAAGTCGAGATTCTTGTCAGAGAGAGTTGTAAAAATGAGTTAGAACAGACAGTTGGGTTTTTCGTCGATATAGGTAAAAATGTGTTAGTAACATGTACAGTTGAGAGTTCTGTTGTAGTAGAAAATATGTGTTGGAAAAATGAGAAGGGTAGCGCCCTGGGAAGTTTTCTTCTGGAAAGAGTTTTAATAGGTGGAGCGGAAAAAGCGAGGGTAGCCCCTATGAGCTTTCTCCTTGTGAAAGGTTTTAATAAGGTGGAGAAAAAGAGCGAAAACTGCAGAATTAGTAGCTCAATGAGAAGGAAGGAAGCAGTGAATGGAAGGTAGCCGAATAAAGTGGAGGAAGGACGCCAGATCCATGCAGCAAAGAGTTCCTGATAATTATTTATAGCAGTTCCAGGTGAAAGCAGTTGAAGGAGAACCTCAGTGAGCCAAAAATGGAAGTTTGAAACCTCCCCGGAAAGGAAAGAAAAAAGATAATAGTAAGTAATGTAAGTTAACAAGGAAAGTTAACAAGGACTGTTAGGAAACAGTATAGTGATTAATTAAAATGAAAAAGAGTGGTAACACTAAAAGTAAATTGATAGAACAATTATCTCTGAAGTAAATTATATATATACAAACAGAGTTTAATTATTTAAAAAAGGCTATTGTAGAATGCAAGATAAACGAAAGATAAGTAAGAGATTAGATTGTTGTCAAATGATTATATAATGTGTTAGGAGGATAGTAAAGTTAATATGAGAAGGTTTTATAATGTTTTAAGGATAGATAATTGAATATAGGGTTAATATTAATGAAGAATTGTTGGTTCAAAGATAATAATTGAATTCAATTAGATAATTGATTGTTTTAAAGATAAATAATTGAATATATAGTGTTTGTATTGATGAAGAATTGTTGGTCCAACTGAAAGACTAATAACAAATAGAGACTTTAGGAAAATTAAGATTGGTCTTCAGTTATTGTAACAGAATGGTGAGAACCCAGAGTATAATGAAGAAAATAGCATATTGATTGTTAATATAAGAATAATATATGCAAGGTATCCTATATTTAACTTTGTATGCATATTACATGTTTTTTTTATTCAATTGCTTATTATGTTGTGTGTGTGTGTGTATGTATATATATATATATATATATATATATATATATATATATACATATACACACTATATATATATATATATATATATATATATATACATATACACACTATATATATATATATATATATATATATATATACATATACACACTATATATATATATATATATATATATATATATACATATACACACAACATATATATATATATATATATATATATATATATACATATACACACAACATATATATATATATATATATATATATATATATACATATACACACAACATATATATATATATATATATATATATATATATATATACATATACACACAACATATATATATATATATATATATATATATATATATATACATATACACACAACATATATATATATATATATATATATATATGTGTGTGTGTGTGTGTGTAAATAAACTTTGTTGCTTATTAAAATGTGTTGTTTGTTATTCCTGAACACTCAGCCCTTCCGAAGGGAATTATAATTGAGAAGTTCCCTTGAATTTGGAATTCTCCTGTAAAGTAAAGTCAGATGTGTAAGTGGGGAAATTAAAAAAGGTGGATAAACAATATAAGGGAACATTTAAAGAAATAAAATAAAAATAATCATTTAAATTTTTCCACCCCCCACAGTATGTTCCGTGTCTCTCTCTCTACACAGTCAGAGTGACTTATCTGGCTTTCTAAATACCGTGTGTCTTTCAAAGTATTCAACTGTGAACAGAATTTTTCATATTTCGATCCGGATTAGCGACGGTTTACTGTGTGTGTGTGTGTGTGTGTGTATGTATATATATATATATATATATATATATATATATATAATATTTAATTCGAATCTTTTCAGGATTTTGCCCTTGTAACAGTAATATATATCTGTCTCAATTTACACTACAATTTAATAAATTGACTTTAAGATCCTAATGTATCCCTAATGCAAATCTTAATCCTAAATTATTAACATTAATCATAAGCCTTATCTCTTTATACTAGTTTAGAAACTTTTTTTTATCAATTGTATTTATGTATTTTGTAGGAGCGCACAATATCAGGTAAACATTATTCGTTTGGCCTTATTTATTAGAACTGAAGAATTTCTTTTAAATTTTACTCGTTATTTAGAATAATTTTAGACTGCTTAAAAATTGGCTCTGCACTTTGCTGTTTGGTAGTCAATTTAATTAAAAAAAAAAAAACATTTGAGTAAGAATGGAACATCCTTGTAGCATGCTTTCGACACCTTGTTGAGTACATACTGCGACGAATCTAGGTCGTTCTGACTGCTAAAGGGGGAACTACTCCCTATGTGGTAGTGTACCTAATGAAATGGCTATTCAGTGTATGTTCCTAAAATTAACTTCGCGTTACAGAGACAATAAAAACTTGCCCATGACTGTAATCGTTGAAAAATAGCACGGCGTTATAATATGTTAATTTATTTCTTTATCTTTTATATATAAAATCGTTTATTGCCATCCAATAAATTAAGGGAAATACCACAGTACAGCCAAGTTACGGGATTACATAAATTGAGTGATAATGATAACATACAAAATAGACATCAGGGTCAAGATTAAAGCAGGTGGCTAGCTTTACGGAGTTGTTGATGAATGAAATATGGAGATTTTAGACTGTAGAGATGGAGTGGCTCTGGTGGTGTTGGGTGGAATTCGCTACTGAAGAAAGGCCCCGATATTAAGGAAGTCGCTTTGGCCAGCGAGTATTTTTTTTTATTATTATCATCAGTTTATTTCTCTTAGGAGAACACCCGGTTCATGACAGCGCCTTCTTTTCGCTTGTTGCTTTGTATTCCACTTCCGGGGCATCTCTTGTTACTGTCCAAAAGTAGTCAGCGAGCATAGAAGCGTTCCACCTACCCTGATATTTTCTTTCCATTGCTTAAATGTCTTGGTGGAATCGCTCACCGTGCTCGTCACTCACTGCACCACAGTTGTCAGGGAAGAAGTACAGATGAGAGTCGAGAAAGTGGATTTTCAGTGACACGTTGCAGCCTAATTGATGATACTTTTCTAGCAGGTTGTTCAGTCTCAACATAGTTTCCAGCTCTTCGATTTCTCAGGAAGTCATGCACAACACTTTCAAAGGCTTCCCAAGCTGTGTTCTCATTACCCTAGAGGATTCGTTCCAAGTTTTCATCCTTTAAAAGTTCACGAATTTGCGGACCAATAACGATTCCTTCTTTAACCTTAGCATCACTCAACAGTGGAAATTGTCCTCTCAGGCACTTGAAAGCTTCTCCATTCTGATTCATCCCTTTAACAAAGTTCTTCATGAGTCCCAGTTTGATGTGTAAAGGGGGCAGAAGAATTTTGCTTCGATCAACCAGAGGATTGTGCTCGCCATTTTTTCCCCCCGGGGCGCAGATTTGCTATACCAGTGGGTGTTGACAAATGAATTACTAGTGGAGAACTTCCACAACTTATCCTCACTAACACCCAGTAATAATTATATTAAACAGATATATACAATACTTTTTTTTTTTTAAATATGCTCAGTCTCAGAATTCCTCAGAACCAAGAAAACAATATGTAATATACAATGGACAATTAACAACACTGTCTACCCTGTCCGCTGGAACTTTCAAACCTGTTGACAAGCACAATGAGATAGCTACTAAATGATTCTCATAAACCTTGTGTTTCACAGAAACCAATCTTTACAATAACATTTGACATAAATCTTTGGCAATGTTGCATTAGCCAAAATCAATGCAACATTAATTAACACAAATAAACAAAATAACAATCCATATAAGTCATCACAATAACAATTAATTTAAATCTTCTGTTTACACAAACCTTTTTTTTGTCTTTTGGTCATTTGTGAAGTCAATTCCCAGAAGAACTGAAGTTCTTAGTCGAGTCCTCAATATGAAAACTGATCTTGAGAAGGTTTGCAGAGCAGTCAAGTTATTATGGTCTTCAACTAAGATATTTACATTGTTCTCCAATAAGTTTGGAACCGCAGACATTAAATCCGTTCTAAGTTGAGAGTACAATAGACAGGTCAGGAGTACATGAATCCACGTTTCATGTTCCCCACATGTGTAGTACGGATCAGGCTCCAGGCCACGCTCAAATAATTTAGCCCGAAGGACCCATGCCCTGTTAGCAGATAAGAATTTGTCATAGAAGGTCTAAACCACGAAATAACTCCAGGGGTTGTTGAGAATTCCACTTGCGCAATATACTTTCATGTTACCAGCCCAAATTCGTTCTCATCCCATATTTTTTTGCCAGACAACAGTAAATTCCTTCCAAAGCCTTTTTTCTCCCTTTTAAAGTCGCTGGCTGGGTCAGTCGTAATTCCAAGCATTGTCTTAGACTGTCCTTTTTTAGGTACTAAAGCAAATCCCGAAAAGCAATATACAAGGTGATTCACTACCAGTGCGACAAACTTGCAGGAGGTGTAGGGGGCACAAAGACGAATCGGAATCACATAGCATTACAGGGTCCGAAATGCCTTCGTCATGCGGTATAGGACGTTAAACGGGAGGTCGCGTGAACAGCGATCTCGCTGGAAGTCAGCATTTGCGAACGGTTTCTGTTGAAGAAACCAAGTAGCAAAAGTCCTCCGGAGTGGATAATCCGCAGGCACCAATGATTAGACGCGTTGCAGATGGTATGAACTCATTTGGTTTGTTGACAGTATCCTCCATACAGTGGATTGGGAAATACCCAATCGTTGGCCTATAGCTCGAGTACTCTGATTGCCTTCTGCAAGACGTAGGTCATTCTCCTCATTGTCTGGCGTCCTCGTCGTTCGCTCTCGATTCGTGGCACCTCTCGTGAAACAACCAGTCTCACGTAACCTTCTGTGCACACGTGCGAAAATCGTATGATGAGGAGCACGCCTGTGCGGGAAACGTTCCTGGTACAAGCGCAGAGCGGCGCGCCCGTTACAGTCCGTAGCTCCATACGCGAGGTGCATGTCGGCCAGTTCAACGTTTGAATACTCGTCCATCCTACTGCCTCGGGAACCGGTTCGCAAATGCTGACTTCCAGCGGGATCGCTGTTCAGGCGATCTCCCATTCAACGTCCTATACCGCATGACGAAGGCATTTCGGACCCTGCAATGCTATGTGATTCCGATTCGTCTTTGTGCCCCCTACACCTCCTGAAAGTTTGTCGCACTGGTAGTGAATCACCCTGTATAAATCTACAGGAATGTACCGCTAACGCCAAGTATTTGGAGTGTGTTGTTTGAAACAGTCCTTGGAATATAATTGATCGTCAGAAGAACTGATCTTTGTGTGGAAATAAGTTTCTGTTTCACTTTTACCTTTGATGCTTTTTGGTACCAAACACTTGCTGCGTATGATATAATAGGCAAAAATATGGTTTTATAATAAAGGTTCAAGGTTTTCTTTGATAATCCCCTCTTTCCTGGAGACTGATAACTGAGGCTGTGAAAAAAAGGATTTATGTATCAAAATTCCCTGAGTTTTGAGACATTAGGCAGAAAACTGAATTTATTATCTAAGGTGATACTCAAATATTATTATTTTGGGTATTATTTTATCGGATTCTGGGCTAAAATGGTTCTTAAAAGTAATAAAACTGGTTTTACTGGGGGATATTTTCAGTTTGTTGACTGTAGCCCATGACATCAAGTCATCTAAGATAGGCTGTATTTTCTCTTCAGTTATTCTTGTGCTTCCATCAGCAACGATCACCATGTCATCCGCATAGGTTATCTTAATGATACCATTGTGTTTCCTCGTTAACCACTGATCCAGCACAGCGTTCCAGAGGAGAGGTTCCAGCACTGATCCTTGGGGCATCCTCTTGATATCTGAGCCCAGTATGTAAGATGTTTTGCCACCACCTTAATATGTCTGTCGCTAAAGTACGATCGCATAACAATGTAGATATACGCATCACACTCTGCGGATCTCAAGCTCCTGAGGGCACTTTCCCACCATAAAGTGTCAAACGCGCCCTGAAAGTCCACAAACACAGCGAGTACATATTTGGTAGGTGAGTTGGACACAGTTGGTCAGAAGATTTATAGCGTCTTCAGTCGACCGTCCTTTCTTGAAGCCGTATTGTGCTTCTAAACATAACTGATGATCTAGCATTTTTTTTGATTCTTGGGGCTAACATTCGCTCAAACAATTTCCCCAGGTTTGCTAAAAGCGAAATAGGTCTGTAGGCCCATGGATCTGATATTAATTTCTCAGGCTTGTGCAGTATCTTTAGTAGAGCTATTTTCCATTGACGAGGAAATATTCCTTCTAGTCACTTATTCATCAAATTTAAAAGAATGTGTGGAAAAAATTCAAAAAATTTAACTATGACCATTCTCAATCAGGTCAATTAACTATGACTATGACCATTCTCAATACCTGGGCATTTCTTACCATTTAGCTTTGCCACGACAGAGCCCAAATCCAGGAGTGAAAAGGGTTCAATGTCTGATTGTCCTTCGTACTTTTCATTATTATGACGTATTTGCATTTGTTCAGGTGAATCTAGATCCAATATATTTTTGGGGAATAGGTTGTTAATTATGGAATCCACCATAGACATCCAGTCTTGAGTCTCTCCTGAAGCCATTTTGTTCCTTGATATCCGGTAAAGCAAGCCCCGCGGTTCTTTATTTCCTATATCCGTTACAAAATTTTTCCAACAACTTTCTTTTGAGTTGGAAATTGCCTTTTGATAGTTTTTGCTTAGAGTACTTTAAGCTAACCCTGAAGGTCCGAACATCCTCGGCAGAAAGATGCCTATGTCGCTGGAATTGTTTTCTAGCCTGTTGAACTTGCTTTCGCAGGTTACTTTAGTCTGAAGACCACCAAGGAACAGAAGTTCTTCTGGTCTGCTTTCTTTTGGATGAGTATTCCATTGTCAAATACAGGTGGGTCTGGACGAAATTTGTAAATTCCATTGCCGTCATAACATTTAAACTATCTACAACATCTGCAGAGAAAATAACGAGAAGGTAATCTCTGAATTTGTTCAATTTAATGGTATTCATTGAGAAACGTCTAAGATCGTGTGGTTGTGAATCATTATATTGCTGTAGAGGCTTCAAACCAAATACAATAGCGCGGTGGTCTCTATTCACAAGGCTTGGAATAACATCTTAGTCAGTTAGAATTTCATCTATTTTAACCGTGGTAAGAATGACATATATGTTTGATTCGCCATTCACAGTAGATAATGTGAACGGCTTGTCAGGCAAGTTTTGCACACTTAAGTTGTAGGATGAAAATAAATCCTCGAGAGCTAATCCTCTAGGGTCGGTAAAACCGCTGTGCCAGAAGTTGGATTTGGGATTTAGATCCGCTGTTACTATACGATTTTTAGAAGCGAAATTAGTACATATATTGTCCAAACGATGGAGAGTCAATTGCATGTCTTCACTTGGTGGACAGTAAACAGATGCAATGTAAAAATTTATGAAAGTTGTAGATCTCATTAAACAGATCAGTGTCAGTGCACATACCTGTAACGTTGGTAACAACCAGATCATTATTAATAGCAACTATGGAACTTTTTGGAGGTTTGTCAAGCGAATGAATAATTCTTGCTGAGGTGGGAAAACCCATAACTTTGTTTACCCCACCCTCTACCTGCAAAGAATGAAAGGATTCCTGTATGCAAATAATATCAAAATTATTTTCAAATGCTGTTATTCTAATCTCATCCATTGCCACTCTGCAGCGCTGACCATTTATCTGAAGAACTTTTATCCCCTCATATATAATATTACCTAGAATTGGATTCTTATTGGCCAACGCTGTTGCTGAATTTGAACCATTATCACTCATGTTTGGTTCTGCTATCCTTAAGTTATACTGCTTTTAAGTATTCTGGACACTTGGCATCCCTTACAGAATGATTGTAATTTCTACCACGTCTCTTGCCGTTGATACATTTTGGAGAGTCTTCTTTATGGGGACAATCTAAGGCTGTCCAAGAGAAGAATGCTGCATATAGTAATTGGCTTGTTTCTAATTCTTCAGTTTCATTTTCTGCCTACACCAAAGTTCGCAACAATTGTAAAGCAGTTATTAATCAGTCCAAACTAGAGTTTGAACAGGCTAAGAGTAGAAAACTTGCTTCTTGCTCTAATGGTAGCCGAGCATTCTGGTCTCTTGCCAAAGCTATTGGCCGCAACTTTTGCCCATCTCTGCTCCCACCTCTGTCCAAACCAGATGGTTCTGTTGTCACTTCAGCCAAGGATAAAGCTGACCTGCTAGCATCCCATTTTTCTTCCAGCTCATGTATTAATGATCTTGGTAAAACACCTCCCACCATTCCTAACACGCTCCATTCAATGCCTCCTGTGGTCTTCCGTCAAAAGGATATCAGAAGGATTTTGATGAATCTTGATGCTAAGAAAGCTCCAGGTCCTGATAGTATTTCTCTACTTGTTCTCAAAACCTGTGCTCCTGAACTTAATCCTATTCTTTGCCGCCTTTTTTCACTTTCTTATTCCAAAGGTGTTTTTCCTTCTGCTTGGAAATTTGCTCATATCCAGCCAGTTCCTAAAAAGGGTGACAAATCCCTCCCATCAAGTTATCGTCCCATTGCAATTACTTCTACTCTTTCTAAAGTAATGGAGAAATCAATTAACCGCCAACTCTTAAACTACCTAGAAACCTTCCATCTGATCAACGATCGCCAGTATGGATTCAGTCTGTGTCGATCCACTGGTGATATTCTGGCTTATGTTACCCATTTATGGACTAATTCAATGGAAAGGTTCGGTGAAACACAAGTAGTTACTTTGACATCTCAAAGGCTTTTGATCGTGTTTGGCATAAAGGTCTTCTAAACAAGCTTCCATCTTATGGTTTGCCAACTGTTTTTAGTAATTGATTATCCAGTTTTCTCTCTGATCGCTCACTGAGGGTGATGATAGATGGCTCTCTATCTTCTAACATCTCCACTAATGCCGGTGTCCCCCAAGGTTCAGTTCTTTCCCCCACTCTTTTCTTCTTGTATATTAATGACCTTCTTCCATTGACTGGAAATCCTATGCATAGTTTTGCCGATGATAGCACATTGCATTCAACTTTCCATTTTGAAAAATCTTGTCCTGCTCAATCAGCTTCAAGTTCTCGAAAATCTGCTGCCAATTCCTTAAATGCCGATCTTCAGGTAATTCTCCAGTGGGGCAAAGACAACTTAGTTGATTTCAACCCTTCTAAAACTCAGTCTTGTCTTATCTCGCAAAAAGGATTCTTCTGCTGCTATGCTTATCTTTAGTGACACTCCGATTTCTAGGCAAAATGATATATCTCTTTTGGGGATTACCCTGACTTCTAATCTCTCTTGCCACAAGCACATTACAAATATTGCTTCCTCTGCATCTAAAAAACTTGGATTTCTCTTTCGTTCTGGGGGTTACTTTTCTTCCAAACAGCTGCTCACTCTGTATAAATCGCAAATCCGCCCTACCATGGAATATTGTTCCCACATCTGGGGTGGTGCCCCCAAAACCTCTCTCAGACTTCTTGATTCCATTCAGAAGAGAGCAGTTAGGTTAATTAATGATTCATCTCTAACAGTCTGTCCACTCGCTTTCTCATAGACGCACTGTTCTTCTGAATTGGCTTCTATAATTCCCGCTCTCTCTTTCAAAACAGTCCGAACACGTGCCGCCAACATCCATTTACTGTCCAACTTCAAACCCACAGAACCAACTTTTCATCTTCCTCATTTATTCATTCAACTGCCGTTTTCTGGAACAACCTACCTTCATACGTATTTCCTGAAAATTACAATCTACAGAAGTTCAAGTCCAATGTCAACAAATATCTTTCGTCTTCTCAACCCCCAACCCAAGCACGGTACTAAGTACTATAGGTTCTAATACCTCTCTTGTTTGGGGTTCACATAAAAAAAAATCTCCGTAGACATGACCACCCTCTGTACAGTGTCCAAAAGAAACTGCCTTATACGAACAAAACTGTGCCGAGTGGCCATACCCCAAACAACGGAAACACTTGCTTACAATCGTAAACTTACAGAACCTGTGTGATGTGAATCCTAGATAGATTCTATTGCTATCTAAAATATGCCGCATCATGCAAAGACTAAATCCAATCGCCCAATTAACCACTAAATCTGAAAGTCACCTCGTCTTTAACTTCATCCTGCGAGAAACCACAGTCAAGTTTTTAACGAAAAGAGGGACACCATATATTAACACTGTTGGATCAGATAACCGAGGTTTCTCCATCCTAAGACCTATCTCTTTCAAAGTAGAAGCAGAATAGATCCTATTAACATCCACCGAATTTGTGGACTCCACAAGGATCCCCCTATTCCTAAGGAGACGAATACTTTTTACGTTCATCTCCTTTTGGTCACGCTTAATGACTTGAGTCACCTTCTGCTTTATATTCTGACTCGAACTCAAGGAAGAGTCCTCAGTAGTCCTAAAAATAATCAGATTCTGAGGATCAGGCACACCTCTAGGAACTGATAAGGATCTATCCCGACTTACACTGTCAGTCCTCTGTTTGGATCTTGGTTTATTCTGAATGACAACAGGATCAACCAACTTGAGATACTGCCGCACTACCTCTGCATAAGACTTATTATGAAGTTCAGTCTGGCAATCTAACATTTCTTTTATCGGAGAAGCACTCTTCCCCAGATCCCTAACTCGTACCTTAAGGCGCTCATTGTCCACAACCAAAGCTGTGGTCACTGCCTCCACGTCAGCCCAGAGATCAATAATTCTATTAGATGCTGGTTTTGTTATTTTACTTGAATCTTTACACATTATTTCTCCCAAAGCCCTTCTTATCTTAGCCAATGTCACATACACCTCCGAGGCATGGCGCCTCCGTAGCCAGGTGGGCAGGAGCAGCAGTGCGTAGTCACACGCTTCTTGATTAGAAGGGGGTTCGAACCCGTGACCACCAAATTAGGCCGCCGTAGCCTAGTGGTCAGGCGCGTGGGTGCATAAGTACACGTGCCTTGAGTGACTGGGGTTCAAGCCCGTGACTGCTGAATACGGTGCTGTTTCTTGTATTCTGTCTATCTTGTTAACTCCTCTGACTGTTTGGTCGTCCCGGAGTATAAACAGAAAATTTATTTATTTATTTAAATATGGAGGATGCGGAAAGGTCAGGGAATGACCACCGCATATCCCCGGAGCAATATGGCCTAGTTGCTAATGCTACTAAAAACCAAATAACAACCACCTCCGAGGCATATAATGATTCTCCGAGGTTCAAACCATCTATAAAAGAAATCTCTTCGTCCTCCCTTCTACAAACATTAACTATCTTATCCCCTGTACCACTTGAAGAATCAAGAACTCCATAGCCCTCACTGTTCTCGGCTGTGCTAGCTCGAACTTCTTTAACGAGAGACTGTCCTTCATGTGAACAGGTATGTTCGCGTCAGACGGCACCTGGGATTTCTCCCATCTCCGCTCCTTCATGTGGACAGCATGGCCTACAGGAATTGAAGGAAGAACGTTGCCATTGTGGAGAAAAGCAGCTTTTAAACTTAGCTTTGATGAGTCTATGAATAGTCTCCAGTCCTGTGGGTTGTGCTCCACATTCAAAGCTGTCATCAAACCGTTGATATCACAGCAGGAAACAAGGTTTTCACTTTTAAAATATGGAATCAAAGCATTCTGCCTGCTCCTGTACACGGACACCTCGACATTTGGTTGCAGAAGATTCCACTATTGGAGCCTTGATCCCAGAAGTTCTGCTTTATCTTTCGATAGCTCTAGGTCTCGAAATAATCACTTAATTCACCTTGAGTGATTCTGTGCGACTCACTCGGCGACTCAGGTTTTGGCACAAAATCAGGATCCTGTGATGTTGAAGGCCCAGGTTGACCATCATTCCTCACACTGTCCCCATCTTCTTCAGACTCCAAAGTGTACTGTTCTGTAGGGTGAGGTACAAGCAGACCATCCCCATGTGCCACTGGTCGGATAGCTGACGGGATGTTGGGGTATTCCACAGTCCATTTTTTTTTTTTTTTTTTTTTTGACATGCCATGCTGAAGAGGCGGCACCATGCAGAAATAAGTCATTTACATTACTTGAAGGCTCCCTCCAAATCATTGGAATGGCAAAAAGCATTGATCGTCCTTTGTTATTCAACCATCCACGGTGATTTACAGCATATGTGTTGCCAAGGGTTTGTCTTCATCCCCTACCTTACAGCCAAAACAACGGTAGTCGGCTGTCTTCACAAGTGAAGTCAATTGGCGTTTCTGAGTGAAAAATGTCATATCACCACACATTATGTGTGGTGATATCACATTTTATCACACTCTTAACACATTTACGTAATTTTTGTCCATAAACCTAAAAAAAAAAAACACATACAAAAAATGGCGTATCGGTTCCTGTCTCGTGTTATCAACCTAGACTTCTAGACTCCAAAATTCCCTAGTATTCAACAATATTTCCCTAAATCATAAGAGAGGCTATATGGTGGAACCAAGAACTAAGAGTTTTAAATGTTATATTCGTTTTTCTCATGCTGAAATTAAGAAGAATTGACTACTTTCAAGCCAGAAACATTTTTGGTGTTGACCAGTGTTACCGATGTTTATTGCTGCTTCTTCGAGATCTAATGTTACATGAATTTCTGGGCATTTGTATAAGCATGGCTTAAATTTTCAGCTGCGAGGGCTCTCCCCGTTACGATACATCACCGCCAGTGATGTACCGTAATGTTAGTTTTAACAAATGCCTAGTTCAGTAACAGAGAACAGCAATGAATATCTGACAGAGAAAAAATCTCTCGCATTGCACGATAAAAAAAAATTAATTCTTCTTAAAGAATAATTACAGCAGGGTTTGTGCAGCTCTTATTAATTTACAGAACACTTTGATTTTCATAATGTACTGTGGAGAAGCGCATACTAAACAAAGATCGCCAAATGTTGATTTTTCGCCATTATAACTAGTCATGTGGTTGACGAAATGTATGTGACTAGTTATAATCAGGGATGGGATCCTCTACTAATCGGTACACTCGTCAATAAATAATCAAGTACGTACATGACATTACCGATACGGCGTTTTCGTCCATTTCGAGTCCTGGTTATGTGGTGTGGAAACAGCACTAAAAACAAAGTTATTTTTCTACAGACTCTTAAAAACAAGTGCGATTGTTGATACGAGTACCAGATGCTTTCTTAATATTTAAGGAAGTTGCAGAATTTTTAATTTGCGTATCAGTGGTGGAGCATTCACTACTGATATGTTATACATGAACTTAGTGGTAGTCTACAAACTGAGGGAACAAAAGCGCAATAAACCCTAACAAAACCCAAAATAACATATGCCGCAAGAATGAACATCGGAGACCACCTCTAATTTCACTACAACCACCACAACCTGATGCACCAAGAGAAAGTTACACCAATCATCTGTGACTAAACCTTACTTCTAAATATTGTTCCATGGACGGGACATAGTTCCCATGAGAGAACTGAAACAACGAATGACATCACCTGCATGGACTGAAATCGGACTTACACCCAAATCCTAGCTGATTGTCCAGATTTTTTACTTACCGATCTATGGACGGAGTCACCACCGACGAGGACACACCCATTGTGCAATGACTAACGGACGGGACTTGTGTCCCACGAGTGAATACCTAACCAGGACTTGCATAAATCACTACCAAACCTAGACATTGGATGGAAACACCCTCGCTGGACCGCCTGGGTTCCCGGATGGCACAACCCTGTTGCCTTGGCACCCAGCCTGCAGCCTCTTTGCATCCACGCCCTATTGGCGATCTGGGCCAGTCCCCTTGTTTTTCTCTCTCTCGGCGGGGGGAAAGAACGGTTTCGCCGTCTCCCCCCTTCTGCCACCCCTCTTTTCCCTCTGGTGGGGCATGGGCATACCCCACTGTAAACTGGAGTTGCCTTCCATTTCGGCTCCATATTTCCATCTATCTCCCCATTCTATCTCACAATAACGTGAACACGCCCCACACAATGTGAAGTAACCAATCCAAATTAATTTCGCCGAACATTTTGGACTTCTCCTAGTGCTTCCCTCGACGCGTACGCGATCATAATTTTTTTTTTTTTTTAAGATCCTAGCCAGTGAAATCTCAGGAAATTAGGTGGTAGGACCTGCCAAAGTGAACTATATACTAGTGGGTACCTGGTCTGCCTCCATGGGGCGAAAGTGGGGCAATATCGGGCCTCAGTAGACGTCTGGCGGCTAAACGATCAGAAGAACAACGGTAGGCATCACACATGTACAAAGTCCATACACTTTTAAATCTCTGGCTTTTCCAGTCAACTGGTTCAGCCACAATGTAAACTACGCGGAGGTGGGGGAAACCCCCTCTCGTGCCTTTGACCCTAGACACACTTTACTGATATGTTATGGGGCCATTAGAGGAAAGTTAAAAACAATGGGATTAACAGACAACCCCTCAGATAGTCCAAAACTAAATCATTTTGCATCTACATTCACACATGAGGAGTTATTTAAGGAGGAGGAGAAGGCCAGATATATCAAACTCTTAACAGGGAGCTATTTTGTAATAACTGAGAGCAAAGTGGAGGAGAAATTGAAGTTAAACATAAGGATGGCACATGGGGTGGATGGGATCTATCCAGTTATATTAAAGGAGGCAGCAAAGGAAGTAAGCAAACCCTTAGCCATAATTATGAAAGCTTCCTTGGACTCAGGGAGTTCCCCGTGGACTGGAGATGTGCAAATGAGTCCCTAATTCACAAAGGGGGATGAAAGGGTGACACTGGTAATTATAGACCAGTTAGTCTAACTTCTGTTCCAGGGTAAATAATGGAGTCACTGGTTAAGGAAGCGATGCAGGATCATCTAGGCAAGACTGCAGTTATAGTTCAGACACAACATGCGTTTGTTAAGGGAAGTCTTGTCTGACAAATTTGATTGTATACTATGATGTGGTCACAAAGGAATTGGATGCAAAGAATAATTTTGACATCATATACTTGGATTTTTGGAAAGCTTTTGATACTGTGACACATGGAAGACTACCGTACAAATTGCAGCATTAAGGGAAAGTTGCTATTATGGATAAAAGGATGGTAGAGAGAGAGAGATTGATTGATTATCAATGGACACTGCTCTTCATGGACTAATGTTATTAGTGGAGTCCCCCAGGGTTCAGTGTTGGACACATTGTTGTTTTCAGTATTTATCAATGATATTGATGAAGGTAAAAAAAGTAAAGTAAACTGCAGCCATTATCAACCCACTACAGGATGGAAGCCTCCTCAACGATTCATGTTGAGGGAAATGGACTATATCTACCACGCTAGTCCAGTGCGGGTTGGCAGCTCGACCATATTTAGCAGTCAGGGGCTTGAACCCTGGTCTACTCAAAGAGTGTCTGTTA
Organism: Mastigoproctus giganteus; assembly: GCF_048544385.1. Classification (NCBI taxonomy): domain Eukaryota; kingdom Metazoa; phylum Arthropoda; class Arachnida; order Uropygi; family Thelyphonidae; genus Mastigoproctus; species Mastigoproctus giganteus. Next base: position 163,466,656 of record NC_143582.1, on the reverse strand, counting down.
CTGCACTAGCGCTCTTGACCACTCGGCGACGGAGGCTCCGGTTAATGTCTAAGTTTGCAGACGATACGCAGGTTGGCATGGTTGTTAATGACAATAATGATAGTACAAACTTTGTATGCTACTGCAATAGGATCTGGAAAAGTTGAGCAGATGAGCTGAGAGGTGTCAACTGAAGTTTAATATTGACAAATGTAAAGTACCGCATATGGGTAGAAGTAACCCCAGAGTAACGTATCAACTGTATGGTACTACACTTAGGGTGATAGAGAATGAAATGGACCTGGGGGTAATTGTGCAGGTCATGGAGTTTTGTCAATGGTATATAGGAATTTTGCTAGTAGGGATAAAGGGGCGATTGTCCCCTTGTATGAGGCAGTGGTCAGGCCACACTTTGAATAGTGTATACAGGTGTGGAGGGCTCATTTTAGGAAAGATGTAGAGATGCTGGAACGAATACAGAGAATGGCAACGTAATTGGTGAGTGGAACAAGGGTTGGTGTTACCAAGAAAGGCTTAAGTTCTGGAAATTGTAGCTTCTGGAGACTTAGGCACCTGCGTGGTGATCTAGTTGAGGTGTATAAGGCCTTAAATGGGTTGAGCAAGCTGAATGGTGATGGGATTCTTTCTCTTGCTCAGATTAAGAACCTAAGGGGGCATAAATTCAAATTGAGGAAAGACAGTTGTAGGTTAGATGTGCGGAAATTCGCCTTTAGCCGGCGGGTGGTTGATAGTTGGAACAAACTTTCACCTGTTGCAGTTGGAGGTCAGCAACTTAAATACATTTAAGACAGAAGTAGATAAACATATGGATGGTTGAAATGGGAAGGGTTGGTTTTTTTTTTTTTTTTTTTTGGTTGATGCTATATAAGCTTTCTTTCTTGCATCATATGCCCTACTAATGCTAATAAGGATCAGTGTACGATTAACCCTGGGGAGGGGTTTATCTTTCGAACCAAGAGTGAGCCTATGTTCCCTACTGAAAAATGTTCTGGATTTTAAAGTATCTGGTACGTGCAGGATTTTTTCTTACATAACTATTATTTTGTTTCGTAATAGCGCTGCTAGACTACGATTTCTTCACAACGTACATCACGAGTGTTGTAACAATATATAGGGTGATTCACTACCAGTGCGACAAACTTGCAGGAGGTGTAGGGAGCACAAAGACGAATCGGAATCACATAGCATTGCAGGTTCCGAAATGCCTTCGTCATGCGGTAGAGGACGTTAAACGGGAGGTCGCGTGAACAGCGATCTCGTTGGAAGTCAGCATTTGCGAACGGTTTCTGTTGAAGAAACCAAGTAGCAAAAGTCCTCCGGAGTGGATAATCCGCAGGCACCAATGATTGGACGCGTTGCAGATGGTATGAACTCATTTGGTTTGTTGACAGTATCCTCCATACAGTGGATTGGGAAATACCCAATCGTTGGTCTATCGCTCGAGTACTCGTACTCGGATTGCCTTCTGCAAGATGGAGGACATTCTCCTCATTGTCTGGCGCCCTCGTCCTTCGCTCTCGATTCATGTACCTCTCGTGAAACAACCAGTCTCACGTAACCTTCTGTGCACACGTGCGAAAATAAATAAATAAAATAAAATAAATAAATTTTCTGTTTATACTCCGGGACGACCAAACGGTCAGAGGAGTTCACAAGATAGACAGATTATAAGAAACAGCACCGTATTCAGCAGTCACGGGCTTGAACCCCAGTCACTCAAGGCATGTGTACTTATGCATCCACGCGCCTGACCACTAGGCTACGGCGGCAAATCGTATGATGAAGAGCACGCCGGTGCGGGAAACGTTCCTGGTACAAGCGCAGAGCGGCGCGCCCGTTACAGTCCGCAACTCCATACGCGAGGTGCATGTCGGCCAGTTCAACGTTTGAATACTCGTCCATCCTACTGCCTCGGGAACCGGTTCTGAAATGCTGACTTCTAGCGGGATCGCTGTTCACGCGACCTCCCGTTCAACGTACACTACCGCATGACGAAGGCATTTCGGACCCTGCAATGCTATGTGCTTCCGATTCGTCTTTGTGCCCCCCCCTACACCTCCTGCAAGTTTGTCGCACTGGTAGTGAATCACCCTGTATATGTCTACATAAGTTTAATTTTTCTATGTTTTCTGGTACCGTTCGCCATAGTATGATACATCACCGTGCACGACAACGCACCTACACGCGCAGATCCATTCTGGTTAAACAGTACTTCTCTAAACATGGAACAAAGTGTTAGAACATCCACATTGGCCACTAAATTTCTCGTCATGAAAATTTTTACAAGGTTAATAAAGTGCTGAAATGCATTTGTTTTAAATATGCTGATGAATAAATGTTACCAAATGAGGAGAGAATTAGTCACGTGTGCTCAGCACACTTGATTGGATTGGTGCTTCAGTGTTGGTTTGTTCCTGCCAGAAGTTCGCGTTGTCAAATCGATGTTTTTTCCAGTTTTTGTAATCTAAGAATAGGAAAAATTAATAGTTCCACAATGAAACCTTCATAGAATTCTTGATTTTGTTTTTTTTTAACTATATTTTCCTGGTGTTCAAAGCAAAGATATTTTTTATACCTGAGATTTTTACAGACCTACCTGTTTTTCGTATTTGTTAGTGACCATTTCCAAATAGTAATAATATCAGTTAAAACATAAGTCATACTTTTTATATATAAAAATGCTTTACAGTAGAGTTTTTCTAAATTGCGTCTATTTAAGCTCGGATATCTCCGGCTACTATTTCTTGTCAACTCGCCCCAGAAAATTTTGAGCTACTTCGATAATGTGTTCAGATTCCTCTGTCTGGTTACAGTAAACAACCTACTTAACTTTTGGAATTCACGGCTATGCACAGTAATCTCCAGGAAATAAAGTTTTCCATTTCAGCCTTTAACTGACTTCAGAGATGGGTGCGTAAAGAATTCTTTGATCTTTCATTTTTCGGACTTCTTGTTGTTGAAAAACACAGATCTGGCCGAAAACAGTGACGTACCGTATATGAAATTTATATGATTTACAGAACTGCAATCTTTCGAGGTTCTTTAGAAGTTTGCGGTTTTAATGCAAGCTACACGTAACCTACAGCAGTGAGGCACGCGTGATCCCGATACTCGAATCCCTAGTGAGAAAAACAGATGCAGAAAACAACTTCTGGCAGGAATTTCTTCTCTGCTAACATTATTACAGTTTGCGAGTATAATAACGTTATCCGTATTTGCACTTTCATAAATTACCTTTAGAATTGTTTCAAAATAAAGCGCACTTTTCTACAGTTCCTTCGTTAAACCATGGCATTATTTACAGTCATCTACATTTTACTTGCCCAACTGCTTTTCTATTCTCCTAATTTAGTGACACATTGCAGCGAAAAACATTTTTCATAAGAAAATAATTTCCTGTCATTTTTCGACATATACGTGTCCTCGAAGGGTACATTCTTACGGATTCCGCCAGGGTAGATACGTTAGTAATGAAAAATTATTAGTCAGATAATTTCAGATGTATATTAACACCTATACCCAGTTTAACACATAGTAGTACTTGTTATATTCATCCTTTTAACTAAACGGTTGTACAGGAGGGAATATTGATATAAAATAAACAGATAATAATAAGTTTTTTCAGTTTGGTTTTTATTAGTGTATGTGTTCGAAGAATTTCAGTATTTCCTGAAAGAAGGTACTTTAATAAGATCTTTTCTAAACAATTTTCTGGATGTACAACCATTCTTTTAATTTATAATTCTCCTGATACAATCACCAAACTTGAGCATTTCACCAGAGAGCCCTACACCGTCTTTTTGTTTTCACTCGTGGATGAATCAGCGGTAGAGAAAAATCTATTAGATAATGTTTTTTTTTTTTTTTAGTATATTTCTGTTATTCAAAGGCTGATGACGGGTTCCAAACAATATTAATAAAAATATTCAAACTCTAGATGTATCAACCGTAGTGAGAAAAACAGATCAATCATATGAATGATATAGGATAAATGTGGGAGAGATGCTTCGGCAGGAGAGACCCCATTGGAATTATCTCTAGGTTGATCCAGTACAGGGTAGTATTAGTTGTTTCATTTACCGCTGATTTCTCGAAAAGTTAACTTTTGCAGTGGAAAAAAATAATAATAATAAAATAAATAATATATATATATATATATATATATACACACACACACACACCGATGAGACAAAACATTATGACCACCTAACTAATATGATGTTGGTCCTCCACATGCACCTAAAACAGCTCGTACCCAGCGAGGCATGGACACTACAAGATTTCTACATGTCTTGTGGTATCTGGTACCAACACCATCCTTTAACTTCTGTAAGGTCCGTGGTTGAGACGCCTTAGATCTGAGTTGCTGTTCCAACACAAACCACAGATACTCGATGGGATTGATGTCTGGGGAATTTGGAGGCCAGGGCAATATCTGGAAGTTTTCCTCATGTTCCGTGAGCCAGTCTCGAACAATCCGGGCGGTGTGGCATCGCGTATTATCCTGCTGAAAAACGGCACCGCCAGAGGGGAAGACGGTTGCCGTAAAAGGGTGTACCTGGTCAGCAATGATGTTTAGGTAGGTGGTAGACATCAGAGTGCCTGGCACATGGATGACTGGACTCAGGGTATCCCAGCAGAACATCGCCGAAGGCATGACATCGCTGCGACCGGCTTGTATTCGTTCCACGGTGTATCCAGGCGCCATCATTTCCCCAGGTTAACAATGCACACGTACCCGGCGGCCACATGATGCAACAGGAAACGTGCTTCATCTTACCAGACGACCTTCTTCCAATGCTCACATGCCCATTGTAGGTGCTGTCGCCAGTGAACCGTGGCGCCATAAGAGAAACTCCATGAATTCGGATTGAGTGACACCCCCTATGCCACTGCGGTCTACGCGAGACATGGGGGCACTTGATGTACGACTGCCCACTGTACGAGGATCTCTGCTGCCAATTTATGACCACCACCCAAATAATGCTACGAGACCAGGAATATCTGATACTAACTGAAAAAGATACCTATAGTGCCTTCACTCAATATGCGCAAGACCTCTTCACAAGAAGGTGACTCTCCCGCATCCACTACCACAACAGAGAAACAACCATGAAATGAATAATCTATGACAGCAAACAATAGGAACCAACAACTAACTGCCTCAAAAAAAAAAAAAAAAAAAAAAAACATGACAAGAAACCAATCACACGAACCGGACCTAACCCACGAAAAGTGCACACCCGATATGTGGACCTCCACCGGAGGGAACGCAGCCTCATGAGTGACTTTCTACTCAGCTGAATTCCAACCAGCCCAATGAGGCCACAGAGCTTTCTGCATATGCCAGTCATAATGGCAATCGGTGCCGGCGCTCTTGCTGGACCCATCTTTCTTTCTCCCTCCCTCTGGGGTAGGGGAGGAGACAGGAGGCTGTCCCTCCTGCCTTCTCCCCTACTCGCCAACCCAGATTTTCTCCTGGTGGGGCATGGGTATGCCCCAACCCATGCCCCACTGACTTATAATGGGGTCGTCTCCTCTATTGATCCCATTTCTCAGTCTCCCCCCCCCCTCTCTCTCTCTCTCTCTCTCTCTCTCTCTGCTCGCCAGCATATACCCCACAGGTCAAAATTTAATAGTTCGAATTAAGTTCTCTCACATTTTGGTCTTTCAATCTAGCGATCAACCCACGCAAACGTAATTTTTTTTTTTAGGTCCTAGCCACTGAAATCTCAGGAAACTAGGTGGCAGGACCTGCCAGAGTAAACTACAACTACTGGGTACCTGGTTTGCCTCCACGGGGCGAAGTGTGGGCAACGTCTGTCCTCAGCAGGGGTCTGGCGGCTAAATGGCCAGAAGAACAACGGTATACGACATCACACACCTCCAGATCCATATACTTTTAAATCTCTGGCCTTTACAGTGAACTGTATCACACTACAATGTAAACTTTGCGGAGATGGGGGGAACCTCTGGTGCCACTTGACCCTAAACACACTTTACACTTTACGGTCAGAGGACTGGAATCTCTTCAAAGAGATTCCAGTCCTCTGACCGTACTGACCAGATCAGCTGACAACTTCAAATCCAACAGCCTTAGCCCAGATCAGCAACAGATAGAAAAACTTATAACGGAAGCTGCAAATGCAGCCATTGAAAAGAAAAAAAGCCTGCTTATAAAGCTGTCCCCTGGTGGTTATCTGAACTGCAAGCACTAAGTCACCAAGTTAATACCAGCCGAAAACGCTTTCAGCATGCTCGAAGATCCTGGCCTCAGGCTGAAGTTGATGTCCTGAGACAGTGCTACCATGAGGTCAGGAATAAGTTCACAGCCAAAATCAAGCTCCGCAAAAGGCGATCCTGGGAAACTCGTCTCCACGGAAGGAAACACTGGCCCTTGGGGAGAGGTGTACAAAGTCACCACCAACAAACTCCCCAGGGGAGAAGTGGTCTCTGCCACTAAACTGCCACAAGGATCGTATACAAGAACATGGAAAGAGTCGATCAATAATATCGTGGACACTGTCTTGCATCCACCGGTTGACCCCCACACTCCGGAACAGCTAAAATTCTATGAAGAGAATGAAACTTACCAAACATCAACCATAGAAGATCCATTTACCCTGGAGGACCTCAACACAGCAGCATCCAAAACGCGAAACAAGAAAACACCGGGTGAAGGTGAAATCGAACCCGAATTAGTCAAAAAATCTGTTTAATTCATACCACATAAAATCCTTGATCTCTTTAATCACTGCCTCTCAGAGGGCACCTTCTCCTCTGATTGGAAAACTGTCAATGTCCGACTCATACCAAAAAATCCGACCAAACCTCAAGCCCTCCCAGGGTCATACTGGCCCATTTGCCTTGCTGTCAATGCTGAGTAAACTACTCGAGCGACTTCTTCACCACAAAATAAAAGCAAACTATCAGGAAGCTGGACTCTCATCACCGAACCAATATGGATTCCGGAAAGGGCGCTCCACTGTGGATGCACTCGAAAATATCACTGAAGCGGCCAAAAACTGTGACTGCAAATACTTCCTAGTTATATCCATCGACTTCGCTGGAGCCTTTGACTCCCAATGGTGGCCCAGTGTCCTGGGAAGGCTCCAGAGAGCTCATATACCTGGTAACCTCTATCAATGCATCAAATCCCATCTTAAGGACAGAGAAATCACTGTTAGTGCCCCATACTGCCATCTTTCCAAGCGAGTCTACAGGGGTCTGTCCTAGGGCATCCTCTTTAACCTGGTCCTGGATGATTTTCTTAACCTTGACCTTCAGGGTGTCAGAGCCCAGGCGAACGCAGATGACCTGGTCCATCTGACAGCAGGGCCTAAATGGAAACCACGGCAAACCAAGCTATTTTCATCCTACAAGAATGGGGCAGCCAAAATTTCCTCAACATCTCGGCAGAGAAGACAAGTTCAATTCTCCTAAAAGGCTCTCTAGACCTAAGAAGCCCCCACAAATCAAGGTCGGAGGCACGACCATAAAGCTCAAAACTGAACTCAAACATCTTGGTTTGGTTCTGGACAAGAATCTCTCCTACACACCATACCGCTATCTACGAACCAAGATAAGAAAATTTTCTGCACTCATTGCTAGGATTACCCGGAGGGACTGGGGCCTGAAAAGAAAAACGCTCTCCCTCTTTTAAAGGGCCATCTTCGTCCCGGTACTGACCTACGCAGCGGTTGTATGGTATAAAAAGGCAACTACAGTAGTGAATAAATGCAAGCTGGAAACAATTCTGTTAACGATCACTAGAGCATGTTGTACAGTCAGCACCCATGCGCTCCAGGTCCTTGCAGGTACTCTTCCCCTGGACCTGGCAATTGTCTGCTGTGGGCTGCTTTTTCAACTGTCAAAAGGCAGAACAACCACCTGCATTGGCTTCACTATAGACCCAACAAGCAACAAGAACCTGGAAAAGGTACGACTAATGACATTCCTGAAACAATCCTGGCAGGACAGATGGTCAGCCTTGACAAAAGGCACAGTTACCAAAAAATTCATCCCTGAGATTAATCTGGTATATCCACATCCTCCGGCCTGGTTTACACCTGGACTACACACTACATATCTCCTGACTGGACAGCTCTTTCAGGAAAAAACTCTGACTTTGGAATCTCGGAAACACCGCAATGCTCATGCGGGCAAGAGGAATCGTGGGAGCATCTCATACACGTCTGTGAAATCTATGAAGACCTGCGATGCCAGCTAGTCACAAGGATCCACTCCTTACTCCGAAACCAGGAACACCTAATAATACAGGAAGAAGAATACTACAGGGCATTCACCCAATTTTCTCAGGGCCTCTTTTCACAACAAAGATCCCTGCCACTTCCATAACAACTACTGATCTCCCGACTCTGGCCGACACCCCAACAAAATGGCGACGGAGTTGCACAGCTGTGTGACAACAGTACCCTACAAAGACAATATCAGGAACAGATAACCATGGCGCAGCAAGCCCAAGGATTCCAAACTCAAAACTCCAGGAAGACTCTCTGTCCCATGACTCAGAACTGGACAAGACAACTGCAGCATTCCATCTGATTGCCAGTCCCTGAACCCCCGTACCAGACTCTCACTAACTGCAAACTCAACCACTGAACATCGGCATGCAAACTGGAACTGTCAATGGACTCCAACAAACTTAACAGAACAAGGACTCTGAAAGGAGTGGACCCCCTGTCTTCAACATGACACTGAACTGAAACGACGAAATAGGAATACTGAAGTCCCCTTACTTCAATAAACAGAGACATCAGATCGGACTTACACTGGATTGGACTACCTTCCAACTCCTCAGATTGAACTAGAAGAATTGACTACCTGATATGACTTCCTCTTGCAGCTATGGTGCCAAGGCGCCCACTGGCGATCCAATACCATGCTCCCTTGCTCGGTATTTTCTTTCCACCACCTGGGGAGGAGGAATAGACTGTCTTCTTTCCCCCCTATTTTCTACCTCCTGGTGGGGCGTGGGCCTGCCCCACTGATCTTCCCAGGGGTTATCTTTCCTATTGACCTCCTACTCTGACTTTCATCCCCCAGTCTTCAGTTCTACACGTACTCTAAGTCAACAGCGAATGTCCCACACAACCAAAATTTAAAGCATCCAAATTAATGCGCAGACTCTCTCGGCCTCGCAATCCTAACAGCATCTCATCCCGTTTTTTTTTTTTTTTTTTTACAAATAGGTTCTAGCCACTGAAATCTCAGGAAATTAGGTGGTAGGACCTGCCAGAGTAAATAACTAAATACTGGTGATGACTCGACGAGGCATAGTGTGGGCAGCGTTGGGCCCCAGCAGGGGTATAGCGGCTAAATGGCCAGAAGAACAATGGTACACAACATTACGCATCTCAAGATCCATATACTTTTAAATCTCTGGCCTTTACAGTGAACTGTTACACCCACAATGAAAGCGACGCGGAGATGGGGAAACCCCTGGTGCCGATAGACACGAACACACTATACACACAGAGGAATTCACAAGGTAGAGAGAATACAAGAAACAGCACCGTATTCAGCAGTCACGGGCTTGAACCCGGGTCACTCAAGGCACGTGTACTTATGCACCCGCGCGCCTGACAACTAGCCTACGGCGGCCTAGGTAATAACAACAGCTGACCTTGAGCATCCCACCAGCCATGCCGTTTCGGATATGCTCTGACCCAGTCGTCTGGCCATTATAATTTGGCCTTTGTCAAATTCGCTTATGTCCTCTGCCTTTCCCAGCTGAAGATCAAAAGTAACACTGATTAACAGAGCTCAGTATCAGGTGTTTTTTATACCGTGTGCCGACCCCGTTCACCTGCAGTTGCTTCGATTTTCATAATAGTTCGCTGGTCATAATGTTTTGGCTCATCGGTGTATATATACACTCGTATATATCTTTAATTGTGACCGGTCGTGGATCATTGAATGAAAAACTTTATGTTGGGGCTTCATCATATTCCTTTTTGTGTAGAAGCCGAAAGCATGTGTTATACGATTTCTTCAGTTATATAGACCTAAGGCGGCAACTTACAGAAATTGTTGGCTCTATTTCTCCTGGAAAAGAACATACATTTGTATTTTTAGAAAATGTTCACCATTTGACGGTATTGCACACTTTTTTGCAAAAGTAGTATTCACATCTGTAGCTGTTACATCATCGATGTACTACTACACATTTTTCCAGAGAATATTGATGGAGGAGAACTTTCCGAAGCTGTGGAAAAGCTGTTTTGTAAAACCTATTCCCAAAATCTGTAAAAGACTTCAGACTAATCGCTGTCGGATGCTCTCTGCAAAAAATCTTTGAAGAAACAATCCTGCACACCATTATCGAGCATTGCTTTAAGCACAAGCCAGAATATCTGCTCACTCATTACTGCCACAGAGATCGACCATCACCAACCTTATGGGGACGCTGCTAAGGATCTAGCAAGCAGCAATTGGATATAGTCTTTTTAGATGTGGCAGCCGCATATGATAACATATCCATCCCAGCTCTCATAGTCATTATGCGGGACTACTTTCTCATTACCAGAAATACCATCCATTTATTAAAGAGCACCCTTCGGCGCAGGCATATTACTGTGACAAACGAAAACATGTATGCAACGTATGAGGTTGATAAAGGTGTCCCGCAAGGCGGAGTCTTGTCTGCCACAGCCCTTGAACCCTTCTTAGCCCAGAACAAGAAACACTTCATCACATACGCCGATGATATAAAATTTTTTATTGTCTCAGAAATCAGCTGACTACCACAACCAAGTGGCTAATACTAAAATAAAAGAACTTCAAGAGTATCTAGATTGTATCGGGCTGCAGTTGAATGAAAAAAAAAAGACGGCACAAATGACTTTCACAAATAAAATAAAGCCAAACAAAATGGAAATATATGTGAACGGCATCCTCGTCCAAAAGGCGCAGTCACACATTGACATCCGTTGCTTTGGGCAACCAGGCAGGAGCTCACTGGTATTAGAGACCCCGGTCTGATGAAACAATACATCAACTGATGTGTTATTTCTATTCCCCCTATACGTTGCACAAATCTGGTCTTCAGCTCCCGAAATCAGTATCAAAGCCTTTCTAGGACTCGAATACTGGCTCTTGAGATGGCTAAACAGAATTTCAGCTAAGCCTTTTACCATCTCAAGAGCTATACTATACTCCAATTTAGAGGTCACGTCAAGAAACATAATGACGCTCGCTCAGCTTTTAACGGGACGGCTGGATGCATCGAAAGCCCGAGAGTGGATAATAATACCCGGCGAAGAACCAAGACGAGTTGCAGATAAGGAACCGCAACTCAAAGCGGCATTTACGCAGTTGGATAGCCTCGGAAGATTCTTTCCAGCAAACACCATCCAGCTATTCAAAAACCTCAATATCAACCTGAAAGGCTCTGCACTTTCAAATCCTGCAGAAAGGAAGTTCTCGAAAACTCCTACTTGCAAATACAGATGTAAGGATATCGTTTCAGCACCTTGTTCTGCCAGGCACGAGCCACTGGGCTTTAGGAAACCCGACCTCATCAAGAAATAGATATCAGGATTGTCCTACCCACCCCACTCTAATTCCCAGAGAAGAACCAGACTGCTGGAAACAGTAAATTGAACTCTCAAATTTTTATTTTGCTGTATTGCGGTCATTTCTGTTGTCATGATGTTTCGTATGCTGTCCGCTGTTTTGATTGTAAATATTTGTGTATATGTAAATATGGTGAAACTCCCACTTGTGTGTGTTTAAGCAGAAGGTATGCTTTAATTGTCACGGTATTAAGTTTTTACCAGTTTATAGTAGTTAAGTAGTAAAAGCCTTAGCGGGTAATTAATAACTCAAGTATTGTATATTCCAGATAAAATGTACTTATAAATCAGATAACATGTATTTTATAATTGTATAACATCTTGTAACATAGTTGTATATGTATGATCACCCCCTGGCCATCCTGGATTGGCTGTATCCGGGTGTTCTCCTAAGAGAAATAAACTGATGATAATAATAATAATAAAGAAAACGAACAGTTTTGAATATCTCTACAGCATAAGTTGTGGTTAATTATGTTTTGGAATACGTAGGAGTTGAATAGTAATATTTTTTTTTTTTAAAGCTTGGGTGGGATGGGTTCCCAGAGGTTTCTTGTTGTCTCATAATTCTGAGACCATACTGTCACAGCTACTGGATGGGACTGGCTCACCTTTCAGTGGTGTGGACGAGTACTCAGAAGCCGCTTTCCAGGAGATCACTGCTTCTGAGTAGCCAAGTGGCCAGAACAACATAACCAACGCCACACACACATATCTGGCCCCTTTTGCAGAGTTCTTTCCATCATCATAGAGGCAACGAGGCGGAGTTGAACGTATGTTCTAGGTGCCGCCTTACCTATCCACATACATGTCCACACATCCATATCCTTTCAAGTACGATTCCGTCTTTCATATGATCTCTCGAGCATAACTAAAAGAAGATGAGAATTTCCCAAGGCTCTGTGCCACACTCTTTGCCGTCAGGATCGACTGTAAACCTGACACAGTTTATGCATACTTGTATGCTAACGATCTCGCCGTCCCATGTCATTCTCAAAATATACGACTGATCGAAAGACAAATACACGGCACCATTAACAGAATAGTCTCTTGGGTCAAAAACAATGGATATCGACTTTCTAAACCAAAATCAACTGTATTGCTCATTGTATTACTTTCCAGCCTAGTTTTGGATTGCTTGGTTTTATATTTGATGGAAAAAAAAAAAAAAAACACTAAACTTCCTAGATCAAAAGATATTCGTACCAGTGGTCTTAGGAAACTCGATCTTCTTAGAGTAATTTTTTTTTCCCTTCTATGTCATGGGGTGCAGTTCATTATGTTGCTTTATCTGTACTGCTCACTAACCAGATCCCAATTAGATTATGGATCTCCTGAATATGCCTCAGCCACAGCAAGTGCTCTGAAATAGCTTGATCCCGTAAATCACACAGAACACTACGAGCTGTACTGGAGACTTTCGCACACATTACCCATTTTAAGTCTCTATACAGAGGCCTATGAACCGCCACTACATCTTCGATGACAGGTTCTACCACTAAATTATGCAGCCAGAATTGGCAGCCTTCCATATCACCCCATGTAGCAATATCTATTCATGTCAAAACCGACTGAACATACTATCTGGCCCTAGTCTGCAAACCCTGAACATGGGTAACATACTTCAGAAAAATAGCATGGAAACCTAGCCAAGGCAAATGGCCCCGATACATACTGATGAGGAAAGGATAACCTTCCAGATATCAACATTAGGCAGTTACATGTAGTTCATTCTACTCGGTTTAGAAGTTCCATTGAGCTATATTCAGATAGATCCAAGACTGGCAGTACAATTGGTATAGATGTAGTCCTGCAAAATGCCATACTTCAGAGTTATATGGTATCCTAATAAAAGAATATAAAACAAGCCTCACATACTCAATCCATCATATATACTGATCCATTAAGTGCTGTAAATGCTCTGCGTGTAAATCTTCCTCCGGTCATCCTCCGCTACAGAAAATTTGGGCACAGTTAATAAAACTTCATGTATGTGGTCAGCTCATAATTTTTTCTTAACTCCATGGACACGTTGGAATCGCAGGAAACTAACAGGCAGATTCAGCTGCAAGAAGAGAAACCAAACAGTGGCAGTCCAGTTTCAGAGGAAACAGAAAGGAAGAAACCATTCCAACTAGACTGCGCATTTAATAAAATAAAATTTCTGTTTGTACTCCGGGACGACCAAACTGGATCAGAGGCGTTCACAAGATAGACAGAATACAAGAAACAGCACCGTATTTAGCAGTCACGGGCTTGAACCCCGGTCACTCAAGGCACGTGTATTTAGCACCCGCGCGCTTGACCACTCGGCTATGGCGGCTTGGTCATGCATATCTCATTCACAGTTAACCTACTTATATTACGTCTCACAATGTAGTACCTGTTTATGCCCACTCACAGTAAAGCACATCATCATTATCATAGAACGGAAAACTGCTTTCTTCTCACATCTTCATAATTGCAGTCAGTTAATAGCAGTCTTCTAGGAGATTGACAGGCCACGTATAACATTTACCCCTAAAACTGATTATTAAATATCACATTATCTGAACTTCTGTCACTTGTAAAAGAAATGAGTAAGATATAAGACAGTAATCAGTGCATAATAACCTAAGTTGTTGATGCACCAACAACAACATAATAATTCATTAACATCCAGTGCTACTGATGCTCCGAATTCTCCTATCACATCAACCTCAGCTACATTTTCCAATGAAGAATTCAATTTATTTCCCTTATTTTCCCTTACACCTATCTTCTAACAGAAACAGACAAAAATATTAAAAAAAGATGCTTTCTCCAATCAGAACAGCAGAAAATCAATGAAAAGAAAACAAGATGTTAAAAGTATAGTTTAGTGCTATAGCCTCAGGGTAATGTAGGAAGTTGACTAGCGTACAAGTTAGTGCAATTGCATTTCAGTACACAGCAAACTACTTAAGTAGTTATATATTGGCATCATTAAGTATATCTCATATTGTGAATACCTTTCACAACGAGTTGCCATGATATTGCACTACCTCGAATAAGAACCGCTTCACCATAGGAGAAGACTATTGTTACTTATTCTCAGCGGATACCATCACCCATACGGCACCGTTTCCGAAACAATCAATCAGCTATAACAAAATAGGCGAATTTAAATCTTCTGCAAAAAAACAAGACTAATGGATTCAAATTTGATCAAGGTTGAATGCTATACTGGACGATTCAAAATTCTCATAACCCGTATATCAGTAATTAAAATGCTTTAATTCTTTTACTATCAGATTATGTAATTAAAACAATTATGGTAGTAATTGTAATAATAAATCTTATAAACATCAACTATCTTTTCATCACGTTTTATAGCCGCCGTAGCCGAGTGGTCAGGTGCGCTGGTGCATAAGTGCACGTGCCTTGAGCGACCGGGGTTCAAGCCCGTGATTGCTGAATACGGTGCTGTTTCTTGCATTCTGTCTATCTTTTGAACTCCTCTAACCGTTTGGTCGTCCCGGAGTATAAACAGAAAATTTAATTTAATAATGAACACAGGCCCTTCCACTCGGCAAACAATCACGCTACAACTGTGCTACCGTAATCAAATCTTGATTCAAACATTTATAAAACAAATGTTTAAATCAAGAATAAACCAGTTAAACATCTGGAGGAGGAAGCAAGGAACTATCCTCTCCTGGGTGGGGGTAGCTCCCGTACGAGAACCTTGAAAGTTCAATACCCCTAAAACGGGGCATTAAAATTTCAAGAAACGCGAAGTGTCGTGGTCTGTAACCTCGTGTGTGTGTCGGGAAACCGGAATACCCGGAGAAAACCTCACTCCACGGCCTGAGATCGACTAACTCAGCACCGAGTGGAAGAAGGCAGGAAAACTTACTGAATACCTTCTACTGGATTCGAACCCAGGCCCTTCCACTCGGCGAACAAGCACGCTGCAACTGTGCTACCGTGAACCGCACGAACAGCGAGCGCAAGTCAAATTATATGCTTTACGGGGGGGAATGTAATAGTGGTATCATTATAGGTAAGCGAATCATTCATCTTGCGATGCTACAAGCAACTTAAAATTGCGAAACTCAAATATCGTTAATTCTTTTACTTTTAGATTATGTAATTATAAACATTGAAAATGTCAAACTTCTTGACAAGGAACAGTTAATGTTTTATCATCAACTCCGAGAACTACAGGTTTAGCAAACTTTATATATATTGTATATATTTATATACAGGGTGTCTCAAAAATATTGGTACAAACGTTTAGGGGGAGGTAAGTCACATCTAAAGGAATATGAATCGCATAGGAACCCATAACCGGAAACGTCACGGGAAAATAGTAGCAGAGGCACAAGAAGTAGAAATGACACAAGACAGTAATTAGTGACAAATATTAATTTGACATTATATTAACAATGGAGTACGAGATGGATGCATTTCATGATGTTAAAACAGATGCTCGAAGGTTCCACCACGAGACGCGATGCATGCGTGACACCGACGCAGCATGGATTGGAGGACACGGTCGAACACACCTGGAGTTTCTTTGACAGTAGCAGCAGCGCAGACGAGTCTCGCCACGAGATCCATTTCCGTCTCCACAGGCGATTCATACAAGATAGATTTGAGGGCCCCCCCACAGAAAGAAATCAAGGCTCGATAAATCAGGTGAGCGTGGGGCCAGGCAACGGGTCCACCACGGCCAATCCATCGACGCCGAAAACGCCTGTTCAAATGGTCACGAACACACCTTCCATAATGGGCAGGCGCCCCGTCATGTTGAAACCAAATGTTGCGTCTCACATTTGCTGGAACATCGTCAAGTAACCCTGGTAGAACTTGTTCAAGAAAGATCCGATATTTAGCGGAGTTCATGCGGGATGGTAACAGGTATGGGCCGACTAAGCAGTCACCGACCATACCTGCCCACACATTTATTGCGAAGCGATGTTGTGCCGCATGGGGGCGCACACCGTGTGGGTTGTCGTGAGCCCACACATGAGCATTGTGCTGATTGAATAACCCTTCCCGAGTGAAATAAGCCTCATCCATGAACAAAACATAGGTTGGAAAATTCAAGTCTTGAACACTTTCTTGGAGAAACCACTGCGCAAAAGCCACACGTGCAGGATGATCTTGGGGAGCAGTAACTGAACCCTTTGGAGATGAAAGGGGTGTAAGGAATCGTCGTGCCAGACACGCTGTACACTGCAACGAGGCACTCCTAAGGCAGAGGCAACGGCACGTGTGCTGGTAGTAGGATTATTCTGGACGGCATTCAACACACTTTCTTCCATGGCGGGAGTCCGCGTCGAACGTGGTCTACCCACACTACTCCTGTTACCTCTAAATGACCCATAATCGCAGAAATTTTGATGCACACGCGCAAACAAACGGTGGTCCGGTACATGTCTGTCTCAGAAGCGTTCTCCATAAATTCGTTGAGCTACTCGTCCATTGCCCTCTGCTAATCCATACACTAGGTGCATGTCTGCCAGCTCACAGTTCGTATATCGATGCATGCTCTTCGTACTGCTTGAATGAGTAAACCAGAAATTTTCACTCTCGCGAACTGATGAACTGCGCCGTGTACCGACTTACGGTGACGTTTCCGGTTATGTGTTCCTATGCGATTAACATTCCTTTAGATGTTACCTACCTCCCCTAAACGTTTGAACCAATATTTTTGAGACACCCTGGTTGGTGCTTTGTACTGAGATAGTTGTAGACGAGTTGCAGTTTAACCCCCCCCTTATTCCCTCATCTTCAAAAAATATATTTTTCTTTTTATCAAAAAAAATATATAATATATTTCCTTTTTGACTTTTTATGGCACTATATCCGTATTAACGAAAGAAAGGGACTGACAGTTAAGCTTGGTGAGGAAACCAAATCTAAGTTGGGGGGGGGGATATTTATTTATTAATTTTTATTTCCTTGTACCTTAGTATCACCGTCAGTGGCCAGTGTTATGATTTTCGTACAGAAGTGCCCCACAAGTTACCTAACTGCATTAAAAAATGAGAATTTCCAGGAGCTGAGGGATATTCCCCCCCCACATACACATGAGTATACTGTATATATTAGATGTGAGTTGTCAGTTTCTCACGTTCATTTACATCTAATCCATTCATTTTTCTCATTTAATCTGTTAATACATGCTATCATTTCCATAAAGTTTCTCTGAATTAACAGTCTAAACTCTCTCTACAGTTTCAAACACTAAACTGATTCAATCTTAATCACTTTCTCATTTTCTCTTAATCAGCAATATCAATTCTCTTCACAACAGCAATCCATAAGTCGCTAACTTAATACTAACAATTTCATGTAACCTCTCTTAATTTAGCAATATCAATTTTCTTTACAACTTCAACCAATAAACCAACTCAATACTAAACATTTCCTTATTTCTCGTGTTTCCTCAACTTAAACCTTACTCTAAACTAATCTCCCACTTTATCTAAGTACCATTTCCAAAACAGCACAGTTCAGAGGACTTACTTTCCTTTTCTTTCACGGTGGGATTCCTTTGTGTGGGTTCCTTCCCCGGAGTACGGTGATCTCTCCCTCCCTTCCTCCCTCCTTAGTTACAGTTCTCTGTTAATACTGAAGGAAATTAACACAGCAGTAGTAGAAGCTAGGGTACTATCTGACTGGCTTGTTATTCAACTTCCGGATTAACTTCTAGCACAGGAACATGCCCGACGGAACCCTTCCTGCTGGACACTCCCAGAACCGGACCCGAACTGACCCCAGAACTACCAGTGGAAGTTTGCAATCCCTCCGAACAACAACCACAAACCCCTCTTCTGGTGCGAGCACCTTATTTATTTCCTTCTCATTTATTTATTCATTGAATTAATTGCAAATTACAATCGACCCATGTACAACTTTTTTATACGCAAACTTATGTGCAAACCCCTCTGGGGTTTGCACGTATTTACCCCTATCTAATTTAAACCTGACCCAATCACGGTGTTAGTCTTTAAACTCACTCCTGTTCCTTTGGTGGGAAAAACAGAATATTTTTCCCGCACAACGAAACGCTTTCATCTTTTACCTTTACATCATCTGTTCACAATACCTTTTGAACTGCTCCATACCGACACCCTTTCCCAAAATGAATTAAGTGTCGCATCTTCAAGTAGCGAGTAATAGAGGAATTCAACTATTGTTCAGAAGCTTTTAATTTTAACCCTTCCGCACCTGCCATATCATTGTTCACCATATTCCTTAATTGCCCTACCAGGCCTACTTGCCACTAATGGAAATATTTCCGTAATGATGTTTTCGTTATTCCTTAAGTGTTTTACTTCCACACACACACTATACTTACTAAAAGAAATATATTTGTAAGATTTTGTCTTATAGTTTCATGACGTTTTCAGGTTTCTGTTGCATTTGTACTGTGTATAACAATCCCTCATTTTCAAATTCAGCAGTATTAATGATTTATTGTTGTCGATTTTATAACCCTTTATGTGAATAAATCATGGATAATTATTTTTTAAATTAGTACCGAGAAACCTGTATTTTTGTAACAATACCGGGATTTGAATACCGAAAAAAAAAATTACCGGGATCTCGGTATTGTAAACCCTACTCCCCATCTCCTTCAACCCATGCACGGTACTAATTTCTATAGGTTTTGATACCATTCGTGTTTGGGGCTTTCATGAAAAAAAAAAAAAAGACTGTTTGTGAGACACACACACATATACAGCTTTAAATTTTAATTGTAATGATACATATCAGTTGTCAGCAACCTTTTTTGTACAGCGGGTCACAGCCTGCTTTTCAATTTTTTTTTTTTTTTTTTTTTTAATGGGTCATAACAGTCGATCGGTAACGAACACTGTAGTATAGGTTATGTAAAATGTAATTAATAAATAAATAAATCATTCACGAATCTTATTTTTAAATTCAGTTCTATGTACATTTATTTATATACACGTAGTAATAATAATTTTTGTAATGAAGTGTAAGAATTTTTAATGGCTTCCTTGATGCTGAATTCATCATCAAGGAAGCCATTTATTTAGGAAGGTTTACTAAATCTGTTTTTTTTTTTTTTTTTTGTATGTTTTTAACCGCACACACGATTCTGAATTGTCTCTTGTTAGCCTGATTCGTAATGCGTTTAACATGTATTTCATATGAGAAAATATTTCAAATAAATGGCGATTGAAATTTAGGGTGTTACACGCATTCGTATCAGCAATCAGGAATACAACACGCTGTTGCATACTGCAACCATGCTTGCAAGGTGCTCAGTTCAGATTGCGTCGTGAATTTTTAAATGAATTAAAATATTCTACGGGTCGTAGGTTGCCGACCGCTGATATAAAGGGTGTTTCAAAAATGATTGTCAATGATTTGAAAATTTGCCTTTAGCCAGCGGGTTAATTGCTGGAACAAACTTCCATCTTTCGTTGTGGAAGTTGATAGGTTAAATAAATTTAAGGAGGAACTGGACAAACATTTAGAGGGAATGGTTGTGTGAATTTTTTTTTTTTTTTTTTTTTCTTGGCTGATGCTACATAAGCTCATACGCTTGCTTTCTTGCATCACATGCCACTATTACTAATTTAAAGGTGAAAAGTACAAACTAAGGTAAGCAAAAAAGTCCCAGTGAACAGCGGGCCGCAAATGAACCGTTATCGAGATAATGCATATTTTCTGTTAAGATCTGCCACTGACTATGCACTAGTTTAGCAAAAAGCTGTGAATCCTTTGCTAAGAGTGGTTTTATTAAACATAAGATAATACATTTTTAATTTTTGGTTTCAACACCACAGGATTTTACAGATGTTACAAAAGGTGGTCAAAATGTTGCCCTTGCATCCGTACGCTGCATTGAGTTGCGAATCCTCTCAGGCATTCCTGGTTCATTTCTGATTTGCTACCAAAAATCACCGCTAGTACAGCTGTTAATTCCAACAAGTATTCAAGACGACAATAATTATCTGTCGCAAAAATTGTCTGAATGATTCGCGGAACATTCTTAAGATTTTCAACATATACCCAAGCCTCCTAATTTTCAAGATCTGAATCCAGTTGAGAATGTCTGGGATATCTTGGAAAGGGCAATCCGACTGCGCAGTTCTCTGCTGACTACAATACAGTTGACAAATATACTGATGAAAGGATGGCCAAATCTGGAGGTAGACTCCCTGGGACACATAGTGCAATCCACACCACGACGTATATGGGCTGTAATTTGGCAAAAGGTGAAGATACTGAATAGAAGTTTATAAATTTTGGCTTAGGAAACGGTACTTGTAAAAAAAAAAAAAAAATTCCGTGGATCTTGAAAGCCACTCTATATCTAATGAAGTAGAAGAAATATGCTTTACTAGATGTAAATAAGTATGGCCACTTGCTTTTAATTCCCACAAGTTGCAGCAAATGAGAGCATTCACAATTTGTGGAGAAACATTGCACACGGAATTGTAGGATTCGTGAAGAATGTGCTGATGCTGAGCCATTACAAGGTGGCACTCAGACTAACGTCCATCTCCACCTGTATATTCTGTATTCAAGTAGAACCTCTACAAAGGGGCCTGCAGTGTAAAGTGTGTGTAATATGTTATAAAAAAAAAAGGCCTCTGCCACCAGGGTGCAGGCACCACCTGGTGCCTATCCCTACGCACGTGAAGCCGTGCCAGGGTCTACTTCACTGTCTGCTCTAACACCCCGCACCCACCGGAAGTAGTGCAATACCGGTGGGTGCCAACAATCCCGCTCCCAGGCCTGATGCTCAGCCAGATGATCTTTATTATCATTGTGTATTGCCAAACCAAAATATTTAAGTCTAGTATGTCCAGAGCTACTATCTATGCTTTGCCAGTCAACAAAAATGTTACAGTTAGTGTTTTATCACTCGTCGTCAATTTATTATGTTCCATTTTTGTTTTCATAATGCAAGGTTGCATGACCTCTATGTATTACTTTATAAAATATATTTTTAAGGAATAATATTAGTATATGCGTAAGTGTCCAGGACTGCCCAGTTCTCCCTATATAATCACCCCCTCCCCACCCGTTTACGGCAAGAAATTACACCACTAATGGAAAATACGCAATTTAAAGTATGTCAAGGTGTGTTTGATTTAATTGCGGTCTCCAGCATTTCTCCTATATGCCGCTGTAGAACTCCTCTGACCGTTTGGTCGTCCCGGAGTATAAACAGAAAATTTATTTATTTATTTTTTTTATCTGAAAAAGCATAAGGCCAAGGCCGGCGAGTGTATGTATGTATGTATGTATGTAGGTGTGTGTTGTTATGTTGAGTGCCAACACCTGGCGACTTTGCAGCCAGAGGGCAGGGAACACCAGGTATCTTCCCCCTGACTCCCAACCTTGGCCACGAGAAGGCGTGCCAGGGTTGGGAGTCAGGTCACTTTCGCTGGGGCTATCAGGCAAGCCTGGGAACCCCAAGGTATTCAAGAAGGGAAAATAGAAGTAGTATTGGATGTGGAGGGGGAAGGAAAGTGGAGAAAAGCAAGGGGAAGGCATCTCCGGAAAAGAAAGTGTTAAAAGTTAAGGTTATAAAAAGAAATAAATACTAGTGGGCCAAACTGACACATTTCAGTAAGGCCACCAATGGTTTCAAACAACAAATAACTAATGCTTATTTTACAAGGCCATCAATGGTGATGCTTCTCACAACTTGGAGAAGAAAACAAATATCTTATAAAGAATGTCAAGGAATGTAAAGTGTGTGTACATTCACTTTCCTCGGTTGTTAGACTCCACAATTTGGAGTCTAACAACCGAGGAAACTGTTCCTCATACACTGAGAGAAAAAATTAATGATCTACATTTGGTCAAACCTACAACCCAAATACAACTCAATTTTTTACAAAAGATCTCGGTCAATTAAGTAATTGTATCAGCAGTTATTCAATTTATATCTCCAGGAAACGGAGAAAGGAATTACGGAATAAGAATCAACACCAACTTATTACTTATTCAGCACAAAATCAAGTGTGTCAGTCTCTAACATAGTTCTCACTAAAGCCAGTTTACATGAATTGAAAAGGCAAAGTAACGTTTACATAACATCTATTTGAAAGCTCGTATATCACAGTCAAAGAGTTCCAGTAAAAAGAATGAGCAACGTAGTAGAGCTCAACTGCCCTCAGACTGGAGAAAATAGCTGACAATATTTACATGCAGATCACTTTACAAAAAGTGTACTCAATCTGTTAGTGCATTAAAGGTCTATTTAACAGTCAGTGACAATATACTACCCTGCATTGAAATATCAATGTCCAGGTAAGAAACTGATAGATTTATATCAGAACCAGAACAGCAAAGTATAAAAAATTTATATATTTACAGATCAGTTCACCACTCGTGGGGGAACCACAAAATATTATTAGTTTAACTGTTTAAAATACTAACACTTCAATATTAACAATACGTTTCCTTCTCTCGAATAATTTATCTCCAAAAGTAGATAATGCCATAAAGCTTCCTTATTTTCAAGAAACCTAGCAATATTATCTGAGTCATAAATACCAGTTAAAAGCTGTAATTCGTTTCTAATGTCTGGATATGCATAGCAGTCAAATATCAGCTTCTCCACCCTTTCTGGAACACCGCAATGACAAAGTGGAGAGTTAGCTAAGCCCAAAGCAAATAGTTTACTATTCAGGCTACCATGACCTGTAATAAAAAAAAATAAAAAAAAAGTGGTGTTTAATCCAGGGTTAAACCAATTAAGGTGTTTATTATAATCTGAAACAATCTGTATAAATTTATTTGTAACCCGACCAAGTTCAAAGGTAGACCAGTTTTGTTGCCACTCTCTCAAGAATTCATTCCTGAGTCTATTTAGTTCATCCTTCTCTTGTAACTGTACAGTGGCGGACAAAAAAAAAACAAAACAAAACTGCATCACTTGTGAATTTTGCAAATAATGTGTTTTGTGCTGCATTGTGAATTGCAGAAACGTTCGAAATTCATTTGTTTGATGGGATATATATATATCTTTGAATGAAATCTAATAAAAAGATTCCACCTGATATACCTAATTGCCATACATAAATATCTTCCCAAAGGTTAAAATGAGTAATTAATGGAAATATCAGAAATCATGCCAACCAAACATACATTTTATTGCATTTACGTGTACAAAATGAAATGACAAGTTAACGTAATAGTATTATGTATTGTAAATCAGCAAAATAAGTCCTCAATATTTTCTTGAGGAGAAGAAAAATGCATGGGATGCATATAACTTATCAGGCGACACAGAAGCCTATGGCAGATATAACTAGCCTGTAATCAAGTCACAAAGGAAGTTAGGCAGGCGAAGGCAGATTACAAGAAATCTTTGGCAAAGGATGCTAAGACAAACAGCAAGGATTTATTTACTTATATAAACTATAAAAGGAAGGGGATGAATCTGATTGGTCCACTTGATATCGATGGTTCGACTGTTGATGATCCTACTCAGATAGCGAACAAACTGAATGAGTATTTTGCATCTACATTCACACATGGGGAGTTATTAAGGCTTGAAAATTGCAGAAGGTTATCAAATTGTAGCAGGGTGCTTAATGATTTTGTAATAACTGAGAGCAAACTAGAGGAGAAATTGTTGAAGTTAAACATAAGAAAGGCACCTGGGGTGGATGGGATCTATCCAGTTATATTATAAAGGAGGCGGCAAAGGAAGTAAGCAAACCTTTAGCCATAATTATGAGAGCATCATTGGACTCAGGGGAGGTCCCCACGGATTGGAGATGTGCAAATGTATCCCCAATTCACAAAGGGATCGAAGGGTGACACGAGAATTACAGACCAGTTAGTTTAACTTCTGTTCCTGGTAAAATAATGCAGTCACTGGTTAAAGAAGCATTGCAGGATCATCTAGACAAGACTGCAGCAATAATTCAGACACAGCATGGGTTTGTTAAGGGAAAGTCTTGTCTGACAAATTTTATAGGATATTATGATGTGGTTACAAAGGAACTTGATGCAAAAAAATAATTTTGATATCATATACTTGGATTTCAGGAAAGCTTTAGACACAGTTGCGCATGGAAGACTACTGTACAGATTGGAGCAGAATGGTATTAAGGGTAATTTGCTACAATGGATAAAAGGATGGTTGACTGGGAGAAGATAGAGGGTGGTAATCAATGCGTGCTGCTCTTCGTGGACTAATGTCATTAGTGGATTCGCACAGGGTTCGGGGTTGGGTCCACTGTTTTGTATATTTATCAATTGATATTGATAAATATCAATTGATAAATATACAAAAGCTTAGTGTCGAAGTTTGCAGATGATACAAAGGTTGGCAGGGTTGTTAATAACAGTAATGGCAGTTTGTTACTGCAACAGGATCTAGAAAATTTGGGCAGATTGGCTGAGAAGTGGCAATTGAAGTTTAACCTTGACAAATGCAAAGTACTGCATATGGGTAGATGTAACCCCAGAGAAACGTACCAACTGTGTGGTACTACACTTGAGGTGGTAGAAAATGAAAAAGACCTGGGAGTAATTGTGCAGTCAGATATGAAGTTTTCTGAGCAATGCAGACAGGCTGCCAGGGCAGGTCATGGGGTTTTGTCAATGATATATAGGAATTTTGCTAGCAGGGAGAAGGAGGTGATTGTCCCTCTGTATAAGGCAATGGTCAGGCCACGCCTTGAGTACTGCGTACAGGTCTGGAGGTCTCATTTTAGGAAGGATGTAGATTTGCTTGAGCGTGTACGGAGAAGGGCAACAAGATTGGTGAGGGGAATGAAGGGATCCTCTTACCAAGAGAGGCTTAAGTTCTGCAAATTGCAATGGCTGGAGACGGAAAATGGCTGCAAAGGACAAATTGCAATGGCGCACCTGCGCGGTGATCTGATTGAGGTGTATAAGGCCTTGAATGGGGTTCAGAACGCCTGAATTCTGATGGGATTCTTCCACTTGTTCAGATTACGAACCTAAAGGGGTATAAATTCAAATTAAGGAAAGATAGATGTAGAATAGATGTGCGGAAATTTGCCTTTAGCCAGCGAGTGGTTAATTGCTGGAACAAACTTCTATTTGTCGTTGTGGAAGTTGTAAGAATAAATAAATTTAAGAAGGAACTGGACAAACGTTTAGAGGAAATGGTTGTGTTAAAATTTTTTTTTTTTTTTTTTTGGCTGATGCTGCATAAGCAAATACACTTGCTTTCTTGCATCACATGCCACTAATACTACTACATTATGTACCAGAAATTTTCAATAGGGTTCAAATCTGCACTGTTGCCGGGCCAGTCAAACAATAATGGCAGCATTTCTAAGGTATGACTTGCACCTTAAAGGAGAACAAAATGAGGTAAAACATTGGTGTATGTATGTTTTGAGACAAGAAGACAAACCCATCATTAAATCTAAATAGCATAAAACTTACCAATTTTTCTGTGCAGCAAGGTGCTGAGTCCTGTTGAAAAATGCAGTTTTGGACGTGTGTGGTGATGATCCCTAATTACGGGTTTTGAGGTACTCCTCCAAGGTAACAGTGTAGGTTTCTGCATTCACCGTTCCGTTAATAAACTTAATTCGCCCCACCCCTTTGCTTGTTATGCATCCCCAGACCATCTGACCGCCAGGGAACTTTACAATCGGTGTTATGCAGTCAGGATGGCATGCCTCCGATTTTCATCTTCCGACATATCGCTTCCCATCCGATCCATGCAGATTGAATTTCGATTCTTCAGAAAAGATGACTGTGTCCCATTGATCTTTTGTCCATGAAACATTCGTTTTAGCCCAAGCCAGTCTCTTGCTCTTCCTCATTTTTTGGGTTAACAAAGGCTTCTTCTTTGACATAGGGGCATGCAGACCACATTCCGAATGCCGTCCTTGGATAGTTCGTGCACTTGTTTCAACACCAGAGGCCATGTCAAAGTCCAGTTTTAGAACAGGAGCACTGTATGGCAACTCTTCACATCACCGGTTTCTGTTGACTGGTGGCAGCCTATTTTATCAGCGATAGCACGCGTAGAAAGCCTTTCCTGGTACAGAGCAACAGCTACACTTTTTTTCTTGGTGTCAACTGAACATATGGAGCCATGCTTACACCTCCGCAAAACAGGATACTAATGAGCGTGTATACCCTTCCAACGCCGTATTTATAGAAGCGACTGACGCAATACCTTGCAATTACTGTCTGACGCAATACCTTTGCTTTGCGATAAACAAAATAACTGTAATCAAACAATATCTTATACGTCTTACTAAAAATATTACTTTTTTTTAAGGTGATGCAGTTTTTTGTCCGCCACTATAGATCATAAGTAAAATTGTCCCCCCCCCCTATCAGGGAGAGTTCTCCTACGATGATACATTAAATACTGAAGCATCATTTCATATTGGATCGTGATTATCTCCAGGTAACCATGACAGTTTAAAATACCATATATGCAATATGTCAGTTCACAATGTATGTTCTCTCCAGTGTAATTCTAAACCAATAGTAGACATAAGTTAGATGATGTCACGTAGAGTATGTCAGCCTCCTGTAACGTTTTAGTGCCAAAACTTCCCGCCTCTACGCCTTCCTAGTCTAGTAGAGCAGCGTTTCCCAAACTGATTTCAGTGGAACTCTAGGAGTCCGTAGACCAGTTCCAGGGGGTCCGCGAAACAGCGGTCGACCATATATATATATAACATATTGCATATGTTATATATAGGAGTCCGTAAACTTTTTTTTGATTTTTGAAAGGATCCGTAGATCTCAGTAGCCTGGGAACCACTGTAGTAGAGGAAGAAGATAATATGGCCAGAAAATTCATTCCAATGTTTGTTTTTTAGCAACAGCAAAAATTATGAAAATAAACCTATGCCAGTACAATTTTGTAGTCAAATATAGTTGCCTGACTGCGTACGGCCGCCCATGTTTCCAAAAATATAACTAAAAACCTTCCCAAATCAGTATTTGCGGAGAGCACACAGTATTTGTGAAAAAACAAAGTTGATAGTTAGAAAAGCCATAGGCGCCATTATGAAAACTAAAGAGAATTCCAAGGTATCAGACAGTTTTAGAAATCCATTTCCATCCTGAAAATAACTCCAATTGTCAACCTGAAAATTATCATTCCTGGGTAGCCAAAATCACACAAAACAAACAGGATATCCCGGAGCTAACTATAAAGCTAAAACACCAGAAACAGAATCTCCCAGCACTCAATTTAAGGTGTACTAATCATGAGTTCCAGGGTACAGATAGTAAATTTTCGCACAAAAAAAAAAAAAAAAAAAACAGCTAGATCCATTTCAGCCAAAGAGTACCTTGTATAAATTTTCTTCTTTACATAAGGCACCCAATTCGTTTCCACGATATTCCTACTGAGCATCATTTTAATTTGCATATGAACTGAGTGTTAACTGCTGCACTATATAACGATTTAAAATCTGTCATTTTCAGTTAAATATCAAAGCATTTTTGTCTGCAGCTGCTTTCACACTAATTCCGATAGTCAATATCTGCAAACTCAAATGCATATATAGTTTCTAATAGCACTTACCATTTAAAGACTTGGCTTCGGAGGGTGGAGGCATCAAGGAATTGACTTTATTTTCATTTCCATGGTCCTTGCAGTTGGCTGAGTTTGTTGTACTAGTAGTGGAGGTTGTGACAGTTGTTGTGACCCCAGTGTTGTTCGATGTCGTGCTGCCACCGGCTGGGGCCTTTTGAGTGTTTTGCTGTGCTTGTTTTTGTTGGTTTAAGCGTTCTTGTTTCCGGAATTTCGCTCTTCTATTTTGAAACCAAACCTATCAGAAACAGAAATGTAGATAAAATGTTAATCTCATTCACACAAATTCTAAACTGGCGAACAAAAGTTCGCCATCACTTGTCCGCAAGCCGCCTTGCGGACCAAAAATAAATTGAAATAAAAATATAACAATTTTCGCATATTATTTAAAAAAAAAAAAAAAAAAATTACTAAAATAGTAAGCAGTCTTTATTTATAAGTAACGTAACAGTGCTTAATAAGTTTCTAATGATGTCTTCATTTCTGTATAACTCTGCACGTCTGTATAAGGTTTTCACAGCCATATTGGCAGATGAGATCGAAAAACAAAATTGTATTCAGAGGAAAAATGTTTTTTATCAATAAATAATCTATTCTAACACTTTAATAAAGTGCTAAAATAGATTATTTATTACTTAACATAAAGTTACTTTATACACCCGATAAATTAATTTTAGTAGATCAACAATACTAGGCTGCAAGAATGCTAGACAGAGACGTCTCTTATGACATGACGTTAAGTAGTTTGAAAAACGCATATTTGTAATTCTTGTTCTGTTCCTTGTGCGTGTGAAGAAGAATTCTCCAGGTAAACGGTTTGTAGCGTAATGCTCATTTGTCGTGGTGTTAGCGTTAGAAAAGTTTATTTCTTGATGGATATCACCTAATTTAAAGACATGATATTAACTGTTATAGGTGGCCTGCGCCCGTGTATATTCCTATGCGAGCTATTGGTTCGCCATCCCTCTTGCTAGAAGCACTGGTCTGTAGGATATAAAAATATATTCTAAAGTAACCCACGCCGACCACACTGCTTTGCAGTTGTCGGGTGTGTTACTGGATTCAGGCGCCGAAAGCTCCGTTCCACGACGTCCCTCAGGCTGAACTGTGATGAGATCGGGCGAGTCTGGAGGCCATGAGAGGACTGAGACTCGAACTATTTGCAACCTTTCAACAAGATAAACGCTTCTTGCGACCCAAAGCGTCGTCTTGTTGACTTCCCACGGAGTGCTGGGAAGACTGCCACCATAAACGGGTGCACACATCATCATCATTTATACTAAAGCGTTCCATGAGCAATCGCTCATTAACGCTAAAAAAAAAAAAACATCACAATCAAAATCTAATTTACTTTGACCATTTAGCCCGCCCCACCGACTGAAATTCAGCCTTTTGTGGGGCAGTTACGGTCATTATATCTAGCATGCATTAGCTTATTTAAAAAACACTAAATTTTAACTCATAAACAAACTCTCTATTTACAAATATTTGGCGAAACTTTATACATTTAAAAACATATATATACAGTATACGCCATAAATATAACTATCACTTTGCATACGCTACGTATATTATACATTCAAGTTTCTTTTACAAAGCTAATAAAAACCTCATAATACCCCTCTCACTTCAAAGAACCTCTTTAGGTCACTTTCCTCCATTACACCAACCCGACTAAACATCTCGGATCTACATCTCACATAACAACGGGCAATATAGCAAAATGTGAACAGAAGTTTCAGGCTCCCCACATCTACCTCAAGGATCTTGTTCTTCTAATTGCAACTCAAAAAGTCGCCTTCTCAAACCATGTTCTGTTAATATCATACATTGATACAGACCAAAAGTTGGCGAATTTTTCCTTTCCCGCATTGATAACAATGCGGGAAAGGAAAATTTAGGAATCAGGAGATAAGTCGCTCTCCCGACATCGGAACTGTCCCAGCGACCCTGCAGATCTGAAATTCTAACCCGTTCCTCTTTTATCATATTCGACCTCTCTCTGGACAAGACCTTACTCCAAATATTTTAGTTGGTATATTTCTTTTTGTCCTATAAATCAGACAATCTTCTTTATTAACAAAACAACAAGCGGCCCCTAGCCAGAAACTGGCAAATCCGCTATATATATATATATATATATATATATATATATATATATATACTATGATATATACATATAATCGTGTTAATTACAATGTTATAAGTGTAATGAACATGTAACATGTTCACAGCAAATCCATCACGCAACTAATTAGAAGTATTACTTGTGGCCCAGGGACCACAAGACAGCAGTCTTTTCTGTCCTAGGAAGAACGAAAACCGCACCCACTGGAGGAAGTGCCGTACCAGGGGTGGGCAACTTTTTTCGTCAGAGGGCCGAATGAAATTTTCGTATCATGATGCGGGCCGAATGAAATTTTCGCATCATGATGCGGCCCGGAATAGATTGAACGATTTAATAAAAAAAATCAGAACCTAAAAAATGTTATATTACTTGAATTACCAAATTATTAATGTATTTTTAAAAAAAATATCTGAATGTCCAATTATCATTGAAAATGCGGCATTCGGCATCAATTTTTCTTTTTTTTTTAATTGGCTCATTTTATGGGCTATAAATTATATTAAATTAAAAATTGTAATAATTAGAAAAGGCATAAAACATAAAATATCTCGCACCAATATTATTTTTTTCAATAAAAAGTCAAACCCAAAGGAACTTCGTTCGATCGATGCTACAATAATAATTACGAAATAACTCTTTGACGCTGCGTAGAATCACTTGGTTACTGTTGTACTGGCCGCGATTCCCGATTGAACCGAATTAAGCCGAACGTTTACGGCGAGTGTAGTTAGGTATGGATTTTCTATATTTATGCATTTACCGAGGGGGCCGGATTCAACATCGTTGCGGGCCGGCTGTGGCCCACCCCTGTGCTATACCAATGGGTGTTAGCTAATCCTGTATCCACAGCTGCCCAAACTGGGGTACCAGCTTAAATAAAATGAAAAAAAAAAAAAAAAGTAGATGGCAGGCGATATCAGTTTTAAGAAATATCGATAGACATTGCAGGTGTTGGATTTGGTTCCTTGTTGCTGATATGTTGATAAACTTGAGAAGAGTTGCTTTCTTTTGGTGAAAACAGCAGAACAGAACTGTTGTAGAGCTGAGAACGATTGAGAATTTTCAGTCAGCGCCACTTCATTTCCTTCAGAGAAGTTGCTGACAGCAGCTTGTAGTGTAGATCTGTCATCGTGGTAGAGGGTGCAGCGATACAGAAGGTGCGTCCAGGTTTCCTCAGCACCACACAAGCAGAGATTGGTGTCAGACAAGCCAAATTGAAATAGTTTGGAGTTGATGGAGCCGTGCCCAGTAAGTATATACGATGTTGTTAGGCTGGGAGAACACCATTGGCAGACGTTCTTATTGAGAGGGAAGGTAACTGCAGGAACAAAAGAGCGGGTGACTTGACCAGTAGTACTGGAATCCCATCGTGATTGCCACACACTGACAAGTTCATTCCAGATTCTCCGTTTCTCGTCTTTGATGGCACTTTTGGGGCTTATGTCCGCACTTGTATTACAACACATACGCAGAGTTCCAGATGTTTCCTCCCATGTTAAATTCCTTTTTCTGTTTTGATGTTTTCTCAGGCAAAAAAAAAAAACACATTTTTAAAATCTAAATCTTCCAGAATGAAACCTGCTTTGAAGGAGCGGAGAAAAAGAAAAGCAAACTTGGGCCTACTGTGAAAGATTTAATTTTCTATGCATACTTTATCAAAAAACGACTATAACACGTATAAAAAAAGCTCTTCGAAGCCTAGAAGAGGTTTTGAGCTATCTCGAACAGAAAGTGGCTACGTTTATTCAGGAAGCAGTGCAAAGTATGACAAAAGTATGGCAAATTGAATGTGATACTGGGATTCTGAAACAAACTGCATCTTACATAGAAGACGACACTCCTGTTTTTTTTTGTTTTTTTTTTTGTTTTTTACCCCCCACTTTCTCTCTCTCTTCTCTTACGCTGAATGGGTTTCGTCATGAGTAGAAGGGAACAGATCTGTGATTATCACTTCGTGGATTTCTTAAGAGTTTGTCCGTATACTTGGCCATGCGGCGCATCACAAAGCTATTGATGACTTTCGTTGGAGATTTTATCTGTGAAGTGGGAAAAAATAATAATAAATAAATAAAATAAATCAGACATTAGAATGTCTGATTTATCTATTTACTCATTTAGTCTCAATCTAATTATAGGATGGAACTTCTAGGATAACCTATATATTCTACAAATA
Source organism: Mastigoproctus giganteus (assembly GCF_048544385.1). Taxonomy (NCBI): domain Eukaryota; kingdom Metazoa; phylum Arthropoda; class Arachnida; order Uropygi; family Thelyphonidae; genus Mastigoproctus; species Mastigoproctus giganteus. The sequence continues at coordinate 163,434,233 of NC_143582.1, read as the reverse complement.
TCGATTTCTATCATTTAAAAAAAAATTGTTTCTCAGTTACGGGTAACTGGAAGGTACCTTTTTAGACTATTAAAAACTTAGGCGAAAGTTCAGTTTCAGATTTGTAATGCTAACAGTATGCGTTAACTGGCGTATTTAGTATTTTTTTTTTCGCTCTTTACAAAATAGTTAAACTTTTATTCTTCCACATTTAAGGCCAACCAGCAAGACGAAATAAAGTACAGATACTTTTAATATCTTGCTTTACTATTTATAGCAGTATGCTTATGAAAACATTTCAGTTACCAGTAGATATTCCTAATTTTGTTCTCTCTCTCACCATTGGTTATTCAGAATAATCGATTTCTAACTTGCATCCAAATTCAACATGTGTTACCTGGTATGGTATATAGTTATAATCAAGGCAAACGACAGAAATTCAGAGATCAAAGAATTGCACACAACTAATTTTCGATTTGTTGTCGTTCGTAGTAGCGTAATTTTTATTTAACTCACTGTGCCCTTCCACGTGGTGTTCCATGTATATTTGAATTCTTTTTCACCGCCAGTCCAGCACGCATTTGAATATTTCAAAACGATTACTTTAGTATATTAGTCTATGCACTTAAGATTATCCACATCGTACCATCCACGATCACGTGGTTGCAGTTAAATAATCCACGGACCCGGCTACCCAGTTGCCTGCAAAACTTCTTTGTCCGCCTGCCTTCATGTTGACTCGAACCACTAATTGGAGTAATGATATTACGGTAATCGAATCAAGCTGGGAAACTACGCTAGCCTGCGTAAGCCTATCTTGGAAGTCAACAGAAGCTAGTGGTCTCTAGGGTAGAAGACACGAGCCAGGAACTCACTTTCTGTTCAACTTTTGTTACAACGTTTGATCAAATTTCACAAACGAGGACAACAAAGTGCGACAGTGAAACATACCTTTCCTCTAAGCCGAGGTAATTCTATGAAAGGACAGTTATTTATCATTGTTTTGAAATGAAAAAAAAAAAACTGAAATGACAGAGCATATAATAAATACTATAAAAATAAATTAACAGGCCCAGATGAGCATTCATTAGTACCATAATATATTATCCATAAGAGCATCGAAGTGCAGTTTAAAAATGTCCAGAAATACTTTGTGTTACTCCAAAAATGATAAAAACAAACAAAACCCACTTGATAGTTTTATGTGAGTATCTAAACATCATATTATTATGCAGGTATATTCTATTGGCATTCACCAATGAGGGGGAAGGGTACGGGAATTTAACTTATCTATCCGTTTGGAACCTTACTATAATACATGGACCCAGCTATGCTGATCCCCATTCGAATTTTCTGAGTACAATTCCCTATGTAATCGTTCTCTATACAGTATTTTAACTAAGGCATTAGGGCATGAACGAATAAACGTTCTGTGAAAATGTACAGGGCATTTTGGTAGAACATGGTCTGATGTAGCCGAGTGGTCAAAGTCAAAATTCATGTGATTGTTAAATACGGTTAATGTTAATATTCTTGTCAAAATGATAAGTTGTAAACAACACTGAGTTATGCGGTCGTGCCAGAATATAAAAAAATTGTTTATACATGTATTCTGTTCTATTCTTTATGCTGAAGAAGGTAAAGATAACCTTTATCAATCGACATGACAAGTGGAAAAGAGCTCAGCGAATTTAAACGCGGATGAGTGATGGGATGCCATAAGACTGGACTTAGCACACAACAGATTGTGTTTCTCAACGTACGCAGAACCTTCGTCCGCAACGCTGTATGCAAGTTGAACTTGACCAGGGTAACTGCTTATTTTGACAACAAAAAATCCTCGAAAACAGTTGGGTGTGAATCACTGTAGGCATCTTTAACGTACAGGATCAGTTGCCATAAAGCATACTGCATCAACAAAATTTTCCCATATAGCTGTCGCGATCGCTGTCTTTCTACACTGAGTATAAAAGCTTGTATTCGAATCCTGTAAAGAGGAGGAATTTTAGGGCTTTTTTTTTTTTTTTTCCCCAAACCGTGGCCAAATTAGGCGGTCTCGGCAGAGGGTTACATGGTTTTTCCACCCGGACACTCAGATTCCTCATCCAGTAAAAAGGGGAAACCGACCAAAGAATACACTTAGTTTACAGAAATTATACGTACACTTACGCTTCATAATCTTAGTTCATTTGGCTCAAAAACAAAATAACCAACCATTTAGGGAGTCAACCCAGGACTCGAATGAGAACTCATGAACAGCTACAGTGTGGTAATGTTATGATAGGAGGAACTGGAGGTAGGCCGCCGTAGCCTAGTGGTCAGGCGCGCGGGTGCATAAGTACACGTGCCTTGAGTGACCGGAGTTCAAGCCCGTGACTGCTAAATATGGTGCTATTTCTTGTATTCTCTCTATCTTGTGAACTCCTCTGACCGTTTGGTCGTCCCGGAGTATAAACAGAAAATTTATTTATTTTAAAATGAGCGACTGACCTCACTATGCGGTGTTTTTTGATCAGTTAAAAATAAAACGCGGCATGTGGCGTCAATCAAAGAAATGCATCATTCTGTTATATCTGTAAAGCACCGTTCAGCCATTTCTTAGATTCGCTTGGTGGGTTGGTTTTGTTCACTAGTTTTTGTGAGTATTACTCTGTTGGAAATACAGTATACCCTATATCATTCTTGACGCTGCTGCTCTTCCTATACTGGTGACACTATCGCGCAGACTGAAGAGGACATTTCCTTCTGTCACAAAGCTCGATGTGTTATGACTTAATTTAGAGAGAACAATGTAACACTAAATGGACTGATCAGCGCAGATCACCAGAATGATCACCGTGAGTTGAATTCCAAAGATGTTCGCGCTCGTACATGAAAGCCAGCATTACTTGCCTAATTAGAAAACTGTCCTGCTGGAGAAATATTTCTGCTCACGTAAACTGGCGTAAGGTGTTCTATGAAGATTATATACCAGGGGTCGGCAACCTGTGGATCTTTAACTTTTAGCCCACATGAAGCAAAGAGGACTTGAAGATCAAGGACATGTATAGTGCAAGACTAAAATACCTTAAAACTGAAATTGAGGATTTGGAGAGGCAAAAGGTTGCCCTTTCAATTCTACATAAATGGATATCGATAGACGAGTTGAAAAAGCAAGACCAAATTGTGTTCGATGCGTGGTGTAGCTTACCGGACACGTATATAAATTCGAAAATACTTGCGTTTGGACTTCTCTCAGTTTTTGGTTCGACGACGAATATCTGCGGGCAAATATTTTCGACCATGAACTGAAAAAAAAAAAAAAAAAAAATCAAGAAACTGAACAATGCGAGTTTCTCAGCATGTTTAAAGATGAAAATTACGGCATACACGACTGATGTTGAAAGACTCGCTCAAGAAGTTCAGCAGCAAAAGTCACAATTAGAAATATTATTAATAAATAATATTTCAAAAAATATATTTTTTTAATAAAACACCTTTACATTTCTTAAAAAAAAAAAAACTTCCCCACCCCTCTTCCCCCAGCTTCAGCTGAATGCGGTTCTTCGGAGCTTTTTTTTTTTTTTTTTTTAATTAATTAGATTAAAAATGGCTCTTCACTCAAAAAGGTTGCCGACCCCTGTTATATGCTGTTTTTACGTATTAAAATGTGATCTGCATGCCGCTGTCTTTTTTTATTTTTTTATTTTCAGCATCCCAATTAATAGCTCTCTATTATCAACATTTTTGGTAATAAAGCAATAAGTCTGACAATAAAAGTAACTAGACTAATTCTTTAAAGAAGAAAAAACGTAACGTTCAGTGTTATGGTAACCTTTTGACTTTATACACAGACATTTCAGTGTCTCTGTCCTACCTGGAAACATTACTAAAAATCACTTTCTGAAAGACCTTGCAGGAGATCCGGCATCTCTCATTGTAATTAAAACCGTCAATGGGTTTTCTGATGAGCTGCCAACAAGCTCCGAAACGGCTGGGGGAGGTAACACATTACTAATAAGTAACATTACGCTTATTATTAGTAGTAAGGCAACACAGGGAAACTCATGGTGGCAGCCGTACAATTTGAAAGAATCTTTTAATTAGACAGCACATTTTTATTGTATTGTCTGTGCTGTACAACATGGATGCAAATTCTAGTATAGCTAAACTGTATCATTTACAGACTGGCTTAGAGTATTTTATTAGTTTTTGAGGAGACAAAATACACAGCATGGTACCTCTCCTTAACAGCACACTGCACAAATAGCAGACTTAGTTTTGAATGTACTAGACATGACTAATAAAAATTAATGTGGAAATATTTTTTTTTTTCGAAAAGCCTACAGTAACAACTTTTCAACATAGGAGAATTTGTTATTTTCTCTCTGAATTTTCGGTTTCTTTCCAGTCAATTGCAGTCATGCCCTTGTCCACAAACAGTGATTCCAAAGCGAAGTTTCTCGCCAAGTGGTTTTTGTCGCTTGCAGTTAAGGAAGTGATGCTTCTCTTGAACAGTGCTTTTCTCTCATTCGCTGAGGCAGGCGACGACAGCTACTACTGAAACATGTACCTCTGAGACCAGACATGGGCTTGCTGCTAGTGAAAGCGCGGGAATTGAATTATTGTGAAGTTTCAACTTCATGCGAACGACAATGACATTTTGTGTTCACGTGTACATTTGATAATTTGGAAATTATTTTCGAAACAAGAAGCGATGGCTAGTGTTAGTATGCAAAAGTTATTGGAAACTTTTTTCAGATAAGAAATATTGAGAACAAAAATTATGTGATTGTATGTGGGCAAACCATGCCTTTGTGCTCATCCAAAAAACAAAAGAAAAAAAAAAAAAACACAGGGGTTACGCCTCGAGCCCCTGGTTATTGTCCCCCCCCCCCACCCTCTCCCAAGGCCTGTCTGCAACGAATAATACCAATTGGTGAGCATGATTGATAAGATTTCTTTCCAGTAGCCAGGCTGTAACGAGAAACAAAAGTATTAGAACATATCAAACAGATCAAATAACTATGCGCAATGCAAAAAATTAAATCATATTTATACAAAAAAAAAAAAAAAAAAAGGCTTAATTTCACTATGCAAGAAGCAACAGATAAAGAAAGGTGATTTAATTCAAACGACTTCAACTAGCTTCTTTATGAAGGAAAATTATTTATTAAAATTCCCTATTCTCTCCATTATAAATTCTTTATTTATAAGATTTTAGTCTGTTGGATGCTAAATGTCGTATATTATAGATTGTCTTCCTTTTGCTCTCGAAAATTTCTAACGTTATAAATTTTATAACATTGTCTGGCTTTCGAGAGCAAGTGATGTAATTTAATTAATATTTTTAGTTTTGAATATTTTAGAATAGAAACCTTTCACGAGATTCGGGTAGTGTGTATGCGGGGGTCATGGTCGAGGCCATGTTATGTCAAAGATCGGGTATATTCTTAACATGTGTATGCCTTATCCAAAAATTTAATTACTTCATACAGCATGTCCCACCCACTTTTTCTTACTATTGAATTACTTGTGCATTAATCCCACTTAATGCACAAGTTCGGCTGCATTAATTTTATTAACGTGAGTCTGCGTACTCCAGTCGAAATAATGCGCATACAGTTCTATTAGTTGGTAAATGTTACAATAACAGTATTATATGATTAATTCCCTATTCTTAATATGGGTGATATCCTGGTTAATCCTCCACGTAGTTCGTTAAAGTTTGGAATCGAATTTTCAACGCCTGTAGAAAAGAAATTATCATAAATTATCCCAAGATCTTCACGATATACCACTGAATTAAAACATCATCGTTATCCGGATAAATATTTGTTCATCGGATTTTTAAGGGTTACTGAGAAGCGCCTAGATTTATTAGCATTTATGGATAAATTAAATTTTTTTATGAATTTCGTAAGGATATTTTAAAGTATTACTAGTGAGAGCCTGCTTTGAGAATTCGTAGACCATGAAATGTTATTATCACCTGCAAAGGTGATATTAAGAATGTAGGATAAATTTGGTCCTTGACGTTGTCACAGACATTCTCCAGACAAGCTGTACTTGCTACCTGGGAGTCTAAAACGCTGATGGAACTGATATTCGGGCGACATTCAAGTCCAGTGGACCCAATTTCGGCGAAGTCCGGACGGTCTGTGACAGCCAAATCCTTTGCTTGCACCTTCACGATGGTAGGACAGTTAGTAATCTTGCGTATAACCTCCATGCACAAGTACATGGTGGGTGACCACCCAGTTGTGAACCAACGTAAGCAGGGGTCGAGGTGTGGCGTCCACATCACATAGAGGAATGCCGCCCCTCTGTGTTACCAGGCAGTACTAGGTGGTAGACGACGCTCATCAACCGGTGCAACCGGAAGCAACCACTTTGCTTATTGGAGGTTAGAAGTAGTTGAACCCATGTTTAGTCTCCAGAGCTAAGTTCCGGTCAACCCTACCCCATCTCTTCCATCATGCAGTATGACTGATGACTTTTGAGGTTATGATGAACATCGTGGCGAGATCCAATATTCCTTACATTCCGAGGGTACAGCTCTAAAACAGTGTTCGCAGGCCGGCCGCTAGTTAGTACATTGGACCGAACCTATTGGTAACTCTCTAGGAGGCTTCCAGATCAGCTAGTGTATAATCTTGCTACCTCTACTCTGCCAGATAGTGCCTGGAGGGAGTCCGAGTAGTGTGTATGCGGGGGGGCATGGTCGAGGCCACGTTATGTCAAGGATCGCCTTATCCAAAAATTTCATTACTTCATACAGCATGTCCCACCCACTTTTTCTTACTATTGAATACACAATGAATTATCAAACTAATAGAGCAAGCGTATCAGCGAAAAGATGTAAATCTCCCAAACACTTCCTAATTCATTTCACAAATATACGTGGTCTCAATTCTAATCTCAACGATGTCCATTTCCACTCTGCCAAACCCCATGTACTTTTTCTGACAGAATCTCAGTTATCGGTTGATTCAACTATTGCTCATCTCAATTGCCCAAATTATTCGCTGTATGATTCCTTTCGCCCCAAAGTTGTATTTGTGCATATGTCCGTTCTGATATTCCCTGTCAAAGACTTGGTAATTTGGAATCTCGTCTGGCTTAAATTCTCTCTACTTTATTGTGTCAAATTTATCTGTTGTCTCTACCGTTCTCCCAACTCCACTAATCACTTGGAGCTCTTTGACTTCCTCTCTTTGCAACTTGACTTTCTCCAGTCCAACTTTCCTAACAGTGAGGCAATTTTCCTTGGTGAATTTAATTTTCACAACTCCAGCTGGCTTCCGTTTTCTAGTCACACAGACCCTGCACAGATTGTTCATTTACCTACAAGAATACCGGACAATCCTAACCATACAGCCAACACGCTTGATCTTTTTGTCACAAACGACCCTTCTAAGTATACGGTCGAAGTGAGAGGTCCTTTAGGCACCTCAGATCACAACTTAGTGATTGTCTCTTCTCCAATGGTGCCTTTATCTCATGGCTATTCCCAACCTCGTATTGTTTGGCATTACAAGAATGCAAAATGGGATGACCTGCGAGATTTCTTTTCTTCTTTTGCTTGGTCGGATTACTGTTTCAAAACTTCTGATGTCAACGTTTGCTCCGATCGTGTCAGTGAAATTATTCTTGCAGGAATGGAATCCTTTATACCACACTTCACTTTAAAATCTCGTCCTTTTATCTAAACCTTGGTTTTCCTTTAAATGTGCTAAGGCTCTTCAAGAGAAGAACGTTGCATATCATAATTGGCTAGTTTCTAATTCTTCAGTTTCATTTTCTGCCTACACCAAAGCTCGCAACAATTGTAAAGCAGTGATTAATCAGTCCAAACTAGAGTTTGAACAGGCTAAGAGTAGAAAACTTTCTTCTTGCCCTAATGGTAGCCGAGCGTTCTGGTCTCTTGCCAAAGCTATTGGCCGCAACTTTGCCCATCTCTGTTCCCACCTCTGTCCGAACAAGATGGTTCTGTTGTCACTTCAGCCAAGGATAAAGCTGACCTGCTAGCATCCCATTTTCTTTCCAACTCATGTATTAATGATCTTGGTAAAACACCTCCCACCATTCCTAACACGCTCCATTCAATGCATCCTGTGGTCTTCCGTCAAAAGGATTTTGACGAATCTTGATGCTAAGAAAGCTCCAGGTCCCGATGGTATTTCTCCACTTGTTCTCAAAACCTGTGCTCCTGAACTTACTCCTGTTCTTTTTAACTTTCTTATTTCAAATGTGTCTTTCCTTCTGTTTGGAAATTTGCTCATATACGGCCAATTCCTAAAAAAAAAAAAAGGTGACGAATCCCTCCCATCCAATTATCGTCCCATTGAAATTACTTCTACTCTTTCTAAAGTAATGGAGAAATCAATTAACCGCCAATTCTTAAACTACCTAGAAACCTTCCATCTGATCAACGATCGCCAGTATAGATTCCGTCAGTGTCGATCCACTGGTGATATTCTGACTTGTTACCCATTTATGGACTAATTCAATGGAAAAGTTCGGTGAAACACAAGTAGTTGCTCTATACATTTCGATCGTGTTTGGCATAAAGGGCTTCTAAACAAGCTTCCATCTTATGGTTTGCCAACTGTTTTTAGTAATTGGTTATCCAGTTTTCTCACTGAGGGTGATGATAGATGGCTCTCTGTCTTCTAACTTCTCCACTAATGCCGGTGTTCCCCAAGGTTCAGTTCTTTTCCCCACTCTTTTCCTCTTGTATATTAATGACCTTCTTCCATTAACTGGAAATCCTATCCATAGTTTTGCCGATGATAGCACATTGCATTTCACTTTCCATTTTGAGAAACCTTGCCCTGCTGAATCAGCTTCAACTTCTCGAAACTCTGCTACCAATTCCTTAAATGCCGATCTTCAGGTAATTCTCCAGTGGGACAAAGACAACTTAGTTGATTTCAATCCTTCTAAAACTCAGTCTTGTCTTATATCTCGCAAAAAGGATTCTTCTGCTCCTATGCTTATCTTTGGTGACACTCCGATTTTTAGGAAAAATGATATCTCTTATGGGGATTATCCTGACTTCTAATCTCTCTTGGCACAAGCACATTGCAAATATTGCTTCCTCTGCATCTAAAAAACTTGGTTTTCTCTTTCGCTCTCGGCGTTACTTTTCTTCCAAACAGCTGCTCACTCTGTACAAATCACATATCCGCCCTACCATGGAATATTGTTCCCACCTCTGGGGTGGTGCCCCCCCCAAAAAAAAACTTCTCTCATGCTTCTTGATTCCATTCAGAAGAGGACAGTTAGGTTAATTAATGATTCATCTCTAACAGAGTCTCTCCACTCTCATAGATGTACTGTTTCTGCTGCATGCCTCTTCTACAGATACTTCCATGGGCACTGTTTTTCTGAATTGGCTTCTATAATTTGTGCGCTATTTCAAAACAGTCCGAATACGTGTCGCCATCAGCCAACATCCATTTACTGTCCAACTTCAAACTCACAGAACCAACTTTTCATTTTATTCGTTTATTCATTCAACTGCCGTTTTCTGGAACAACCTTACTTTATACGTATTTCCTGAAAATTACAGTCTATCGAAGTTCAAGTCTAATGTCAACAAATATCTTCTTTCGTCTTTCCAACCCAAGCATGGTACTAAGTGCTATAGGTTCTACTACCTCTCGTGTTTGGGGTCTACATAAAAAATATATATATATATATATATAAAATTTAATTTTTCAGTTTATAATCCGGGATTGCCACATAGGGTCAGAAGAGTACACCAGTTAGAGCAAATCCAAGAACAACATTGTAGTATTTAGCACTCACGCGAGCACAAATGTACCTCCGCCTTTGACCGCTTGACTTGACCACTACTTGATGAAAACTTTTGGATTTCTTCTTGCTGTGATTCTTGGTCCTTTTGAAAAAGGTGGCTTTGTTCACAATATCGAAGTGTACCGCTTTTTATTGATCGCTGAACGAGAAGTCTAGAGATATTTTGCTTCACAATGGGATTTATTTCATTCAGCTATTGTAGTTCACTCATTACGTATGAAGGAAGACTATGAAATCTCGAGGTATGTTGGAGAAGGTAAGTTGCAAGTGAAATATCTCCGAGGATGTTAATTTGCTGGGATTATTGTTTCTTAACACTTACAGAAATTTGTTTGTTGATTTTTCAATGCTTCTTTCATAATTCAGGTGCACTGTATGCAATTTCCTCATTGATTTTGCTGCAGTCATGATATTTAGAAGGCGTTATCGGTTCTAGGCAGGTGCACAAAGTGCAAGGAACTCGCCGCTTGCATCCATCTAACTCTGCCACGATTTGTGGGAGGCCAATATCCGTATTGACGGGATTTGAACTGAGGCCTTTTTTTCCTCACAGTGTGGAAGCACAGCGATTGCTATCATTGTGCCAGCTGCGACTTTTTTTTTTCTACAATACTGTTAGAAAAGAGTATCACCTAATTATGCTCTTTTCTAACAGTATTGTAGAAAAAACTCTCCAGACTTCCATAGATAAGAAACTTTGTGACGAGCTGATGCTATTTTCATAACACTGGCAGTTTTTATCTTTCAGTGGAGCCCCCCCCCCCTTCATCTCTCAGTGGGTAGATTTTTATGGGACTTTTTCACAATGTGGCTGAGTTAGTCGGTTTCGGGCAGCATGGTTTTTTCTCCCGGAAACTTGTTTTCGTTCAGCAAACAGAAAATCGACCACAGAACACTATATACAGTATGTATAGAGCAATATGGTCTTCATCGCTGAGACTTCTAAAACTCTACTACAATAACAATCCCCAGTGGGTGCGCCTATGGTAGTATGCTGGAATTGATTATCAGGTTTGTAGATGGTGCCAAAGTTTGATAGCAGATAACGATGTCATTTCTAACGTAAGCATAAGCCCACGCCTTGAAAGCCTAAAGTCGGTCTTTCTCTCAGTGGAAAAAGGAAGAAATTGAACATAGAAATGCGTACAATTTTCCAAATTGTTTCAATACTTATGTTGAAACGTAATCGCTCAGCATATCTGCTTAACCAATTTAAATATCACTTGTATAAAAATAGGTTCTTATAATGCAATGCTGGAATAGTCTAAATTTACACAATGGTAAATGCTTGGAAAGATGGCAGTAATAGCATATTGGGCCCTAATGCAATTTAATTAAATTATATAACATTCTCATTTTCCTTGTTAGCTTTCCTTTACTTAGGACCTGGTGCAGTTGCACTATTGGAAGATATATAACTAGGTAGTTATACATCATTCTGATATATTAACATATTGATAGCAAACATTTGTTCTTATTCCTTATATTCCAGCGTTCGACTTTCACTAAAATTAATATAGCGGGATACCTTAGGGCAATGAAAGAATCGCAAACAAGTTGCAGTTCTTTGTGGGTGGAGTACTAACTTAACTATGTTCACTGAAGCATGTCCCGAATAGTTTGCTCCGTGCATTGGTTATTACAGTTGGCATAATATTATCAATAGTTTCAGACTCATTTGAATGTAGTTTGCTGCACTGTGAGGGATAGTTCTGCAAAGCGAAAAGACATTGTACTTTCATATTCCAAAAGGCAAGAAAAACTGTCCTCTCGTTTATGCTGAAGACAAAACAAACAGAATAGTGTAGTTTCTAATCCTGGGGTGAGCAGAGACAAACAATTCCCTAGCGTCTCGGTTAAGTGGCGACCGTCCGCCAAATTATGAAGGTTCACACCAGCCACCGAAGGCGGCCTCCCACATTCTTCTCATGTTGACACAGTACTGGTGGTTGAATGGAGCTAAGGGGGCGCAGGTGTCGGCACACGTGCTAGGTCAACACAAATGCCGGATTCTCTCTCTCCGGTACTCTGTCCACGACTTCTCTTTGCAGAGGCTGCAGGGTAGTAGTATTCGTTGAAATTCTTGTAGCGAACACGCTCAGAATACACAGTACTACGCCATCTGTCGAGAGGTCCCCCTAGAGATGCACTGACAGATGTTGGTAAGGTGACATATAGCTTGCATTGTTTTCGCTGTTATTTAACATCTATTATTCATCATATTAGCCACTTTCCATCCACTTTCAGGCAACTGTTTCATTAAATTTAAAATGAATGCACGAATGTCCCAAGGTTTCAAAAATAGAACCTTCGCGATATCGTTCCTTTTGCCCCATAGCGTGTGTTAAATAAGCCTGGATTCGATTTCCATCGTCGGCATTTTTCACATAGTGGCTGGCTGTCAGTTGGTCTCGGGCAAGGATTTCTTCTTCCAGAAATTCGAGTTCATCATTAAAATAAACAGATCATACCCGCAGATGCCTCATGGCCCCTTAGGCGTCTACAGTTGTATGTCCTGTCTTCATAACTAACAGTAACGAAGACTGTTAGTTGCCTCTGCGCAAATTAGTCTAAACATCACGATTCAGAAATTAAAAAAAAAAAAAAAAAAAAAAAAAAATATATATATATATATATATACTATCCTTCTTATCCGGTAAAGCCCACATTCCAGATGACAATACAAAATGCTATTTAAGATTTTTGCATTTTATAATAGCATATTAAATGTTAGTAGGCATACAATTATCTAACCAGTTGAGGAAGAACATTTTATAGCTAACAATCTTCACAAAATTAAACCCCAAGTGAATATGAATTAGAAATAGTTTCAAGGTAGTACCGTGTAAGCTAGATAATATAGTATTAGCCATATAGTGCACGGAACCCATTGACTTTTGCTACACCGGAAAAAAAAATTATAGAAAATACAAATTATGCTCTTCCCTCCTCATGTAGGTAACTGGTCATTTGACCTTTGAATTTCTTCATACTGTTCCAACATTCAACAACTCGCTGGCTAAAACAAAACTTTATACAGTCTAGTCTAAACATCTTCCCATTTAATTTGGATTTATGGCTCCTACTGGCAAATCGGCTACAGAACATACGCAATTTACTGGCATGTTATGTGCGGCGCAAAAGGGCCTAGTTTGCTGATGAGCCTTAAAAAAAATTACTTGAATCTGAAGAATATCCATTAATCACAACACTCTCTGCTTATTTTCTACGTTACAGTCCATCTTAGAATCTTTCCAGTAATCCCGACATGTCTAGCTTATATAATAAATTCTCTTGAGAGAATGAGTCAAATGCCTTGCTAAAATCCAAATAAACTATATCGAAAATGTTTCTTGCAAACCAGCTCGTGAATAACAATGTCAAAATAGCTTAACGAAACCACTGTGTGTAATTCAGAATGCCATTTCTATATCAATGTCCCTGGATTGCACTCTTAATCAATGCAAAGATTTTCCCTACTACTGAAGTCAGACTAACTGGTCTGTAGTTGGTGACTTCAATCTTGGAATCGCCTTTCTGTATCGGCGGTAAGTTGGCACTTCTGCAATCCAAGGTAATCTCTCCAGATGCCAATGGTGCCGTCATAATTGACCTCAATACACTCTCGGGATGCTTTCCTCAAAATTACTGGGTATATGCCATCAACTCCAGGACAGAGCTATAGTGAAGGGTATACGCCTTATACCCTCTGAATTTTTTTTATGTGAATAGCGTATAACTTCTGGTTTTTGAAAGACTTGAAAAGACAAACATTATTAAAAGATTTACTGAAAATTAAAAAATAAATTTATTAGAATTTGATTCTTAGGCAATGCTTACTTTTATTATTTTTAATATATATGACGTGTATACACACGCACATACGCGGTATACCTTCTGCTAATTTTACGACTACAGCATGGCTCCAGGAGCAAGTTTTTCTAATAAACAGATCTATGTAATTTCGAAATTATTAATTTTATATGTCAGCTCACTCTCTCAGCATGAAAGGGCTTTCGTCAGTAAAGACCGATGCAAAGTACCTATTATACACTGGTGTGCAAAACTTAAGGACCAAGACTATTTCTAAAGGTTACAACCACAAAATCTTTATTTAAGGTGCTCTTTACTGATAAAAGTAGATTCAGTCTTAGCAGCGATTCTGGACGTCAGCTAATCTGGCGAGAGGATGGCACACGGTATCACCCCGAAAACATTACTGAAAGGGATGGATATGTGCGGTCGAGGTGTTCTGGGGAGGCGGTACTGTAACCGATGTACGCTACTGTACTGAAGTAATGCTTCGCCATTGGCCCCGAGTTCGTGTTTATGGATAATAACGCCACACCCCATCGCACAGCAGCTATTGATATGCTTTTGGAAAGTGAGGACATTGTTCATATGGATTGGCCTGCCCGTTCCACCGACCGATTTAAATCCCATCGAACACATATGGGACGCTCTGGGGAGACGCCTAGCGGCACGTCCACATCCACCAGAAAATGTTCATCAGCTGAAGATGGCGCTGACAGAGGAATGGACGATATTACCACAGGAACTTATCAACAACATTGTTCTAAGTATGGACAGGCAGTGCAAAGCCTGCATCAACATTAGGGGTGGCCATATCTCCTACTGAGGACCGCCTCTTACCTTTATTTAATCTTTGGCAGTGATGCATCTGTATCATGGCAACCAGTGGTATGTTGCCATTTTTGAATAAAGTCCCTATGTACCGTTTTGTTTCCGTTGTTGTTTCCTTCATTTCTGTACCTCACGGGGTTCCTTTGGTATGCTTTTCCCATATCCAGGCCACTCCTGTGAGAAGCTACAGGTGAAAACCTGACTGGTCCTTAAATTTTGCACACCAGTGTACGAGTATATACTTTATTGTATAATGTAAGCTTATTGCCTAGACAAAACTAAAAAAAAAAAAATGGAGGATCATATTTTGTACAGGAACACTTTGCTTTTAGGACTATTTTCGTGAAGACCATTTTCTGTGATGTGTGCTGAAAATGGTCCCTCCAGTGTACTTTGTTGATGCCAATGGTCTATTTGTATAGCAAATGGAACTAATGGAATGTATATAACTGTGCATACAGTTCAAACTGCCAATTATGGTGAGCGGAATGTGTGGCGCAGGTGATATCAATGAATTCCAAATGGCCCTAATTTGTGGGACCGTGAATTTTGGACAACTCGACAGGCTGCTCAGCCGGAATTTAACTGATATATTAAGTAAAGACAGCCTCTAAGGTATTTCTCATGTGAAAACTGGAAGGACAAATATGGAACCACAAGCATGGGCGCCAAGAGCCAACAACGGCCCTAAAATAAAAGCCTCACCGGACTAACTAGCCTTTCTCCACAGGGCGTTCAGATTCCAATTTCAGGGACCGACGACGTATTTCGCAAATTGTTACAAAGAGACAGTTAAGCTACGGTAGACATTTTGACCACGGAATTGTGGTCAAAATGGCTACCATAGATTAATAAGGTTTTGAAGTGACTAGGGCATTGCATCAAGAACTGCATATACAGTGTATCCACAGCAGTGCACCTGTTCAGATACTTCTCATCTTGCAAATAGTCACAAAACGCCGCCTATGGTGTCTGCCGCACATATTGTGGCTGCTAATCAGTGTTAAAACGTAATGGCCAGATGAATCAAAATTTATGTTAATATACGCTGATCATAGGGCCAAAATTTAGAGGAAACCTCATGAATGTCTGCATCAAGAATGTGTCACCTCTGTGGTTAAAGGAGGTGGTGGCTGCATAATTATTTAGAGTACCATTTTTTGCAGTACCTCGCCATGGTCACGTGACTTCCCAAACGTTCCTGGCGCTTTAACTGACCATAATGCGCCCATGATGGCATCCCTCTATCCCACATATGATGAAATCTTCCAGGATAACAATGCTACTACCCCGACCGATCCAAAAAAAAGATCTTGAATGGTTCCAAAGCGTGACAGTACTCTTCGAACTTTTTCTGGAACTCCAATACATACCCTGGCCCCCACAGTCTCTTGATTTCAGTCCTTTTGAACACGTCAGAAAAGAATTAGGCAGCTGGAAAACTTCCGTATTTCGACCTCTCGTTTGCCTGATGTATTGTTGTAGGTCCCGAATCCTCCTTAGACAACGTGCACCCTCCTGCTGATTCAGTGTCACGCCGTGTAGCAGCAATTAACAAAGCTCAGTTAACTTCCTCGCTTTGATTGGGCTCGAAATTAACCCCCTTAAAACTACCCAGATGTCCTCTAGAAAGCATAAAATACATAACATCACCATTCTCTTATATGGCCAACCCATCCAAAAAGCCGATCACCACAAGGATCTGGGAATTGCATGGGACACCAAGTTATCCTTCACTGAGCATTTCACTATTTATTACCAGAAAGAAAACACTGGCCACCATCTGGAAATCAGTTAGGTGTGCAACGATCTATACGCTTCAGTTATCTGGTCTTCAGCTCCTGAACCGTACGTTAAAACCGTCTCTAAACATTGTATACTGCTAGTGGATAACACCCCTGGTGATATACCTCTCTTTATAATCATAGTCAGTTACCTTGCGATATAATAAGTATATTTGCCTTGAAATAATTTTTAATATATGAAGCAATATTGATACATTGTCGATGGGTTATATTATGTCAAAGAAGATGGTGTGTCTATTTGAGACCTGATGCTGATGGATGGCGTGTTGAATCAGAAATAACGTATTAAGGAGGCTTATTATTTGTAGATCTTGGTTACAGTGACGTGTGGACATGTGGGGGTCGACAGTTGTAGGGAGTATATTTTCAAAAATTTTCAGCAGAGAGCAACCAATGGATATAGTACAGAAATCAGTTGGTAACTTTGGATATTTGTTTTTTTTTTTTTTTTTTTTTTTTTTGGGACCGGTTTCACATAGTAAGTCCTGCAAATAGAAGGAACAGTAGCAGTTTCTAAAACCTAGTATACGCTGGAAAATGTGTAAAACGTTGTCTAAAATACAAATTTAACATATTTTGACCGCAAATAAGGGGAATCCGTCTGGCCCTGAGTAGGTAAGCTGGCAGTGACTTCAAATTAGCTGCTTTGTCATAGTCATTTCGTTCATGTGCTATGAGAGACTGAGTTGGAAAAGAGAAAATCGCTAAATTATTTCTGTTTATTATATATATAGAAAGATAGGCTAAAACAGTTTATAAATTAGGTAAGCTATATTATACCGTATAAGCCGAGAAGATTTATCAATAAATCAAATCAAAAATTATTACACTTTAGATTAATAAAATTAATTCAGCAGAAGTACAGAGGTCTCACGAATGCATACTGCTTACTCAAAGCTTAATTAGATTTTGATATTGTTCATATTACTATGCAAAAGGACAGGTGCAGTGATTGTAAATAAGAAACGGTTAGGAAGATGGCTACGATGTCGTTGCACCCAGTCATTATAAAGAGCTATGCGTGGGCTCTTCCTGCTGCATGATTGTGTTGCTGATATGGTGTTGGCACTTCACAAATTGCTCTTGGACACTCGCTAATTTTTTGTGACACGCGGGTATACAAGTTTTTGTGAGCTGCGCATTCTGTAGACAAAAGTGTCGTTTATTTTAATTCATCCATAAAGAACGCTGACAGCCGTCACTTTGCATTTCTTCCCGTGACAAACGAACTAAGTGTCAAAGGCTGTCAAGTTACAGATGAAATACAACAAACTTTTTCCGGTGTTTCTAGATTAAATGAGAGATGCTTTGATAGTGGACGTTGTGCAAATTGGACGTGACGGGATGTACGAAGAGTGACATGGCTGTTCCACTGAAATAAGATATATTGTAGCCTTCTTATTTCTCCTTTTGAAAAGGATGACGCCTGCTCGCAGAGCTTTCGAATGCGTAAAGTATTCAAATATGCGAACTTGAAAAAAAAAAAAAAAAAAAAGCCGTCACGTTAAAAGGCAAATATTTATTAATGCGCAGATGACAGAAGTTAACAGAATTATCTGCCCTTCAGTAATTATCATTACTGGGCAAATCTAGTTATTGTAATGCACTTACGCCGTGCAAGCAAAGCTCCATTGATGCCTAATTTAGTTTGCTCGTAAGTAAGTTCAGGCGCTATTAAATCAACATCCACAATGTAGCAGAATGACATTGCTAACGACAGAATGGCGCACAAAACTACAAATTCTTCTAGACACTCACAATGGGATACAGATATTAATGGAATACCCGACATTTCCTGTAACTAATTATTTTTGTTGAGCCAAAAGGAGCCTATTATGGGACAGCGTTTATTTGAAAAGAATTTCATAAAAAGAATCCTTATTTTGGTCAGCGAAACTCCTTATGTTACATTTTATTGACTGCTAGCAAAAGATCTCGATTGCACTCGTGGATTAGAAGACAAACAATCATCTAATTCCCAGTACATGAAATATCACTACACTTAGTCTCTCCTTTTCTTAAAAAGTGACTGATTTTCGTCTGCTAAAATTGTGTCGTGCTGCAAATGTTGCTCTCCTAAACTTAAAACGAAATTTTCTGGATAAATTACCCTTGAAATGGATAGATGGGATGATGATCTAGTATTTCAATAACGCCCTTAGTTCTGAAGACTGATATAATTTTGAGAATAAAGTATTTTTGTTGCCTCTATGTTAACACCGGAGTTATAATTCAATGCTTTTCGGAATTCAGTTTTAATAAGATCACCACATCTTTCATTTAGAAACTTTTGCAGAAAAATTATGAAAATGGAAACTTTGACCATCAGTGATGTTCAAAGTGGAGATATATATATATAAAAGATGATGATGGAGGAGATAAAACCTCTTTTCCGTCGTGAGCAGACAAACATTTATGTCTAGTAGCAGATGTATAAACTTTTTGTCTTTTTAGTGGCCATCGCACGATTTTCTGACGGGAGAGGATATAGCAGCGTTTAAGGGGATCATTACGCTTTAATCATCATGTAGCATTAAAAAAAAATCCACATACATTAGTGCAAACGTTTTCGTTCTGAAAACTTCCTCTTGGGGATCCCAACGCTCTTCTGACCAGAAGAGCATTGGGATCCCCATTTTAGCAAAGGCAGCAAAGAGTTCTTTACTTATGTAAATCCTAGAGGGAAGGGGATGAATCAGATTGGTCCACTTCTTGATGATCCTGCTCAGGTAGCTAGCAAACTGAATGAGTATTTTGCATCGAAATTTACATATAAGGAGTTATTTAGGGAGGGGAATGCTAGAAGTGTATTAAACTCTGGTAGCGAGCTAAATGATTTTGTAATAACTGAGAGCAAATTGGGGAAGAAATCGTTGAAGATAAACATAAGCAAGCCACATGGGATGGATGGAATTAGGTCCAGTTATATTAAAGGAGGCAGCAAACCCTTAGCCATAATTATGAGAGCTTCCTTGGACTCAGGGGAGGTAACCATAGACTGGAGATGTGCAAATGTGACCCCAATCTACAAAGGAGGATCAAAGGGAGACAAGTAATTACCGACCTGTTAGTTTAATTTCTGTTCCAGGGAAATTAATGGAGGCACTGGTTAAAGAAGCATTGCAGGATCATCTAGACAAGCCTTCAGTTATAGTTCAGACACAGTATGGGTTTGTTAAGGGGAAGTCTTGTCTGACCAATTTGATTGCATACTATGATGTGGTTACAAAGGAACTGGATGCAAAAAATAATTTTGATATCATATACTTGGATCTTAGGAAGGTTTTTGATACTGTGGCATTGGGGACAAATTGATGCTATGGTTGAGTGGCAGAAGACAGAATGGTAATCAATGGACACTGTCTTCGTGGAGTCCCACCGGGTTCAGTGTTGGGTCCAGTTTTGTTTTCTGCAACAGGATCTAGATGGGCTGAGAAGTGGAAACTGACGTTTATCATTGACAAATGTAAAGTACTGCATATGGGTAGGAGTAACGTATCAACTGTGTGGTACTACACTCAGGTTGGTAGACAATGAAATGGACCTGGGCGTAATTGTGCAGTAAGAAATGAAGTTTTCTGAGCAGTGCAGCCGGTCTGCAAGAGTATCTCATGGTGTCTTGTCAAGTGCAAAGTGTGTTAAGTGTCTAACGGCACCAGGGGTTCCCCCCATTTCCGCGTTGCTTTCATTGTGAGTGTACCAGTTCACTGGGAAGGCCAGAGATTTAAAAGTGTATGGATCATGTGAGTGTGTTGTGTTATGTACCGTTGTTCTTCTGGCCATTTAGCCGCTGGACCCCAGCTGAGGCCCAACGTTGCCCGCACTTCGCCCCGTGGAGGCAGACCAGGTAACCACTAGTTTAAATTTGGACTCTGGCAGGTCCTGCCACCTAGTTTCCTGGGATTTCAGTGGCTAGGACCTTAAAAAAAAAAAAAAAAAAAAAAAAAAAAAAAAAATTGCATGGGAATATTGCGCTAGAATTAGAAAAGCCAAAATGGTGGGCGAACAGCGTAATTTAGACACGGTTATTTTTGGCGTGTGGGGCATTCGCTTGCATACAGATAGAGTTGGGTAGGGAGAATGAAGACTGTGGAGGGATAAAGACAGAAGAATGGGGTCAATAGGGGAGACGACCCCAGGTAGAATCAGTGGGACATGCCCATACCCCACTAGAGGGAAGAGTGGGGTTGGCAAGGAGGGGAGGAGACAGGAAAGCCGTCACCTGCCCCCGCCGGGGTAAGGGAGACGAAAGGGCCGAACAAAGGAGCCGGCTCAGATCACTAACATGGCGTGTATGTAGCAAAGCTGTGGCTTCGTCAGGTCCATGACAGTGTACAGTCCATTAGTTGGTCAGTGTTGGGATAGGATCTCATCCACTGCTGTTCCAATAATCAGGGTGCCAGTTTGGGATGGTGTCACTAAGGGGATATAGGTCTCATCCAGTAAAGTCATTGTTGTCCGTTTCAGTTGTCAGAGTTCCAGTGTCGAGTTTAGGGAAGTTGTGGTAATGCTCGTAGTCTGCTGAACAGTTCGTGCGCAAATTTCGAGAGGGCTCTATAGTACTCCTCCTCCGACAGTACAAGGTGTTCCCGATCCTTCGGGTTGAAACATATTTTTGTTATAAAGTGACATCTTATATCATCAAAGAGGGAGCATTCATGCATCAGATGTGTCCATGTCTGATTTTCACCGCAGTGGCATAGTGGTGATTCTTTTATTCCGAAGGTCGAAAGTTTGGCATTAAAGGAACCATGTCCCGTTAGAAGGAAGGTGGTGTAGAGCCCCGGTGAGAACCAGGCCGGCTGGTGGGGGTAGATTTGGGTAACGTCCGGGATAAATTTCCGGGTTATGGCACCTTTAGTTGATTCTGCCCATCGGGACTGCCAGGTTTGCCGGAGATGGTTGATAAGACGTTTTTTCTCTATGTTGCTGTTGTTGGCTGGATCGGTAGTGAAGCCGATGCAGGATACACTTTTACCTCTGGACAGTTGAAAGAGCATGCCGCAGCGGACAATTTCCAGGTCCAGGGGGAGTGATCCTGCCGGGGCCTGCAGTGCATGAGAGCTGACAGTGTAGCATGCTCTTGTGATGGTGAGCAAGATGCTACGCTGTATTGATTCTAATTTCCTTTTGTTCACAGCCGTGGTTGCTTTGTTGTACCAAATCCCTGCAGCGTATGAGACGGCAGGGATGAAAAAAGCCTTGTAAAAGAGAGACAGGGTCCGTTTCCGTAGTCCCCAATCTTTTCGTGTGACTCTTGTTATGAGGGCTGAGTAGTTCCTGATCTTTCTCTGGAGATAGATGAGATGTGGGGTAAAGGATAAGTTTTTATCCAATACGATTCCGAGGTATTTTAGTTCTGTAGTTAGTTTAATCGTGGTTCCTTCTATTTTGATTTGTGGTGGCCTTCTCGTGTCGAGAGAACCCTTGAAGAGTATTGAGGATGTCTTGGTTGGTGATATTGTTAGGTGGTTCTGTTTCGCCCATGGTGTCTTGTCAATGATATACAGGAATTTTGCTAGCAGAGATAAGGATGGTTGGTTTTTAGGATTTTATGGAACATTAGCGTCTAAAGCTATAATGCGCCAAGTCAAGCAGGGATAAGGAGGTGATTATTCTATTGTATAAGGCAATGGTCAGGCCACACCTTGAGAACTGTATACAGGTCTGGAGGCCTCATTTTAGGAAGGATGTAGAGCTGCTGGAACGAGTACAGAGAAGGGCAAAACGATTAGTGAATGCAACAGAGGGGTTCTTCTTATGAAGAAAGGCTTAAGTTTTGCAAATTATAGTTTCTGGTGACTAGGCACCTGTGAGGTAATCTGATTGAGGTGTACAAGGCCTTGAATGGTTTGAGCAAGCTCAATGCTGATGGGATTTGTCCTCTTGCCCAGCTTAATCGCCTGATTGATAAATTCAAGGCAGAAGTAGACAAACATTTGGAGCGAATGGATGGGGGAAAGGTGTTTTTTTTTTTTTTTTTTGACTGACGCTGTATAAGCTTGCTTTCTTGCATCATATGCCTCTGCTAATGCGATCGGTAGTACTTAGACTTCCTCCTAAACTCTTTAATCTGGCTAGTGCGTTCAAGACTTAAAATCTGCGATAGGAATGCTGCAGCTAGTAGAGTATAGCAACGAATGGAGGCGAATACAGTATCCTCTCCCGAAATGTACGAAGCATTGGAAACAAGTTCGAAACGCTGAATATCCCACTACTAGAAGAATTTTCTGTCATTTGTCTGGCTGAACTTCGAAAAATAACTAAGCCGCTTTAATGGCAAATACAATTTATGACTTTTTGGCAGCCACAGTTCGTAATTCCATAATCGTAATCACTGTTACCAGAAGCGAAATTAACAGTTATGAAGCTATTTCTATAATCTTCTTGTGGATATATGTGGAAAAGCCCATTAAAAATACGAGAATGCATGTCGCTTAATCTATCTTCAGCTGGAACGTAGCAAAGGCGATAGAACCGAACTGTTTTCGTGGCTCACACTGTACTGAAAACAAGGAATACCAACGAGATCATCGGGGGGACTTTAATTTGCCTTTCTCAAAAAAAAAAAAAAAACAAGGGAAAACAGAAATTGAACAACCTCCTTTAAATTGGATCCACTAGAGGTGGCCAAATCGTTGAACTGACATAACACTACATTCCCAACATAAAGACATTGGAAACTTTGTACGCTTTTCATTTTACCAGTTTTAAAAAATAATAAATATCCAATCGATATACTCCCAAACGCACAACCCACGCAGCAGAAATTCATCAACTCAATTAAAATTCTTGAACCAAAATATGCTGAATAAAGAACGGGTATTACGGCTTGGTGAATGTCGATAATACAGAATTCCTTTGATATCCCCGATAGAAACAGAAAACAGAAACATCACTGATGTGTTCCTGAAAACCTTTAACGTAATTCTAGAACAGGTGATTTACTAAGAATTCGGAAACAATACTATATTAGGTCATTTCCAAAGACTGCCAAACTTACTTTCTGGAAGGATTACAGACATATCTCGATTACATTTTTCATTATAGATAATCAAAAATGTAATCACTTAAACACTTCAATAAATTTTGGGAAATACTTCAAAAACCACGGCTCCAGAAATAGTCTATTTACGCTCAGTTTTCGTAAAAGCACAGGTCTATGCGATTTAAATTGCAAAATATCCTTAACTCGGGAAAGTAATTAGACATTCTATTTCTAGGCATCAAATCAGCGTACAACACTATTGCAGTATTTCACCCACCCCATCTCATTACTCTGCTGTAGACTTGCTAATAACTAAGTTAGAATACACTGCCTGAATTTTGTTTTGAATCAAGGAGTGCCGCAAGGAGGTCCTTATCCGCGGCAACCCTGGATTTCTTTGTCTGGCCGCGCATAACAAATTTGTAGTGTCCACAGATGATTTCAAGATGTTTGTTCTGTCACAAGGCAAATAGGAAGCATCCATCCAAGCAGAGAGTGCCAGAGAACTAATTAAAAACTCTTCACTAAATGCCTGAAAACAACAAGCCTCGTCTGATACTCCTCCTCGTATCTCATGATGATAGTGTTATTTATCTTCAACAATCTTACAAGTGCAAGGTCTGCCCTACCACAGTACATATCAAAATACAATAAACGGTAACAAAATAACTCCATTGTCTTTCTCTTATAAAATCTTTTTAAACATCCAGTGGAAGATTCCGCCATCAAAAAAGTCAAGAACCGCAAAGATCTACGAATAATGTAGGACAAACAACTTTCCTTCTTGTAGCATATACCTAAAGCGAAAAGAGATTAACTGCCTTATTAGACTGATCCTCAAAAAGCAGCCACGAAGCGAACAACCCAAAACTTATAAAAGCATACATCCAGCGATGTATTGCATCAGTAGCACTCTACGGCTCCTCTACGTGGCCCTTTACCCCCATGCACCTCAAAAATTATCTCAACACAGAATACCGAATAGTACACTAGACTATCTCCAGACGAATTTTGTCAATCTCAATTAGAAACTTTGAGATATGATATTAAAAGAAAAAATATATATATTATTACTCTTTCTCACCTATTAACATGACCTATTATCAGAATCGATGACCCACCATTAAATATCCTTGTTGCCTTTTGCCGTCCAAGAAGAAATTACAGGAAATGTCCCGAACTACCCAGTTTTAACCTACAGAAAGCTTTCTGCCAGCATTCACAGCATTTTATATGACCATCTGCACATTTCTAAGATTTCCGCACGATGGGTTCCAAGATTGCTAACGCCTTTGCAAAAGCAATGTACTCGTCAACTGTTGGATTTGTGTAATGCAGATGTTGAGAACTTTTTTGATCGGTTGGTGACAAATGCCTAGTGTACTAGTATGATCCCCGGAGACCGAAGACATGTGGAAGCTCCCCACCTCCCAAAAAGGCAAAGACCACTCTATCTGTGAAGGTGATGTTGTCAGTGTTTTGGGACAGAAAAGGGGTTTTCCTGACAGATTACCTACCTCGTGGTTCCACACTTACCGGAGAATAATACAGAAATCTTGTGAAAAAGTTACGCGATGCTTTGAAAGTGAAAAGGTGTTCGTCTTCTGTCAGACAATGCACCAGCTCACACGGTCATTGCCACCACCAACTTTGTTTCCCAGTGCGGCTTCGAACTGCTGTAGCATCCACCCTATTCTGTTCTTCTGACTTAGCACCGTCAGACTTCTTACTGTTTCGAGAAATGAAGAAACCATTGCGTGGACGCCACTTTGATTCGTCTCAGGAAGTCATCGATGAAGTGGAATCGTGGTTTCAGGCAAAAAGTGCGGACTTCTATGATCAAGGCATTACAACTAATCCACAGATGGGAGAAATGTGTTACTATACATGGAGAGTATAGTAACAAAGAAGGAGAGAAGAACATCCTTCAGAAAAGGATTAAAGTTCATATGAAGTTTCACCTTTCTAGGGCTGTTATTTCTAGGTAAATGTTTTTTCTAGGTAAACGTTTTAATACCCTCCCGTATCTCATGATGATAGTGTTATTTATCTTCAACAATCTTACAAGTGCAAGGCCTGCCCTACCACAGTACATATCAAAATACAATAAAAGTTAAAATATGAGTCGAATTAATTCATTACGCGTAGTATCGCAAAATCTTTCTTTTCGAACTGCCTGACGAGGAATCGAGTTTATGGTATTGAACATTTAATAAATTCATTTTAAATGACATAATTTGATAATCTCTTTATTATAATCAAATTGCACGATTCGGCCGCTTAGCTATTCTGGTGTGGTGATAGAAGATGCATTTAAATTTATTTTTTCCAAAAATATACAAGATATAGAAATGAAAATATAATTTTTTTCAACATAACCTCCAAGTAGGAACACATTTTTCCACGATGTGAAAGCCGCTGCAGAGGCTTAGACTTATTTAGCGCACTGGTGAATGTTTGTTTGCCAGAAAACGTTCTGCGAAGAAGAGCATCTTTCATCGTTGAAAACAACCAAAACGTCACCACATGCAAGATCAGGCGAGGATGTAGGATAATTTTGTTTCCAGTAAACATTTTTACACTTTAGCAGCACGGTGGGGCGGAGCATTTTCCTGGTAGAATCGGATGCGATTCAGGCACTGTGAATAGTTTTTCTCCTCTAATTTCAGACTTCTTTCATAAGAGTTTTCTGCCACTGTAATGCTCTTGGGATTACAGTGTAGTGTCTTATGTAGGGCGGCTCCAGAACTTTAGTTCAACTCCGCCGTGGAGCACTGTGATGACACAGAACTCTGTAAACGGTCAAAAAGGTGTATAACATTGTTTTTTTTATTTTGTATCTGGGCATTTAGTCACCAGAAAGGCAATCACCTTGAAAGCCTGTCCAGTGTCTGTTCACACAGCGGGGAGATTAGCCACAACTATATATGTACCATAGCTAACTTTAACAATCTCGTATTCCGGTCCCGCAACCACTGGAGGTAGTACAATACCAGTGGGTGCCAGCCATCCCGTAGTTAAGACAGCCCACGTCTCAACCACAATGTATAAACATTATTCTAACAATATTCCAGAAAACAGCAGCGATCATTTTCTTTGCACTTGCAGGACACCGAACGTTTGGGCGGCGCTAAGCCGCCTAAACGTTCCGTGTGGGTCTAACGAATGAAAGCAGGCTGTGTAAGCGTGCTTCAATTGGGTGAACTGACGCTTGGCTTCTGAATTGAACAGTAGAATCCATATGTCATCCATCACCGTTACAATCGAAGAGAAGAAACAACCATTCAGCGAAGCACTGCTTCACATACTTCAAACGAAGTCTTTTTGTTTCTGAGAAAGCTGTCGTGGAGCCCATCAAGCTGATACCTTGCACAGAGCCAACAGAAATGCCTTTAGCAATTTCAGTTTCATCCACTGTCGATCTCCTGCCGCTTAAAACAATTGACCACAGAACGAATGGTTCGAGGTCTTCGTTGAGCTTCGTTCTCCCAAGACTTCCTTCAGTCACTTAACTTGCGCATATTTTTCATATATATATATATATATATATATATATACACTTTATTATTATTATTTTCATTCAATTGGAAGATTTAATAATTGAACGCACTTCATAGACAGGGTCAGGCAGGATAGTTTTGGTCTCTGTGTCTGAACAGTGTCCTCAACTGAATCCCTTATGTAAGCCGACTAACGTTGCCTGTAAGTCGACTAACGTTGCCCGGCCGCCTGGGCCAGTCTATCCTTGGTTGTAAATCTCAATACGATTATTAAAAGCAGTATGGTGTAATGAGTAAAGGTGTTCAAATTTAACCATGAATACTGAGTTTGTTTTATTTTATTATTAATGTGGTTCAATTCATTTTTAACATCATTTGAACGGCTACACAAAAATTGAAATTTTATTCTTTTGACGAAAAACAATTAAATGACGCATGCATGGTAAATTCGAAGTTTATGGGTTAAATAAATTAACCATTAAACGTTATATGTCTGAAGTCTAATCGCCAACCTCTCCGGCTGTGAAGTTACAGGACAAAAGAGATTTCAATAATAAAAATAAAATCCATCAGTTTAACTTAAAATATCGAAGAATCACTATTTCCACTACAGACTCGTATTTTAAATTCAAAAGTGAGCATTTATTCCATATTCGGACAAGAAACATGTTTTCTTTAAATGTGCTACTGTTTTTATAGTTGTGCATCAGTTACGTAAATACGTGACAGGTACTCACTAGCTAGAGAAAACTTACACCAGTATTATATTTCGAAATTGATACCCGAACATGACGTGGCAGTGTTTTCTTATGGAGTGATGCCTAAAGGAAATGTTTCGACTGATTTCTGATCCAAAAATACTGGACCAGCCTGGGTAATGACACTAGTTCACTTTTTTCGCCCAGTTTTCACATCAAGGTACTCAATTTGGATTCTCTAGAGGACAACACTATACCTAAGGAACACCAATGATATTTTTTCTTAAAATCATTTCATGTTATTTGTTTGATGAATTTTTTCGTAATATGTACAAATGGCGTTATTATCGTATGGTAAGGTAAATAACGCCGTGTCAGATTTGTGCTTATTAAACAAATTCAATCTCACACAGCATTCCAACTATACTTATACCATAATTCACAAATTTTATTTGTAAAGTTGTTGAGGTGAGGAAGGGTGTTCCCTTTCTCGCCCCAACAATTTTACACAACATATACTCATAATTATGAAATATTTCGTCGCGTCAATTTGAGATCAGCCAACAAGTCTGCAGTATAATAAGCAACTTGGAAGCATATTTAGACCGCAATGGGTTACAACTAAATGCTCCTCTACATCGGGTGGAAAAAGCCTGGGCTCAAATCCCTGTCAAGTGATGCGAGGAACTTTTGCTAAGAGCCTTCTTCATAATGTGGCTGAGTTAGTTGGTCTCAGAGGAAGATTGCATAGTTTTTCTCACGAAACCTCGGGTTTTCGCCCAGCAAATGGATCACAGAATATGCATTCCAGGAGAAAACGCTATGCAACCCTCGCCTGAAACAGACTGACCCAACCATTTATGGCAAAAAAAAAAAAAAAAAAAAAAAAAAAGCACAACGACAATTTAAAACTTCTAGTGTCGTGACAGGATTCGAACTCCGCCCTCTTCCACCCAGTGTGGAAGAATGGCAATTCTAACTACTGTGCTATCCGCAATATACTAAAGCCATCGTCGATTTTGTCCTAATGCACTACAAGAAATACATGAAGGAACACTGTGCCAAAGACTAGAAGTATAACTGATCAATCAGGAAGAGAAAAAGCCAGTTGGAATTCCATTGGCTGGCTTTTTCCTTCTGGAAAAAGCCAGCCAATGAAACGGCGAATGGATTATTGCTCAATGTCTAGCAAACCTAATGGCGGCTACAATATATGCGAAAGTTCTTTAAGAACAGTAGACATTCTCCACTAGCTGGGAAGTCCAGTCCACATGCAACTAGCATATCAATCATTGTAAAACTATCAGTTCTAAGGTTCAGAATGTTAGAAGTGTGATGAACAAGATCCTCTTACTTCAGAATATACACTGAAAGGCCATTTTTTGAGACAATACATCTACTTAATACCAAGCAGGCCTGAGATAGGCTAACTCACCACCGAGTGGAAGAAGGCAGGAAAACTTCCTGATTCATTATGGCATGGACCTATCAAGGTGTCGAAAGCGCGACACAGGGACATTGGTAAGCGTTGAATCAACTGGTTCCTGCAATCGTTGCAAACTGGATGTTTGCAGATCTCTGAAAAATTTATTCCAACTCATCTCCCAGGTGCTCCACTGAATTGAAATTCGGCGAATGGAAAGCAATCGCAGTAAGCTGAAATCATTTTCATGTTCCTATCACTAGTTCTGTATAATTCTAGTCATCCTGACATGGCGCATTATCCTTGAAAGAACCCATTCGTCGTACATGAATATACTGCTGCTATGATGAACGGATGCGTCTTAAAAAAATTTCCAGGTAACCAGTAGCATTCAGTTTTTTCAATGGCATCAGGGAAGCCCAGTATGCACCACGAAAATATTTCCTCCACTATCATCGTGAAACAGCAGGAGCAACTGTAATTCATCAGACCAGGCCAGTCCACGAGTGTTAGCGTTTCTGAGCCCACTTTAACCGTATACCTTCTTGCTTTTGCTGACAGCAAGAAATGAACCTGATTCGGTCGTCTGCTGTGATTTCCATCCGTCATAAGACACGTAAAATGCTTCTTTAGATAGTAATATTGTATCAACTAGCTGTTTCCGATCGCCATTAGCTGAACGTTATTGGAGAAAACAAGATGTAAAAAGATTTAAATGAAGAAGCAAATTCAAATGATCTAACAATAATGCAGACTTTCAAAAGAAATTGACAGCAGCAACAACTTTTTTACCACTGGACCAAATTTATTAAATGTGGATAATGGTTCCACGAGAGCTGTATGCATCTCATGCGGAAGAGAAAATGTTTGAAATAAAATATTGATGTGGCATACCTCCCTAAAAGATCCGACAGCTTTTCCATAGGTGACGGAGAGAATAAAAAACACATTTTTCTTTGAATTTAAATGTAATTACAATGGCCATCAATCAGCTATTGAAAAAATAGGTCACGATTTAAATTTTCTGCAAAAAAAAAAAACAAAACAAGACTAATGAATTTAAAGTTGATCAAGGTTGAACGCTTATACTGGATGATTCAAAATTTGCACAACCCGAATATTAGAAATTAAAACAATTATGAGAGTAATTGTAATAATAAATGTTGTAAACATCCATCATCCTTTTATCATATTTGATGATTCAAACATCAAACCATATTTTGTAAATGTTTGAATCAAGAATAAACTAGTTAAACATTTTCTGGGGGGGGGGGGTAGAGCAAGGAACTACCCTCTCCAGGCGAGGATAGCTCCTGTAGGAGAACCTTGAAAGTTCAGTACCCCAAAATCGTGTTTACACACGAGGTTACGGTCGATTTTAGGTCTCTGAGGGGGAATCCGGAGTACCCGGGTAAAACCTCACTCCATGGTCGGAGATGGACTAACTCATCACCGAGTGGAAGAAGGCAGGAAAACGTCCTGAATACCTTCTGCTGGTTTCGAACCCAGGCCCTTCCACTCGGCGAATAAGCAGACTACAACTGTGTTACTTGAACCGCACGTCAAGTTATATGCTTCACAGTTTCCCATAATAGTGTGATCGTTACAAGTAAGCGAATCATTCATCTTGCGATGCTACAAGCAACTGAAAATATCATTAATTAAAATGTGTTAATTCTTTTACTTTTAGATTATGTATTTATAAAAATTTATAATAAACACTCTTGAATGCAAGCACGGAATCTTTTCATCATATTCTATGGTATCTTTTGTATGTTTTTTAGTGTGTGTGTGTCATAAGAACGGGTAAACAATCATGAAATTTTTGGTTTGTTTGGTTCTAGTGAATCTTAATATTTGCTTGAAATCTCATTTGGCTGAGATTGTCTAAGTGCAACCTTACAACCACTGCTCTCTGCATGCAAGGATGTACGAATTGCGTTTTATTATCAAAATGAGACAACCAGATTCAGCTGAAATATTTTCTTACATATTTCGGAGAGAGATAATAATCTTAAAACTGATTATGATAAGTAATTGGGAAAAAAAACCCTGAAAATTAAAATATTAGTGTTATTACATCCCTTTTCGGGGTATTACTAGTAGGAGAAAATGAGCAGGGAAGCTTATGCTCATGAGCTAAAATATTATGACTAGCTGCCTAAAAGAGTTAGACCACCTTTTGCCGTGATAACCGCTTACACCCGGAGCGGCATGACTCCACGAGAACGCACAATGTGTTCTCGGCTATGCTGGACCAGTGCTATAGAAAGAAGGACGTCCCGAAGTCCAGCAACGGAGCGAGGCACTGGCGAATGTGCATTCCACAAATGTTCGCGGTGGTTGATGTTGGAAGAATTTGGCGGCCAAGGGAGCACACAAAATGCTTGGACATGATCCTAGAACCATTCCTGCACAATATGGGCCTTGTGATACATCCTCTTGTTTAAAGCGTCCAGTGCCATCTGGATACACGTTCACCATGTAGGGCAAAACTTGGTCCGAAACAATGAGGTAAAATCTCGATGTGAGGGGGGGGCCTAAGTGATGGCATGATACCATCGCCGCCGACCAAGTGTGCAGTCTGGTAACACAGTTGGATGATATTCAAGTACCGTATTATTATTAAAGAAGGCCATTGACGACACATCAGAACAGCCTAGCAAGATAACATTCCTGTATGAAAATTAACTGCGAAACAATGAAAGATATAAATACTATTAAATGAAATATTTATAATTTCAAGAGAACTTCAGTAAGTTTTACTAGTTTTCCTGCAAGGAACAGTTAATGCTTTATCATCAACTTCGAGAACTACGTACATGTTTAGAAACATGTACGTAATCTTAGCATTATATACAATATAATGCTAAGATTAGGTGGCAGATGACTGTCGTCAACCGGTGCGATACCACCACTTTGCTTATTGGAGCCTGAAGTCCATTTTTTTCCCATTTATTTGTACACACAATTCTTTACATTTTATATACAAGAACTTACAGAGAATATATATATATACAATTTTATATACATTAGCATTATCATTCTCATTATACCTATATATATACTATATTATATATGAACACGTGTGTGTGTGTGTTTTACCTGTATCAAGGGTGGCTCCTAGGCCTTAGCCCATCTCCACCTTGCACGTCTGTGGTGGTGCAGAAACTCAGCAAGCTTTTTATCGCTTGTGCATGTCCACCTTGCCACCAGGGAGCAGCCAACACCCAGGCAGCCGCTGCCTGCCCCCAGGCACAAGCAGCCAAGCCTGGGTCTACTATTACCTTTAGTGCCATGGGCACAAATCCCACACCCACCGGAGCCTGAAGTGGTGAAACCCATGTACGGTACTACTAGTACTAATACTAGGTGGTAGATGAGGCTCATCAACCGGTGCAATACAACCGCTTAGCTTATTGGAGGCTTGGAGTGGTGAAACCTATGTTTATTTAGTCACCAGAGCAAAGTTCCGGCATCTCCATATACGGTACTAAGTACTATGGGTTTTGATACCTTTCGTGTTTGGGGTTTTCATAAGAAAATCTCGATACACCCGAGACATAGTCATATGTGGAAACTCCACCAGGGTTACAATTTCTAAGATGTTCATACCGACGCTTCTAGCACCGGCTGTTATGCCACGTTCATAGTCATTTATGCATTGAATTTCATACACACAGCATTCCTCATCCGTCGTACGATCCTTCTGGCTACAGAAAGATCGTATGACGGAGGATGGATTCTATCCGCTAGCACCAATCGCCACTGGTGTGGGATTTTAAAGCTTATTTTAATCGCCATAGCGATTCTGATGCTGTGGGATGCCTTGGCTTACCCTACTTTGGGGTAGGGCCGTTATTCGTCTGCTATCATAGGCATTTACCTGTGAGGGATATTCTGGCTTTGCTGTTTGATGGTGTATAATGTTGACTTCTGCCCTGACTAGAAATGGGATCTTCATTGACATCGGAATCTCCCGGCGCGAGAAACCGCTACTGCTGGTGACGGTCAACTGACCTACTTAGCCCCTCTGCAAAATCTTCCGGTTTTGCAGAACTCTCTTCCTCCCCTCCTATCCTTTAATTTTCATTTCCCACTACCGTAGCTTTCCCCGAATTCACTCTTTAACTCGTGCTTTCTACTTCACTCTTGTATGCTTTACTTCTAGGGATGCCTTCATTGTTTCTCCGCTGTTCTCTCACTTTCATAATATTTTACACTCCATCCAATAGTATTTTCAAGGGTTTCCCAACGTCCTGCTTGACTACATGTTTAGAAATATAACCTTAGACGCTAATACATCATAAAATCCTAAAACAACCAACCGAGCAGCGTCCTACCTATGCCTGACAGTAAGCAGCCCCCCCCCCGTTCCAAGATGACAGTCCTAACCCGTCTCTACGTGGCTGGCGTTGGAACTAGGGAGTAGCCTTCCAAGTGCTTGCGGTCTCCCTGGTTGCTATGGACAGTAATACAAGACACCACCCCTAATACACCTGACTGCTTTGGCAAAAAGTAGAGTTTCTTTTCAACGATACCAACGCAGATGGTATCGTTGATGTGGGAATCCCGCCTCGAGGTACAGTACAATCCCTATAACGATACGATGTGATAATGTTACTGAAAGAATTCCATTTTATGAAAAGGGTAACTGTACCTAAGTAGACATAGTGTATTCACTCAAGCCGAAATTTACATCTACCACGAAGAGACATGAAATATAGACCTCATACAGTAATGCAACCAGCTGCAGAGTCCAGTGCAGGAAATTATGCTAACTTTAAAACAGGTTGTATGAGATTGAATAATAACCATCAAATACAAATTTTCCTTATTCAGTTTAGTTAAGACAAAATCATTAAACAAGAACAGAGCTCATTACTAAATTGTAGGTAACCTTGTTACAATGATTTCAGTATCAAGATATTTGGATACATCTGCAGACTCTCCTCTTTCAACATCATTTGTTTTGATTTAGGTTTTTATGGCGTAAGTGTGATGCGCCAAGTCTACAACGCCATCAAGCTTCAGTAGAAAAGCAGTACTACTAATCAAGCTTTTGGTCTCTTATTCTATAATATACATCTCAACATTTAAGCTTTTTTTTTCAATTACTTTCAATTTGAATCAGATCACAACGTTCAAATACAAAAAAGGTTCACAGACTGCAGATGAGTGCTGTACGACGTTTTATTATCACCATCACATCTGTGGTTCTCGTTTTGCTGATTACCTAACGTCAAGATGAATATTTCAGTTTAATTTAGTTCTTTACTAAGGACTACTTTTCAGTATTGAGCGTTCGTTTTGCTATACAAATGAACTATGCTAATGTTGGTCATTCACGGAAAAAAATGAAAGAACTCTTTAACTTAGCTTTGTAATGTGCTGGAATCTTTCTTAAACACTATTAAAATACACTGGTGCGCAAAACTTAAGGACCAACACTATTTCTAAAGATTACAACCACAAAATCTTTACTTAAGGTACTCTTTACTGATGAGAGTAGATTCAGTCTCAGTAGCGATTCTGGACGTCAGCTAAACTGGCGAGAGGTAGGCACACGGTATCACCCACAAACATCACTGAAAGGGATCGATATGGCGGTCGAGGTGTTCCCGTCTGGGGAGGCGTTATCTTGTATGGAATTACACAACTCCAGATACTGTAACCGGTGCACGCTACTGTACCGAGGCTATCCTTTCCCATATGCGTCTGTTCCGAGGTGCCATTGGCCCCGAGTTCATGTTTATGGATGATAACGCCACACCCCATCGCACTGTAGCTGTTGATATGCTTTTGGAAAGTGAGGACATTGTTCGTATGGATTGGCCTGCCCATTCAATCGATCTAAATCCCATTGAACACATATGGGACGCTCTGGGAAGACACCCAGCGGCACGTCCACACCCACCAGAAAATGTTCACCAGCTGAAGATGGCGCTGACAGAGGAATGGACGATGTTACAGCAAGAACTTGTCAACAACATTGTTCTAAGTATGGACAGGCCAGCATCGATATTAGGGGTGGCCATATCTCCTACTGAGGACACATCTTCCCTTAGTTCCATCTTTGGCAGTGATGCATCTGTATCCTGGCAGCCAGTGCTATGTTGCCATTTTTGAATAAAGTCCGTCTATACCGTTGTTGTGTCGATGTTGTTTCCTTCATCATTTCTGTACCCCACGAGGTTCCTTTGGTATGCTTTTTCCATATCCAGGCCATTCCTATGAGAAGCTACAGGCGAAAACCTGACTGGTCCTTAAATTTTGCAAACCAGTATATAATATTTAGAATTTATGTATATAAATAAATAATAAATTCCTCTTTATAACCTTGAATGATATAAGTCAGATCGAGATACAAGAACACTGCCCTATTTAGTAGCCAGCAGGTTTTAACCACGGTCACTCAAAGCGCGTCTACTTCTTTACATCGTTGACCATTCAGCTACGGTAGTATCGTAAATGCTTATTGCTAGTTTGTGTACCCTTAATATATATGCGTGTAATCCTTGGGTTTTGTGATTTATATCCAGAAAATGAACTTATCAATATTTGGTAAACTAGACGGGATATTCTGGAACGAATTTGTGGTAACAATGTTCGTTCCAGAGGTAACGTTTACTATGAAACAGCGGTTTAATCCTAGTATGAAAACTTTTCATAATCACAGGGCATGGATCATCAAAGGTTCTTTCAAATGGGCCTTTCTGACAACAATTTTTGTACCTACAGTCATGTAGAAACATGTACTGTACAATCTATTCATATTGCAGAAACAAACTTAAAAACAGGGTTATTAATTCGTCTCCTCAACACCAAGACTACCCTGACTAAACTAGAGTGCTAACACCACTGAGTGCGGGAGATCTGCCAGGATACCCTGGCAGCAACGATTTGATGGGATCACAGGGGAACTCGGAGATAGATGAACTCTGTATAAATAGCGGACAATGACTTAATTTCAGGACGCAGACAACCTC
Source organism: Mastigoproctus giganteus (assembly GCF_048544385.1). Lineage (NCBI taxonomy): Eukaryota > Metazoa > Arthropoda > Arachnida > Uropygi > Thelyphonidae > Mastigoproctus > Mastigoproctus giganteus. Next base: position 163,398,403 of record NC_143582.1, on the reverse strand, counting down.
CATTTGGCTGGTGAGAATAGTAAGTACCACTGGCCATCTGGGATTAGACCGGTAGGGCCTCATGCCTGTCGTCTAGAATGAATTGTTTAGTAGTTCTGGGCATATCTTACTGACATGGGCCCCCTGCGGCACTGCAGACAAAAGCTGTAGGCCCATGCATTTCTAGGACCAGGATGTTGGATTTTTCTCTGTCAGGATGTTGCTGACTCCCGACTATGTGGGAGATCCGGAGGAGAGGGCCTTCCTTTCTTAACTGCGAAATTTCTTAATTTTTTTTCTGGGCCCTTCCTGGGAAGCACAGGCGATCCTGGGGTTCACTCCACCAGAGTCTATTCTTCCTGCTGACCCGGCCCGCCTCCCTGTGGCGAAAGGGCGGTAACTAGAGGTTGATGGTTCTACAGGCCCTAAGCTAATAGGTCGGATGAACAACGTTACCAACACAACCCTCCACAAACACTAACTCTCACTATCTGGCCTTTACAGAGTGCTGTATACGTCTCTAAGTACTAATCGCGGAGTTGGGGGAAATCCTCCCGGTGCCTCTAGTCAAACTACATTATACAGTCTGACAGAATGTCAGGACTCGCTGACATAATATCCCACCAGGAAGGATGAATTTTAGATCTACTAGAAAAGAGGGGGCCAAGGCAGAGTGTCAAGGAATAATCCCACCCGGTAATAATGAGGCCGAGTCAGCTGGTCAAATAGCACTAAAGTAGGTGGCATTCAGAGTTGTACTGTACTGATTGTTTATAAGAATCAAGACAAGCTACAAAGAAGGCTGTGGTCTGTCAGATCCCACCTGGAACAAGGTTTTCCAGATCAGCACAGAAGCGCAGCAAGAGCACCGGCCGAGTGATATACGATTATTTGTACCTTCGTAGATGCAAAACAAGGCAAATATTGTGAACAAACATATATTGAAGAATGGTTTTGATAATGCACAATAAGCAGCTCACTATGTACTTTCTATTAACTACCGACAAACACGCTAAACTTTTTATTAAGATAAATAAAATATATACTAAAACGGATATAAAATTAAAGCGTTAAATACATGAAGGCGTAAAAATATATAGATAAAATAGTAGCTTTCGGGGCGATGTGTCCCTTCTTCAGCTAGTCGGTGAATCTGTACTGCGTATATATATATAGTAGGTAAAATTTACAGGAGTTGATGAACATGATCATGAATCTGGTGTGGGTAATGCAAAATTACGTATACGTGAAGAACGCCAGCGCTCATAGCACTGCAGAATGGTGGACTTCGTAATGGGGTGCATTTTGCACTCCCCTATTACGGTTCATAGGTCTATGTCAATGCCTCAGCCTTGATCGCTGGCGATCACCTCCTCTGACCGTTTGGTCGTCCCGGAGTATAAACAGAAAATTTATTATTATTATTTGCAGTATATTCACACATATGATCACATATATTCCCGACTAGCTGAAGTAGGGACACCTTGCCCCGAAAGTTTCCAATTTAGTTTATATTTCATATATTATATTCTTTTATCTATATATTTTTACGCTTTTATTTTATGTATATATTTTATTTATCTTAATAGAGTTTAGCTTAAATCAGTCGGTCGTTAATAGAAAGTATATAGTGATATGGAACCCGAAGCTCAAGGCCTGTTTTCTAATGTGCAGATTACAGCTAAAAATTATCAAACCATGTTTCTATAGATTTTATTTATTTTATATATCAATTGCTGTTAATATATAAAATTCGTCGAATTTGTAAATATTTTCATTAGGATCCTTTAAAAAGACTTGAACAAAAAATGCAACTATATTAAATCAAATTCTTTCACTTACATTATTATGACGCCTTCATTTGCACATTTTAAGGCTATTCGGCATATTTTTCAGCACAAATTCTCATTTGTGTCCATTCATTTTAGAACGTATGGATTACTAACGCTTCGAGAAAAAAACTGCTATATAGTGCACCAATTAAATTCGAGATGAGCTCTCATTTAGAAAATAAAAGGTATTCTATTAACGCATAGCGCTTGAATGGATTAATACGAACTATAACTTTCATTGGTAGCCATTAATTTAATGCTATTTGTTTTATATAGATGGAAATTCTGATGTTTATAGTTAAAACAGAAATGCAGGTGAATAAATTATGATAAAAGTTATCGATTCTGCTCGTCTTTCTTTATGTGACTGCTCACAAGAGTGAAAACAGCAGTTATATTTCTGCCAAACGTATAATCGATATGTTGTCATGGCAGGATTTGCAAGTACAAGTATTTGTGATTTTCTAAAGTATTCACTGCTGTGTCACTTTGTATAAACTGCCATCATATTTCTAGTAGATACACGAATGTTAAAGGGGAGGGGAAAATCACAGCCGAATTGTTTTACTGTGTGCGTTCCAACTTGGCAGACTTCTGAGTACGAATTGTAAATATTCATAACAGCAAATTCTATTGGTCTGAACGAATACCAACAGAATAGCACGAGTCGTCTATGGGTAGGGCAGAATTCTAGAGAGCGTCACGTGAATATCGTGCAAGCTCCACTTGCCAAGATGATAGAGTGAAGCAGACGGTGGCGGCTGGATGACAAAAGCCAAGATGCTCGCGATGTGACGGACAAATTTTCCGTGATCTCCACTACTCACATCGGATAACTAAGGGCATCATCGATCTGTGTAAGCGGAGGAGGGTTGTCGAGCGTGACAAGTGCCAACCCTCGTGAAAGACGGCAGCACTAGGAGCGGAATCCACAAGCTTTCTGGTCGATAGTCAACCAAATTTGTCCCCGCCAGTTGTGTTCAGACGTCGAGTCACTTGTGTGCTCGAACTGTCATGGCGGTAACTTCAGTGATGACGGTAGTGTAGGTGGGTGAAGGAACTGACTGCAGGTGCCTTTGAAATTCTGTGGTTTGGGTAACGCTGGTGGTGCTTTATGGAAAAGTTCCTTACACATAATCTCAGGACCAAAGCTTTAAGGTTATGGGTATTAAAGGCGTCATCAACAAATCGCTATTGTAACTTATTGAATAGTTAGTTATAAGGACAGCAAAAAAATAGGTAAACAATATTAAATTCGAAAGAAAAGTATCCGACAAATTGATTCATACTTAAAAAAATTGACGTTTACAAGAAAAGATCTGATTCACTAGTGTCCATTAAAACTACAGGAAGTTGAATGCATCATCGTCTTTTCTAGAATAAAGGCATTTATCGTTTAACCTTCTTTTGTAAAATGGACTAGACTGAGTCGCTACATTCATAGGATGACCTTAATTTCTTGAACAGCTGTAACTTCCTTTGATTCTGGACAGTCAGAACTGTTTGTTTGTTGTTTGTTATTTGGTTTTTAGGAGCATTAGCAACTGAGGCCATATTGCTCCAGGAATATGCGGTGGTCATTCCCTTGACCTTTCCGCATCCTCCGTATTTGGTGGTGACGGGCTCGAACCCCGGTCTAATCAAGAAGCGTGTGCTACGCACTGCTGCTCCTTCCCACCTGGCTACGGAGGCGCCCAGTCAGAACTACTGCTGTTACACCAAACCAGACATTCAGAAATAAAGATGGGTGGGGGGTGGGATATCGTTCGATAACCCACTTTACAAATATCTAAACAAAAAAATTGACAAAAGTGGAGCTTGCGATGCTAGTTGTGGCGTATGTCAAGTTGCCGTATTACAAAATGGAAAATGAAGAAGAAAACCATGGTAATAGTTCAGGAAAAAGAACTGATACAGTATTGCACAAATAATATGAGATAGTGACAAATGCGCGCACACAGACACACTCTGTCCACTAAGTTCATTTGTGTAGGTTCTCTGTTTTCATGATTTTATCATGGCTGCAATTTGAAATAATTTGTAATGGACATATATCCCATTGGTTTGGTTTTTTTTTTTTAGGAGCATTAGCAACTAAGGCCATATTGCTCCGGGATATGCGGTGGTCATTCCTTGACCTTTCCGCATCCTCCGTATTTGGTGGTGACGGGCTCGAACCCCAGTCTAATCAAGAAGCGTGTGCTACGCACTGCTGCTCCTTCCCACCTGGCTACGGAGGCGCCTCATATTTCCTATCAGTTAATCATTAGAGTACTACCATAATAACGCAGAAGATAAATAATTTATATTTTAATAGTTTGTGTGTTAAGTTTTAATGTTGTTGATTCAAAAGTAAAGGAATTACAAGAAAACGTAAAAATCACATTAGTAAACAGGAGCAATACCAGGAGTGTAATGTATAAGCAAAGCAATAGCTGTAAGTCCGTCTTTTTTGAAAATTATCCTAAAGTATAAAATTGTATAAACAAGAAATTGTATTCATGATTCATCCTTTACGGCTGTACCAGGATGATTTGTAATAAACAGATAAATAGAATTAAACTTTGTGTTAATAATTTAAGACATCGGCAGTAGAGATCACATTTCTCAATAGCACAGTTCTGATGCCATGATTAGGTGGTTGTTTAGATTTGTGGCGAGTTAATTTAGGCTATGAGACGTCACTCTGTTGTGTCCGTAAAATTGATAGTGCCATATGGGCAATAATACACCTTCGCCGGCGAATGAAAATCGCTCTTATTTCAGAAGGTCGCAATAAATTTCTTCCATTATGGTATGGATTCATACTCGATTTTTCCAAAGGATAATTAGTGGAAAATTAAAAATATATATACATTTAGGGAGGCCTCTAACGGCACATCGTAAAGAAACATTATTAGGGCAAAACAGCTCAGGTTAGAAGTAGTAAGGAATCCATATTCAAGCATACATATACTATACATTGCATGCCACATTACTGTATTTAGAAGACTTTTTAATAGATGTTCTTAAAATCAGAACTTTGTTAAATATATATCTCTTACCGAGAAGGCGTCTCTTTTAGCACTAGAACATGAGGAATGGTGACTACTCAAGTTTGCATTTCCTTTACTTTAAACAACAACAAGGCCAATTCCAGGAGTAATTAGTTAACTCCCCCAAACTGTTGGATAAGTGACTCTCTAGGCAAGTGAGTAGGACTAATACTCTTCTTCTGCCAGTATGCATTATCTTTGCTATTCTTACTTCAGTAGATCAGCGTTGCAGCTTAAGGCAACTGAATTGACTTTTCATTAGTAACATTCCCCTTGTGTAGGAATGAACTGGTCTGTGATGCTGGTGAAGACTCAAAGTTGGGAACGGCTGATATAAGAATGTAGTTCTCACGTTTGGGAGGAGGAATGGGTTGGTGTCAAAATATTTTGGTCTTCGAACGTGGGCTGATTGTGGGGACAAGACGTGCCCACAATCGCATTTAATCGTGTTGGTCGATGAAGACCAACATGGTTAAATGCTCCCACTAATCTACCGGACTGACTCAACAGAGATCGACCAAAGGTCACGTGTGGCGCATCCACGTGTGTGTACGGTCGACGCCCGTAGTAGAGTGTGTGTTTAGTGTCAAACGGCACCAGGGGTTTCCCCCATCTTCGCGTGCTATACATTATGGGTGTGAAACGGAACACTGTCAATGCCAGAGGTTTAAAAGTGTATGGATTTTGTATATATGTAGTGTGGTGTATCGTCGTTCCCGTGGTCATTTAGCCTCTGGGACCCGACGTTGTCCCACTGCGCCCAGTGGAGGCAGACCAGGTACACCAGTATCATAGTTATTTACTCTGGCAGGTCCTTTCAGTGGCAAGGATCTAAAAAAAAAAAAACGCTATAGATAGGGGTCAGCCAAAACAAAAGGAGTACTAGTTGGGCGATTTGATGTTAAGTTTTTGGGTTTAGAGATCAAGCAATTTAGAGAAGAGAAGAGAGACTGAAGACTGGAGGGAAAAAATAGAGATATGGGGTCCATAGAGCAGATGACCCCAAGTCGGTGGAGCAGGCCCATGCCCACCAGAGTGAAAAAAGAGTGGCGGGGAGGAAACCAGGGGTCACCTCACCCTCCCGCTCAGGAAGTGGAGGCAAAGGACCACGCAAGGGAGCGTGGCTAGGAAGGCCTAATGGCAGCAGCTCAGCTGTGTTGGTGGTTGTGTCACTCCTGTGAAGAACCAAGCAAGGAGATTTTTTTTTTATCTCTCTCTCTCTCTCTGAGAGGACTGATATATCGAGGAAGTTTCTTATTTTGATCTTCAATGTGTGGTGTTTGGGCGCCTAATCCGTCTAGTAGTGAAGACAGACTGCCCAAACTCATAAAGGCGGTGTAGCGCTGCTCGTCCATTCTCTCAGGTTCTCACAATGCCGGCGATTATCTTGGATTTTAGTGGCAAACCTTAGCCGGAACGCGTCATATTCATGGCAATCATACGTTACGTGATCCCACGTTTCTTCAGCCCCGCAGTGACACAGTGGATCATCTTCTGTGCCTAGGGATGTTAGCTTTCCTTTAAAGGGTCTGTGGCCAGTGAATAGAAATGTAGTATGGAGGACTGATGAGGTTCACAGAGGGAATGAACTTTTTGGTTATTGATCCTTTATTGGTAGTGTCCCATGTATTTTGCCAAGTCCTGTACATAATTTCAGAGATTCTCTTCCTTTCCTGTTTGGGGGGTTGTTATCAAGGTTAAGAGTGATGCCTGCTGTTTCGGTGGGAATACTCTTCAACCGTTGATACAATCCTTATTACCTCTAGGTGTAGGGGGTATACATCCAGCTAGCACCTGTAGAGCTGGGTCGACGCCCGTAGCGTCTCTTCTCGTAAGAGCAGCGAGTAGCACAGTGGCTAACCACCAAGTACAACAGTACAACGTAGGAATAGCAAGACCACATGGAATTATGCGCCGGACATTATAATAATAATAATACTGAATAATTTTTATTATGGAAAGAAACCATATGTACCCCTTCACGGCATCGGAATGCTAGGGGTTTACAATTTGAGTGAGGCGCTTAAAGTAACACATTACAATTAATAGAAGAATTACACGGAGGGACAATACGTAACTAAAACACACCCTTACATGGGCAGGTCAGCACCAACACGACATGTGGAAACGTGTCGCCTGGTATGATGAATCCAGTTTTCAACTCTATAATGCTGATGGGCGTATCCTCATTTGGCCATGGCACCTGGGTGCACTTCCAGCCTTCCGAACACCAACGGTGCACTGTTGGTGTTCGGAGGTGGTTGTGTTATGGTTTGGGTACTGTTTTTGTGGCATACTCCAACTCCGTTAATCTCCGGCTCTATGAGCATGCCTACATTTCTATCGTTGCCGAACGATTCACACTTGCATGGTGATATGATCCAGACAATTCCGGCGTCTATCAATAAAACAACGCGCCATGCAACAAGGCCTGGTACGTTGCTAACTGATTTCAGGAACGTGACAATGAATTCTCCATCCTCCCATGGCTCACCAACTCATCCAATCTCAACCCAATTGAGCCTTCCTGTAAAAGGACATTCGATGCACGACCATCTACCTGATAATATGCGGACATTGTATAACGTATGAGTAACTCTACCACAGGACACCATCCAACACCTTGTGGAGTCCATACCAAGATGTGTGCGGGCTGTATTATGGGCAAAAGGGGGCCCACGAGGTAGGTATTGCTATGGCAAAGTCAACTCAGTGCAGACTTATTTCTACCAGATACTTCAGTATGGAAATGAAAACATATCGTGCCAGTTCTGCTAGGAGCGAAATAATCGAGGGATGTTTAAAAAGCACGAAAGCATTACGGTGCATAGGAATCACGTGATGTGGATTACATTTAAAAGGAGATAGAACAGTGATAGAGCGGCAACAGCAGTAGTTTCACAAGTTACGCTAATGGGACACGTAATGCTTTATTCAGGCGCTCTGAGTTATGATTAAAAAGTAAAATCAGTGCTCTTGGCTAAAGATTTGAGTTGCACAGGGACGAAAAGAGATTTCCATGGTTTGCAGAAACCATGATGAACAGCGCAACCCAAGCTCTTCTCTTAAAAAAAATCATACACCAGGAAATATGAAAGCGATGCTGATTATTGCATACGAATGGAATGTTCATTCTACGTCATATTATTCCATAAGCCAACATTAAGTGCAGGCTGCGTACTACAAGCGCAAATTTTCCTGAAAAAAGAAAAAAAAAAACGAAGAGACTCGTAAATATTGGTCATAAACAAAATACTTCTTTTATGTTATTGGTTAGATGGGCGAATAGAAACGCTGATGTTATAAAAAAAGAATGTAGTATTTCTATTCATTTGTTTAGTCGTAACTTCAGGAAAAATATCAAGTTTCGAATAAAGTTAGCAAATAAGCAGTACATCTTAGTAAACATTTGGTCGCTTTCTTTTATTAAAAAACGTATGTGCGAGATATCAAAAAAAATACAGTATATGTGACTTGGGTGCATAAAGAATCTTGATGTTTTGCCAGCAGCCCTGCAGTACATGTAGCAACTATGTTGTTGTCAGACACACAAGGGGAGATGGGTCGAGAAAAAAAAACATAACTTTATCAAAGTGCATTCATACATACTTTGGAATTAAGCTAAATTTGAAAAGTCCTTATTTTTCTAGGTTTTAAGTGGACCTCACACTATAAATCTATGTTAATTTGGAGCACAGCAAAGTACATTGCTGTGAAACGCACACGAAACCTTTTCAGCTAATCATAGGTAAAATGAATTTTGTAGAAAGAGGAAATTGAAATTTAACAATACTCAAGGTGTGGCTCAATCAACAATGTGATAATCATCTCTTTATCCTTGTTAGCAATTCCTGCATATCACTGAAATCCAGTGAGCTGTTTTCTCCATTGCTCAGAGAACTTCCTGTCAGACTGTACAATTACCTCCCCGAGGGTCTTTATCAATATATACTACTTTGAGTTGGTGCTATGCAACTGGTATGTTATTCCTGAATTACTATAATCCAAATCCAGTTAATTTACATTTATGAAATTGTACCTCAGCTGTCATTTTAAGCCCATCCAACTAGTTTATCTACATCTTTTCAAGCTGAGGAAGTAGAGATTCTCTTGTGTCATTCCACGTTTTTCAGCCCGCAAAACATGTAAATCGGCCAGCGAACATACTTTTACACACACATGATCGAGAGCGGATTTAGGTAACGTCCGGGACTGTTAAAGTAATAATAATTATTATTATTATTACACCGAAATAGTTCCTGTTTTGAACAGCATTCAGAAAATTTATCACTTTTTATGAATACGGCAATAGAACTAGATCCAATGACTGGACTAAGGATATAGCAACTGAAATTATCTAATTTGTAACTGCCATGTAATTTTAAAGGGCCATGATTACACTTTGTTTATTTTTTTATTTAGGCAATAAAAGATATAAAACAATAAAAGACAAAAAAAAGAAAATTAGCATGGCAAACATCGGTGGTGACAGAAACAAACGGGGGGAGGGATAAATCGAGATAAAGGGTGTTACAGAAGGAATGCGCTCCTAAATGTAGAAAGGATGCAATTAATAAAAATATCAAATAATATACATTTATAAAATTCCTAATTAATTCAAATTTGGCGGGATCCCCTCGATGGCTCCAGATTAAAATACATCAAATTCACACACTGTGTATTTGTATTTCAACTTTTTTCGGTACTAAAACATTGCACGAATCCACGGGCGCGCTATGCGTAAATGGACTACTGGTTTCGGTTGGGATTGAGTTTGCTAATCTCGGGCGGAGAAGTGCGACTTTTTTTCCGTGGATTATTCTGCAAGCATAATTGCAAATCAGCCTGTGAACACACAAAATACAGTATACTACAGGCGCGGAAATAACTAGGAACCACTGCGTTTAAGGCTGATCCCCTGTATAAAGGCGTATTTATGTGCGCGTTTGTTTGCTCCGGTATTTATGCACTTGTTTTTCACGCGTATGCATACGCGCCCAAATCAGGAAACTGAGCTCAGCCGGGAGAGAAGAGATGGTTTTCTTCTGAGAAGTGTGAAGACGCGAAATTCTGCGCGCCTCTGCATAAAAGCTCCAATTCCTTTCCATTGCTCTTGATACGCACGTCGTACGCGCATACATAGATCAATTCAATTCTATGGATTTAGAAACGTGCGTAGGAAAACGGGAGCACCTCGGAACCATGTTTGTTTTTTTTTTTTTTTTTTTTTTTTTTGTTGTAGGCGGTCACAAATTGCATAGGTTTCCTCTAGTGTTAAAAGCTAAGTTTCTAACACATCGTGGATGTTAACAATCTCACGACACAATTTTTATTCTTTCAACGTCAGTAAAATAGTTCAGACACTTGTAACGGACCTCCTGTCATGCTAATTTAGTAATGTGTAAAGGTAGTTATCTATCTATCTTCTGTTACATTATTAAAACCGTTCTCTATGTTATTCATAAAATTGGCCTCGAGTTTTGCATCTACAAAGATATTTCATATATTAATCGAAAAGTCTCAACCAGGAATCGAGTTTATAAGATTACCAAAAAGTAATAAGTAATTTTTAAATACGAAATTAAATAATTGGTGCGTTTGCGCAAAGACAGTACTAACTGATAGCAGTTAGTACAGTGGTTGAAAGAGGTTCATGTGTGTGCTTGTTTTTTTTTTTTTTTTTATTACTTCGGGTTACATGTGATCAAATACAGAAGCACGCGGTTCCCCACAACAACGTGCCCAAATCCTTGATTCTTTTGATTCAGAAAATTGAACAAAGTAATATAAATGAGTGACATAAACAGAAAGTGAATGAGAAGGAAATCTACCGATTAAATAAATTAATCACTGAACGCTAAACGGGAGCCTTATTTTTGACCAGCTTCCGCGGCATCCTACATCATTAATCACAAATATTGCGACAAGTCTATCAAAGAATCCGCCATACCTCCGGTGTAAAGCTAAATGACTGCTTTAGTTATATGATGTAGAAGTGGTTATGGGACGTAGTAAAGACATGGAGTTTCAAAAGAGCATGATTGTGGGAGTTTGTGCGTCCGGTGTCTCCATATCTAAAACCGCATGTCTTGTTGGTTCTACACGGCACATTGTGGTTAAGGTGTACAAAGAATAATGTCGAAAGGATCAAACCACCTCCCGCCGACAGAAATGTAAAGGGCTACTCAAGGTTCGTCGTGAGCGAAGGGTGCAGCGCGTGGTACAGCTTTAATGGCAGGTCACTGTGCGAAAGTTGACATCGCAATACAATATGGGGAATGCAAGGACAATATCCAAATGTATATTCGCTGCACACTCAGACGTGTGTGGGGGGGGGGTTTCCACAGAAAATGAGTCAAGAGTCACGCTGATCATCGTCGACAGCGAATGCTCTGGTGTCAAGAAAACGCTGGTTGGACACTGGAGGATTGGAAACGAGTGTGCTGGTCGGATGAGTACAAATATCTGATGCAACGCGCCGACGGACGCCTTCGTATATGGTGCCCTCCCTTTGTTCTGCAAACTGTCTTTCTCTGGCAATGGGTGGGCTTCCAATGCCAGGGGTGATTTCCCCCTCTTTGCTCCACCGGAGGATGCCTTCTTGTTCCCACTTTGATTCCACTCCATCTCACCATCTTTTTTTTTTTTTTTTTTTTTTTTCTCCATCAGGAAGCTCAGGCTACCCCTGACGGAGAGCAGCCAGAGTACTGGTGGTGGCGAGCAACGTGGAGGCTCACTAGGGGCCCTGTGGCTAAGTATCCAGAACATAACAACAGAACTCAACAACACTTTTTCTGGCTTTTACAGAAGTTCTGTATACATCACGAGTACTATGGCGCAGATGTAGGAAACCACCAGTGGTCGTCTTACCCAAACACTATGTGCATGATGCCCATCCAGGCAGGTGGTAGTGGTTGCTGGCAAGGACCTCTGGTGCGTATATACCAACATTTCACTGGTCAGATCTATCGGTAGCTCTTAGGAGACAATGTGCACCCTGCCATGTTGCATTTTTTCAGGGACAGAAACGGGATCATCCAAGTTGATAATGCGCTGTCATCGGGCCCGCACTGTTCACGAGTGGTTCGAGGAACTCAGTGAAGATATCGCCCATCTTGATTGGCGTCCATATTCTCCTGACCTCAGTCTAATTGAACACCTGTGGGATGTTTTGAAACGGGAAGTGAGGCGTATGGAGACTCAACCGTCATCTATTTCGATACTGTGGAAAGCTTGCAGGTAGCATGGCTGCAGATTCCTACCGACGTCTTCAGACGTCTAGTGGAATCAATAGTTAGGCGAATAGCGGCTATTATCCGTGCGAACGGTGGTCATAATTCAGTGAGGTATATATTACAAGGGGGATTCAGAGCAAAATCTACACCCAAAAAATGGTCTATCAAGAAGTTTTATAAAATGATGGATTTTGTTAAATAACAAATCCAAACTAAAATTCAAGCATTGTACATAAAGGTGTCGCTAATTCTTATTTTTAAGTTATTCTTTTATTGATTAATAATTACTCATATCTTTAATTAGGCTTTACCGAAATATATTTGAGAATGTTATTGGTAAATGTTAGGAGTTCGTATTGGCACCATAGTTATAAATTTAACATTCTTTTGAAAAATCGATATAAAAAAAATTAACTGATTTTTAAAATTGTTCTATTCATTTATTTTATTAATAACAGCTTCTGCAAAAAAAATGCGAGCTAATAGTTTAAAAGATATATATGCAAACTTAAATTTCGTGGCTAAACAACGTATCTAAAGTAGGGGATATGTGAGCGAGAGCATTTCAGCACACGTTTTACATTATAAATTGCATCTGAGTGGAATTTTTTTTCTGGTTTTCATCGTTTTGGTAGGGTTCGATTCCTGTTTTAAAGTGAAGTATCGCATTGAATTCAAGTCTTGCTGCTAGTCAATATAACTGAGAAACTGAAAACTCAGTCTGTCTTAATAAGATCGTTATCCGTGACGCACAATATTGTAGTCGTGAATTATTTATAAATAAAATTATGTTAAATCTCAAACAAATGACGACTTCTGAAATTACAAGTTTTTCTGTGTAACGTTAAAGAAAGCTGAAATATAAGTTTAAGGAATTTACTTTGAAGGAATTGGATTACAGGAGAGGATATAAAGGGAGATAATCTCATACACTAATCACAAATATAGCAGAACAGTTAGAACCCATTTGATTACATTTCGTTTTGTTCTATTTCTTTGTCGTATTGAACTTCAGAACCATCACATAAAGGTGATAACGGTAATCAGTCTCAAAAAAGGGAGTGGCACAAATAGCTAAAATAAAGCAAAAAAAGTTCAGCAAAGCAAGAAGACTTCCTGAGAGGTACGATCTCATAAAACGATTGCATCAATTCCATCATGTCCAGTGGCACAACTAAGATCAATAGAAAGTAATTCCCTGAAACAAGCTTTCAGATCAGACTTGTCGACGTCCTAACAGATTACATCCTACTATTCGCTAACTGTAAACATGATCGAAATTCGAAATTCTTTTCACGGTAACAATCATTATCGAAACGATGGCGCAAATCTGAGAATTAATACAGAATGCATTGTTTATAAAATATATAAAAGGATAGTAAAATAGAGAGAGCTCTGGTTCTGTAAGTCGCTAATTTCATAGCAATAAAAACATTTTTCAATCTAACAATTCCCCTCCCCCCAAACACACAAACTTTTAAACACCAAAAACATTGAACAAACAAATAATAATGTATATTACGTACAAAAATATCTGTATGCTGTACTTTATTTTTTTTTTAAGAACCGAGGGCGCACGTTGGTAGAAATAACATAAAGACATCAAGTAATTAAGGATGGATAAACAATAATTTCCCTGGGGTAGAGCGCTTGCCAATACTGGTTATACCCGCACTACGTGATTAGGCATATTTTATTAATCTAACTAGTATTGCACTTCAAAGTACTTATAATAAAGCTAACGAATGTCCACCACCATCTTGCCTTGCTAAATAGTCGTGTTTAGTTTTACACACAAGGCGGTCTACGACGTAATGATAGAACTTCAGAATCATGTTCTATTCCTATATTTTTGCTCTAGAATTTAGAACGAAAAATATCCTATAAACCACCGTAAATACAGTATCGTAAAGGTTTACCATGTACATCATAGTTTTAGTTAACATTCGATTTATTATTTTAAAATTAAACATTTATATACAGCTAAATATTGGACCATGTTGAAAAAGTGCAGCGAGTTAGGCCAGAATGTATGTGTCTGCAATTCTGCCCAGACACGATAGGAGGGATTATATGTTGAAAGCGTTGTCGATTTCCTCAAAGCTTGAGGGACTCTGTAAGGCCCTGAGAGAAATTTTTTCAGCGTGGCCCGCACTTGTAGGTATGAGGAATCTATTTCGTAAAGACTGCATTCATTTGAACAAACATGGTGAAGGGTTTTGTATCATTGAGGATACCTTAAAAAATGTTCAAGGAAACTGCTATTTAGGATGGGAGAAGGGTAATATACTCACGCGTTTATCTGGTGATATCGATCAAAGTAATACTTATATTCATCTCGAGAATTCTTATTTGTGACCGAAACAGCCGATGTTGGTAAGATGTTCTGAGGGCGGGAACGTTTCAAATGAACGGACAGATAAAGCTAGAGAAACAAGCCTAAATAACTTCAAGGAGAGTATCACAGGTATATTAAACAAAAATACTTAGCCTTAACTATAGTAATGTTTAGAGTGTTGTTAATAAAATTAGTGGATTCGAACTCCTGGTTAAGACAACTAATGCTGACATAACAGAAACGTGGTGCCACCTGGAAAGTGGAGACCATGAGTTCCACTATGGTACGTATAATGTATTTTGGAAGGAGAAGGAAGATAAAAGGGGTAGTGGGATCATGACTCTTATAAAAAACATGCCTGAACACGAAATGAACTTTTTTAAGTCAGAAGTTATATCTTCCAGCACAATCGGTGTCGTGTGAGTTCTTGGAAGCAAGGGTAAAATGACAGGGGGAGTAATCTACAAACCAGCTTGTGAAGAGTCAAGTCTCTACATGCAGGTACAATGGGCAAGCAGGTGTTATTATTATGGGTGACTTCAACCTTCCCCTAACTGATTGCAATAAGTGTGGGGGTTGGTACAAATTTTTTATATAAACTAGATAGTTATTATTTGTACCAGCATGCTAGAGAAAATACTAAGAATATTATAACTCTCATCATTGCTCACGAATCAGATGACATCACAGAGCTTACAGTACAGGAACCAACCAATGTCAGGTAGAAATAAAGCACTCTGAGCAGGTAGAAATCAAGAAACACGTCATCTACAGAGGGGAGTCCCCCAAGGTGGCGTCCTTTCTGCACAATTTTTTGCTGCCGCTTTGGACCCCTTCCTCTCTACGCATCCTGACTGCAGCTTTTACGCAGATGATATAAAACTCTTCATCTTGTCGAAACACGGTGACAAATCTGACGTAATCAACGCCCATGCCACTGATAGAAGAATTTGACCATTATCTTGAGAATATTGGCCTATCCGTAAATCCGACCAAGTCAGCAGAAATGTCTTTCACCAACCTGAAGAAGAAGAAGATGAACATAGACATCTACATCAATGGTATTAGGGTCCAAAAGGTCTCATCACACTGATCTAGGGCTCACCTGGGATGAAGGCCTGACCTTCCAACAGCACTTCGCAAACACCAAAGCAAAAACTATGTCAGCAATGTGGACGATAAGACAGGAACTTACTGGCATACATGGGAATCGGAACAAGACATACAAACATGTCTTGTTCCGATTCCCATGTATGCCTCGACGATCCGGTCCTCTGCACTAGCATCAAAAAATTCATGGGTATCGAGTACTGGATTTTAAGGTGGTTGAGTCGTGTTAATGGCCACCCTTTCACCATCTCGAGATCAATCATGTATGCTAACCTTGGTTGCACTTCTTGGAATCAGTTGCTCGTTGCAGGAAATCTGCGCAATCTCTGTCAACTCACCGATCGCCTTGACGCCCCAAATGTCCATAATCTTGTTGTAGGCCCTAGGTTTTCCCGCGTCCTTTGCAATAGTGCATGGATTCCCCTAAGAAGCTTATTACAGAATTTAACTATGCTTAGAAGATGTTTTCCATCTAACATCCTCCAAACGTACAACACCCTGAAGATTGATCTCCACAAGTTCTGTGTTGAGAAAGCATACAGATCTGAGAAGATACAGGACATGTACCACCTCATGCAACTGTAGAAGTTTCCTGATTATCTCCTTCAGGATGTAATCTCCCATGAACTCTACTTTGCTGAAGAATTAATTTTTTTGTATGTATATATTAGGATGCGTATGTTTATATGTCTCTACCTTTTGCTTGTGTCACTGTATATATTTATATGTGCTTTTTTGCTCACATTAGATGTTATTTGTTGTATTATTTTATAGAAACTAATGTTTATATATGCGTAATTTATGTACGACTTCTGTTTGCTGTCTAAGTTATAATGTACAAGTGTATATAGGCACCCTCCTAGCTGAAGGCTGTCCAGGGGTGAAGCATATGCAATAAATTGAATAATAATAACTGGAAGATGAAGAAAGATTCTGCAGTAGTTAAAAGTAAAGACTGTTTTAATTTCACAATAGGGGACTATAACAATTTAAGGCTCTATTTTTGAATGGGCGTATTGCAGAGGGAGGGCGAATATATTAGAATTTTGCAATACGTTTAAAGCAATAATTGCAGAAGTCATGAACGCATATATACCATTAGGAGGATGCTGAGATGGATGTATACAGAGGTGGCCAGTCTAATAGAGCATCAAAATATAACATGGGAAAGTACTAGCCTTCAACAGCTACAAGTTGATCTGTAACAGTACTACTCTGGAGTCCGCAATTAATCAAACACACCTTGTAACAGTACCACATATAAGGTTAGAGAGGCCAAGGCTGAATATGAGAAAGCGCTGGCTAAGAGAGCAAAGAATGGGGAATTTTTCATATATGTGAATAGAAAATATGTGAACCGTATGGTAGCCAAATTACCGGACTTTACCAGATTTGACACCCTGCCTCTGGAACCCACTTTGGCTCATTCCCAGGAGACCATATAGTAGGAAAATAACCAAATGTGACTGATGGGTATAAAGGCAGGCTGGTACTGCCCTCATCATAAGTTACGTCTAACCAAAATAGACCGAATTCCCCTACTTGACAACACTCACAGAAAAGAACTTAAAGAGACTGGTATAGACATGTGCAGCCAGGGTTACATGTCAACTGGAAAAAATTAGTAAGCTACAGGTTTTTGAAGTATGCTAGTAGGAATGACGAAGGGCGAGTGAATGATAATGTATAACTCTGGGGATGGATGTGTGAGAAAGTGTAAATGTGGAAATCGAGTGAAATTAGTTAGGTGAAAGTAAACGGTGTGTGTTGCTGAGCGAATGACAGTGGAGTCTGAGTGAAATGGGCGGGCTATATGCATGTAAGTAAGAGTGAATGAATGCGAGAAATAGTGTGTTGAACGTAAAAGTACGATAGGAAGTTTGTTTTATAATTGTTATATAAATGTGCGTGTTTTTGTTTCATTGTACAACTAGATATGTATTTAAATATTGTCCTGAATGTGATTATTTCAATGTCACTTAAATCAGTGTAAGTTTTCTTTATTTTAAATTGACAGCATACCCACTGGTGTGAATGAGAATGATGGAACAAAAAAAAATGGTGTGTGAGCGAATGATAAAAATTGCATGTTCTCCACGAGACAGACGCATGGCCATGGGAACTGTAAGGACCCGTCCTTACATTAATTAATAAAAATTGTTAAATATTATGAGAATTTAACTGTAATATGAATAGTGGTTTTCTGGTAAAAACAACATCAGTTAAGTAGCACTGGAATTCAAAAATACCTTCCAGTCACTCCCTGTTTAGTTGTAGTTTGTTTGTATGGAAATTCTTTGACGAGTCAGTAAAAGTAAATAACCGTGACAAATCCCCATTAAGACAGAGGCAGATGCACCATAGTAAGGGCCAAGAGCACTTAAGTTGGCTCTCTTAGAAATTTCACGGTGAAACGCCATTAGAGGTGGGCGACGTCACCAGGTGTGCGCGCGTGAGGTCACGGGAAGAGCTGTGACGTTTCTCAGTTAACCTGAACTTCCGCCTCTCGTTCTAGATGGTTCTCGTATATTCTAGGCCACGGAAGTTGGGAAGAAGACCCGCCCACGGAAGATGAGAGAAGACAAATGAGAGCACAGGAAAAGGGATGCGCAGATCTCCTATTGGCCAGGAAGAAAGTGGAGGGAATTTTGAGAGGGAGATTAGGAAGAAGCTTTCGTGGCATTCAGAGAGAAGCTTTCGTGGCATTCGGAAGAAGTTTCGTGGGATTCGGAAGAAGTTTTCGGAGGAGTCGGAAGAAGTTCTCGAAGCGGTCTGGAGAATGATTTGAATGAGTTGGAGAACGATACAAAGCAGAGCAGTAGTCTAATTTGGGTGATAGCTGCAGCCCTGAGGTAGATGGAAGCAATGATAGAAATTCTGCGTATCCCGACAGCCCGTAGGAATGTTCACCTGTAAGCATGGAAGCCGTAGCAAGGAAGAATCACATCCTGAAAATTATGTAGGCAAAGCCAGTCGAATGAGTGGTCGAACCATTGACCTACTAGACAACTCCTCTATCCACGGAAGAAGAAATGCTGACCGGTAAAGAATATACGACCCTGATTGATTCCAGCCGTGCAGTATCCGGTAGGGAGACACCATAAATCACCGAGATCCCCAAATGAGCGCCCCCGCATTCCAGTACCTGAATGACCGATATGAAAGGAAGCCGAGCAGAGAGGAAAGTTCCAGGCCAAACATGTAAGTGCTATAGAGTTTACCGAAATAGGTGTACCTAATTTATTAAGGAGAGGACTTTAGGAGAAATAAATATATATAGTTAAGGAGGGAGATTTAAGCAATGAATATATGTATAAAAGTGTAATGTATTTAAGACGGACGTAGCCTATAATTTGAAGTGAAGCTCCTCATAATAATGCTTGATGGAAGGAGAGGGTTTAATAGATAACTGAGAATTGTTTAAAGTTGGGAAAGGTTTTTATATTATATATGAAGTTAAAGGTTGGAATTGTGATTTATAATGAGTCGATTTGTGGAGAGTATTTCTGATTTGAGTAGGGGCTAATTAAAAGTGATATGTATAAAGGTATAGAGGATTAACGGTCCTGAAGGGTAATGTTAAATTGAATTGATTAATATTTCCTGTTAACCTGATTGCAGTAAGGGTGTCTAATTGAATAAATGAAATTTTCGTACAAATTGAGACACGAACTCTGAAGGGTTTTGTGAGCCAGTTCATTGGCTGGTAGTTGTTGGTTTGTTATACAGACTGTTCAGAAGAAGAGTTGGAAGAATCTATGTAAAGTGAATACCACGACCTATCGAAGTCCCTGTAAAGAACATGAAGAGACACCATAGCATAATAAATAATAATGTGTATTAGGATAGGATATCTGATGGTGAACATTTGAGTTTGAACAAGATAATTACACATATAAAGGTTAATGAAATAACAAGTCACTATTATTAGTTTCTGTATGATATGTTAATAAACATTGTTTTATTTTACATTCATGTGTTGGAGTCTGTCATTCCGAAACTCAGCCAATCCTGTGGAGAAATACTTAAAATAATTAAGGTCCCCTTCGAGTCAGGTAATCTTCTGAGAACAAACAAGTCAGATGCTAAAGTGGGAGGATTGGACTAAGGGGATATACATATAAAAAAGGGGATAATATATATAATAAAATAAAAGATAGAGATAGATTGTTACATCGTTAAAAATTACCCCGCCCCCCACAGAACCTTATGTTGTTGTTGTTATTTGATTTTTAGGAGCATTAGCAACTAAGGCCATATTGATCAGGGGATATGCAGTGGTCATTCCCTGACCTTTCCGCATCCTCCATATTTGGTGGTCACATGCTCGAACCCCGGTCTAATCAGGAAGCGTGTGCTGCTCCTGCCCACCTGGCTACGCAGGCGCCACCCACTTTTTATTATATATATAAGTTACTTAAATTCATGAAACTTAGAGGCCTAATATATCTATCTGTTTTATGTACCTTAATGATACCGAAATTATACGGAAATCGATCAATAAATAATCTTGTCCTCCAATCTTAACCTTTTTTAATTCATTCTCAGCATGTCCTGATTTTAGGCACTTTTTTTATCCTGTAAGATTGCAGTTGGCAAAGTTAAAAGCATTGGTTTTAATTTTGGGAAAGGGGTTTATGACGCTACATGCACTATACCAACTGAGCAGTTAGCACAGAGAGAATGAATAGATTAGAATTATGGAATAGTTTTAAAGCAATAGTCACAGAAGCCAAAAATGCATGTATACCACTAAAAAAAAAGTACGAGGAGGATTCCAACATGGATGAAAGCAGAGCTGGTCAAATTAATTAGAGTAGAAAAAGATGGCACGGGGACAGATCAATGAAAAGTAATAAGGATTATAATATTTGATAGTACGAAACAGAGCTATAATGCTCAATACGTTCTACGTTGATATCAATATTTGTAAAAGAATAAGAGAAGTTTACCTCAATATGATACTCTCCAGAAATTAAAATGAAAACAATTAAAAAATCGAAAATCTTACATTACAGTAAGAAATAATTAACAATAATTTAAAATCAATTTAACACAATTAAAAATAAGTAAAACTTAATTTAACGAAAAAAATTGCAAACGATTTTCCTTCCTGAAGCTGACAATGCTTTTCGACTGTGTCGTTGATCACAGGAATGAAAATTACCTAATAGGGGTAAGCATAGAACTTAAATAGGGATTTTTGTCTTTGCGCATAAACGACCACGAGTCCGAGATTAGATATTATTATTATTATTATTAATATCAATTTATTTTCCGAAGAAATGTCCCTTTACAGCTATGCAGCTAGAGGACATGAGTTACATACAGAGATAATACATAAAATACAGACAAATACATTGTATACAGAGCCAGATAGAATATACGGCCTTAAACAGCCACTGGTGAAGATACAAAAACATAAAGTTACAACAAATACAAAAACATAAAAGTTACAACAAATAAAAGTGCATACGGATACATCGGAGCGTGGATAGTGCGGCATAGTGTGTTGCGAACGAGGAAAGGACTGAGCGATTGTTCCATATAATGTGTTAATATCCGTATCTTTAGAGAATATGTTAAGTTGTTTGTGCCACTGTTCAACAAATGGGATAGAAATAAAGTATTTTTTGATATTACTATTGTTAGTTGGTGTATTTCTTTTGTATTCTATCCTTAGGATACAAGCTACGTATGTCTATTATAGCCAGTGGGAAATACAAATATTAACCAGCAGATTCTTAAACCCCTGTTTAAGAATCTACTGGTTAATATTTGTATTTCTGAGCACAAAGCAGATTCCGTGGTTGAATATTTACAAGCATTGAGAAATTGATTAAAGATAGTCGATCTTTTGTAGTTGAACGGGTGATTGCTGTTATAATGCAGAAGCATACCGGTGTTTGTAGTTTTAAATTGGATTTTATTCGCGTCCCGATTAAGCGTAAAAAACTTAGAAAATTTAACGACTTTCTATCCGTATTCTCCCTCTCCAATGTAAATCTGAGTCTAGAATGAATATTATTAACCGAATGTAAAATGTCTAGCATAGTGCTACTATCGGTAATGACTAGAACATCGTCCAAATACTTCCCATAGTATGTGATACGGGGTAGAAAAGGCACGTCAATTGTATACGTTCAATCGTTGGGAGATAATCTCCGATATTAGGCCGCTCAGGCTTAATCCCATGGGTTGGTAACCCCTGTTACCCACCAACAACAGTAATATATAAAATATATATTTTTTATTTCTGTCCCATATGTTGAACAATGGCACAAACAACTTAACAGATTCTTTAAAGATACCGAAATTAAAATTGTAGCCAGGCCAATACTGAAATTACACACTATACTGAACAATCGCTCAGTCCTTTCCTCGTTCACAACACAAATAAATGACCTGGTATACAACATTTCTTGCGGCGATTGCGACTCCTCTTATCAGGGTTCTACGCGGTTTCCTCTGAAATTTCGTGTTAATCAACACGCGGCCTCAGTTCTTGCTTCTCGTTCAGCAGCGACAGAATTAGCCTTTCATGCCGTTAATGAAAAACATACTTTTTTATTTAACGAGGCCAAATTCCTTAGTGTCCAACGTAATTATACGAGACTATTAATTGCAGAAACCGTCGAAATTAAATTATATGAGCTGGGCCTACCCGATACTATTTAAGTAATCCCATGATTTCCGTCCACTCAGTGTAAAAGAATGGTACTCTAGGCCCAGTGTCTTGAGCAACGTTAGCAAACAAAAACTGCAAAACTATAGTAAGCTAGAATAATATTATGATGTGGTTATTATGATGTGGTCACAAAGGAACTGGATGCAAAAAATAATTTTGATATCATATACTTGGATTTCAGGAAAGCTTTTGACACTGTTGCGCATGGAAGACTACTGTACAAATTGGAGCAGAATGGTATTAAGGGTAAGTTGCTACAATGGATACAAGGATGGTTAAGTGGGAGAAGACAGAGGGTGGTAATCAATGGGTGCTGCTCTTCGTGGACTAATGTTATTAGTGGAGTCCCACAGGGTTCGGTGTTGGGGCCACTGTTGTTTTGTATATTTATCAATGATATTGATGAAGGTATATCAAGCTTAATGTCGAAGTTTGCAGATGACACGAAGGTTGGCAGGGTTGTTAATGACAGTAATGGCAGTGTGCTACTGCAACAGGATCTAGATAATTTGGGCAGATGGGCTAAGAAGTGGCAACTGAAGTTTAACCTTGACAAATGCAAAGTACTGCATATGGGTAGAAGTAACCCCAGAGAAACGTACCAACTGTGTGGTACTACACTTAAGGTGGTAGAAAATGAAAAAGACCTGGGAGTAATTGTGCAGTCAGATATGAAGTTTTCTGAGCAATGTAGACAGGCTGCTAGGGCAGGTCATGGGGTTTTGTCAATGATATATAGGAATTTTGCTAGCAGGGAAAAGGAGGTGATTGTCCCTCTGTATAAGGCAATGGTCAGGCCACGCCTTGAGTACTGCGTACAGGTCTGGAGGCCTCATTTTAGGAAGGATGTAGATTTGCTTGAGCGTGTACAGAGAAGAGCAACACGATTGGTGAGGGGAATGAAGGGATCCTCTTACCAAGAGAGGCTTAAGTTCTGCAAATTGCAGTGGCTGGAGACTAGGCACCTGCGCGGTGATCTGATTGAGGTCTATAAGGCCTTGAATGGGTTGAGCACGCTGAATTCTGATGGGATCCTCCCACTTGTTCAGAATACGAACCTACGGGGACATAAGTTCAAATTAAGAAAGGATAGATGTAGAATAGATGTGCGGAAATTTGCCTTTAGCCAGCGGGTGGTTAATTGCTGGAACAAACTTCCATCTGTCGTTGTGGAAGTTGATAGGTTAAATAAATTTAAGGAGGAACTGGACAGGCAATTGGAGGGTATGGTGTGATTTTTTTTTTTTTTTTTTTTTTTGGCTGATGCTGCATAAGCTCCTACACTGCTTTCTTGCATCAAGTGCCACTACTACTACTACTACTAATATATTATGTATTGTATATTACTATACTGTTCAGAAACTGCCAAAGCCAAAAAACACAGGACATGATATAAGAAGTGCGAGCTGTTCATACTAGTGAAAATTCTAAAGTTATTACTGTTTTCTGCAAGCCCATCTCTCAAATTCTTTAACATAGATAATAAAATGAAATAGTGCTTCATCTTGTATAAAAATAATAAATCCAAAACTGTCTCTTCCCTGCACCTTTGAGATAACATGAGTCACAAATGGCATAAAATTGCTTATCAATTCCACAACATATATTGAATGAAGCCCGGCGACCTCTCGAACTTGATGTGTATCTTCTTTAGCAGATGTACGTGAGTTGTGGCTGTTGGTTGCACCATGCAGGTGAAAGCACGCCTCATAAGACACTCTGTAGTTGATCACTCCGTTTAAAAACACTGACTGTTGGGTAATAGTATTACATGAATATTATTAGAACCCGGTGGCCTTTTCAACATCTACGGCATACTGGGTCTTAAGTAGTAATGCATTCATCAATTTTATATTTTTCTCAGGTCGATTTCTCGCTCTAGGAACGAGGAAACTGTTTTGAGTTTCTTTTTTCCATCATCTATCTTAAAGTTCGCAGCGCCATGCCGATGCAACAATTATGTTATCATCAATCTCACATTTTAATATAAATAGTTTGAAAATCTCCAAATTAAAGAATTCTGTCTTTATTCAATCGAGATAAAAAGGTATACTTATGTGGATGAATAATAAAATAAGTTCCAAAATTTTGTTATTGTGGCACCGTTGCTTACAAATTCCTAACACAAGATTTTTATTTACTTTATCGACAAAAGCATTTTTTCGAGAATTAAACCACATGTTCGTTAGCAGCATTTGGTCCTTTTCTTATGGTGCAGAGGATACTGAATTTTCATTTTGTACAAATCAACCTTCTATCGGAAGGAGGAAAAAATCCTTTGCAACCACACAATTATTAATTCATTTCTATGATTAGCAAGCGTAGTTTAATATTCAAATTTGCATAATATTTTGTTTTACAAGGTTTTCCATTTTGGGACTTCGCCTTTTTCTCATTATAATACATTTTTATAATTCGTGATTTTCTCAAGGAGTTTAAAAAAGGAAGTAATACGATAAACTGATATTCAGAAAAGAACATATGCACGTAGGATCAGCTCTTCCATAACGAACGTTTTTTTTCCCCTTGTAAAGATTCCTTGTTATATTTGATTCGTTTTATAATCATTAAAGTATATTGGCTATTTAAATTCTGTTAACGGAGTTGGAATTTAGCTGGTCGATCATATAAATGAATATATTTTTACACTTTATTCATTCAGGAAAAAAAAAATCGATAACAATATTTTATACCGTAAATAATTCATTCTTGTTATATTATCAAGTAATATCGTTACGTTTTTTTAGCAGTTCTTAAGACTTATTTATATAAATATGTATCACATAAAATGAACAAAATTGAATTATTTGGTGCGGCAATCAACAATTAAATTTTATTATTTGTGTGCATAAAAATGAGAGAAAATAGGCTGTTACCAATTACGGTTGTCTAATAGCATTTTTCTATTCCTGAAAAATGAATGAAGATCATATTACCACAGTACACAAATCATTCAGGGCAGCGGTTATCATGAAATGACAACGATGAGCACCTTTAAAAAAAAAAAACGAATACTTTAAGGAACGGATAAAAGCAATTCTTTTTAATATCTTTATCTGTAAAGGAATATCAAGTTGGAAATATTCGAAGTTCGGTATACATTATCCGAATGAGTGAACGAAAGAGTGAAAATCCATCTATTCACCATCACTGGGACAAACTATCTTCTCGGAAGTGTTGCATACATAAAAATTTTCACATATTTTGATCAATTTAGAGAAAATTATACTTTTTTTTTCTTTTTTTTTTTTTCAATATAAATTATATAGTTACTATGACGTACACGTTATTTATTCTTTGTTATTTACAGTTATGAGTATCGTAATAAGTAAATAAAATAAACTATTTTTTCTTCGATGCATCCTTATTTTTAAAAGTTTCTTGCCAGACACTATTGTAAACCTTATGTATTTATTAATATTAATTCCAGCTTCTCATTGAAATTTGCTGTTGGTAAAATAACTGTTCTAGTATACTTTTACTTACCAAAGGTGCGCTCATTTAATTGTAAAAGTATGCACATGCAGTTTTATCACAAACTAAATATGTATTTTAATGAGATCATGATAGACTTTATTCACTAATTACAATTGATAATTAAAATAAATTTTCTGTTTATACTCCGAGACGACCAAATGATCAGAGGAGTTCACAAGATAGACAGAATACAAGAAACAGCACCGTATTCAGCAGTCACGGGCTTGAACCCGGGTCACTCAAGGTACGTGTACTTATGCACCCGCGCGCCTGACCACTAGGCCACGGCTAGTCCTTAGTTTACGGTTAAAGCATTTCTTCAGATGTACCGCTAGAATTTCTAGACGAAATATCAATGCCGACCCCTATGGAATTAAAGAATATGATTATAGATATTGATGCTTATAATGGCAGCATAATCGCAATGGAACAATCCAGAGCTTTAACGCATTTAAAACAGTAGATAATATGTGCCTTGAATACAAGCTGATTCAGAGGAATTCTCTACGATATTATTTACCAGCTGGATTTGTGATTTCAGTTCGACACCTTTGAGATAACACGAGTCACAAATGGCATAAAATTGCGTATCAATTTTATGCCATCCAGAATTTGAAAATTTCTCTTTTCTCAAACAAAGAGATATTTCCCCAACATACGATAGCAGTTTTATTTTATTTGTTGTTAAATAATTTAAAAATATTTTAGCAAACAAAAATGGGGGAAAAATGACTAGAAAGATCTCGGAATGAATTCTTACTTGGTTAGTAAATACCGATGGGGTGCATATTTGACAGCTAAAAAAAGTGCACAGGAGAAAATACAAATTTAATTAACATATCGATCAATATAATTCTGAAAATGGCGTTACGCACGTTCGGTGAAATTAAAAATTTGAAGTCAAATTAGGCATTTTTTTAAAATGACCTAACTGAAAACGTATATTAGTATTGGGTACACGAGCATTTACAGCAAGAGGTTAATAGTTCGGAAAGCACTCTTTCAAGTTACTAAAAAAAAAGTTCTTACATTTATTATGATAAATACCTCCTGTTTAATTCTTCGAGCGCTCGATTTTTTCCCAACTCCGCGAAAGGATTCTCGAAAAATAAGAAGCAGTAGCTTAGCATCATCTTTCTATTGAAAATGAATGAACTACTCTGCAGTGCAAGGGCATCCGCATCCCAACGACTACCCCGCTATGAGTATAAGAGGAAAGCTGCATTAAATTTTTGATATAGTCATTTCAATGTATTGAAGCTATTTTGCTATTGGACTATAAAAGGTTATAAGAAATTTGTGCGTTTTCTTATCCACTTATCATAAAAATGAAATAAAGCTGGATATTTCCGGATATGCCTATTTTTCGGACATGATGTATAAAGTGCTGAGAAAGGGCTCGATTATCACACCATTATAGAGGTGATATGAGGACCATCAATGCTAAACGTGGTTTCATTGTTTTTTGATAAAAGAGCCATGATCCAGACAAGAATTATTTTTTTTTTTTTTACAGAATTTTGCGAGCGGAAGGAAATGAATTTCATTAACAGTATATGGGGTAAAACATGTTACTTATTAGGAAGTTAATTGACTAAATTCTTAAGTTATCTCAAAAAAAAGTGCAACTTTTAACTAAAACTATTTGCAAGTAAAGTAAATCACGAATAAAGTTCCTATAGAAGTTAAATGAATACCATAATTTCTTTGGTTGCAACAAAATATGACTTGTATTCAGTGAGTCAGATTACAAAGAAGTCTGTGCGAAAATGAAATGAATTCATCCAAAATATTAGTGATACCTTGTTGCCAGCTCTCGCAGTAACACAGTGGTTATAATTGCCCTCCTCCCACACCGACTGAAAAAGGCTTGAACTGTAATTCCATCATCAATGACACGAAGAATTTTATGGCTGAGTTAAGTTAGCCTCTTGCATGTTTGTTGTTTTTTTTGTTCTCCCAATAATCTGAAACAGCAATCTTACAGAAGAATACACCCAGCGGACACAATATACTGAAGCTTCATAGCTAAGTTGCTCAATACATACTAACTTTTTGTGAAGTGTGAAATAGAGAGAGAAAGAGAAATGATACACAAAGAATTATATCCAAATTTCTGCGAATATTTTATTGAAGCAGCAACTTATGCTTCACCTATTTGAATCCTCTCCGTCCAGGCTTAAATGGTAGCATTATTTTAAACAGGCACACAACGCCCGAAACTGCTTTCGTTATGCAAGGTTGCTCAGTAAACTTATCGTGACATTTTAATATCAGAAAAATGAAGAGAAAATCACGATTGGGAGGAACAGGAGAGTGCTGTTTTGTTGACTACCACCTCTTTCAAAATATGGTTACTGCTCTTTAATCTCCTTTAATAAACGATAAAAAAACACACACTATACAAATATTATCAGTAACTGCCCTGATATAAAAATATTTGGCAGCCCCCTCCGAATGTAGTGAATGATGCGAGCTGATTATATAGAAACGGAAGATATGAACATGTAAGACAATCAACAAAGATAATAAGTAGCAGCAAAACGCTTATGGAATTCCAAAAAAAAAAAAAAAAAAAAAAAAAAACCCACATATGATTGCCTGTTGCCATATCAGGAATTTGCTGATGCCTGCTACAGCAGACTGCTCGAAATTCTAAAATTGGCAATGGTCTGGCCGATGTTTTTGCCAGAAGACTAAAGATGACAGCAGTTAAAACATGATCCAAAAGGCCAAGAAAATTTAAGGAACCTGGATGAATACCATAAAGAACTCATCTGAAGGGGATTGGTTTCATATTCTGACAGTAGTATAAGACCTGACATCAGAGCAGCTGTTTTAATCGACGATCTGCAGCTCAATAGCAACGTACGTCAAATGTCGTTGTAATGGTGTATTTCCCGTCGTCCTGGATCGTGGCACAATGAAATGCGGTTCTACAGAGAAACCAGTCGCTCTTCGCAGTGAATGTTCAGAGGATGTTATGATGTAGGGCTGCTTCTCGTACTTTGTATTGAAACAATCATCGTTAATACGATTTCGTATAATTCAGTGCCTTTCATGATCAGCAAATAATATTCAGTCACATGAAGCGAGGGCTTGTGCGCACCTGTTCTTAGGAAAACCAAGTTCCACAAATAATAGATCTGAATTCCTAGAATATTCCCGAGACAAGCTCGAACGCACGCTGGATCAAGAAGAGGCCAGTATAGCCACTACCATTGCTGATTCCTGGCTTTGTGAGTCTCTCGCCTGTAGATTTTATCCCTTACAAATCTGGGGAAGTCACACATCAATGGAAATATTTTTGGGAGTTAAAGATGTTGTGTGCTAGGAGGGCAGGTTTTTGATAAAAGAACTGGTTGTGGTATTCGCATTAAATTATTTCCCAAACATTGAGAGGATTCAGATCGCCGATGAGCATTTCAATAATTGTTACCTGACCGTGCGTAATAAGATTTAACCTCTAATACTCAACAGCTGTTGCGTGCGCAATTCTGAACGTATCTACAGTACACTTCAAAAGCTAAGATTCTGCCGAAAGAAGGCAATGCCAGAATTTTCACTGCATAATTTTGCAATCCTGTATGCAGCAAGTGGACAATTCTGCTGTCATATTTAAATAATAGTATTCAAATCGGGGACACGTAGTGAGTTCTGCTTGCATGCTGTCCCACTGTAGACATCTTTGTATGTAGATAGGTTACATATCGTGAAAGGTTAACTTGCAATGACGGATAACAAATTTAAAACTTACGCGTTACAGTTACACATCAGTTCACTTCGACCTTGTCTTCTGTAATGCTTTTCCTTCTGCTAATTACCTGTTAAAATTTAGTATAAATACTTTTTCATAATAAAGAGAACCATTTTAGTAAAATGCACATTTCTTCACAGCCAGATAGCAAAAAAAAAAAAAAAAAAAAAACACTGTACGGACTGCCGAAAAAAAATCTTGATGGTTGCATAGATGCTCGTCCTTCAACTAACCACAGGAAAAAAGCTAATAACAAAGGACAAATCGAAAAGCATTGTTTATGGGGCTGTAAAACTAGTTGGTATAAAAATTTCCGATAAAGACTAATTAGGAAAAGCATATCGATAGCGATAAAAAAATAAAGCAATTACAGGGCATCTTAAAAAGACCCACTTTCATTAAGAACTGAAGTAAGTTCTGTTCCCTCGGTGCGCGGTATATCTCTCACGTGCTGCGACAGCACACCAATAATTTCGCTGATTACAAAGAAACCCCAAGTGTACAGGAAACCACTCCGCCAACTTTACTGTGGCGATAACCGAACATCGTCTTCTTTTTTTTTTATTCCCCTCTATTCTGCCTCGCGTCCTCCTGATCAGATTTTTATGAACTTCCCTTCTCCCCTAATCCCTCATATAAACAAGAACCTTCAGACAGCGTGTGTTTGCCACGTGACCACTACATTTCCTGGTCTCTTTTGCGTGAATGAACAAGAATCCTCGTGCAGATTTTCGACACGGCCATCTGTCACTACATTCATAGGTGGGAGGCCGTATGTTCCAGGCTAACTGGGCGCAATGAAACATCCTTCGTCTACAATCTTCAAGATTTTATCTAACACGTCGAGGAAATCTTTTGAGGGAAACAGGATTTTCATCATTCGTGCTTTTTAAGCAACAGAAAGTGGGAGATCACAACACAGTATTTTTTTTTTTTATCTTAACGGAATATTTTAACGAAACTACATATTTCGATAAAAGCATTACTGGTATAGTTCCGACTCTTATAGTAGCAAGATCGACTTAGTTTTTTAAAAAATCTCGGATAAATAATTTTTGTTATTGTTTCAGCATTGTAAAAATAACAGAAACAAACCGCTCACCATTCGACAAGCCAAGAGCTTTATAGCCATAAAATTAATTACAATTTCATGGCGATTTACAGGCATAAAATGCAAAACAGAAATTTTCTGATTATTTTGTTCTGCGATCAGGTTGTATTTAGTTTTTGCATGGAATTATAGGTTAGGTAATTTATCATGAAATTAGGTGTCGTTTTACTCTCTTAAATATTTAGCGTTTATTAACTAGCAGTTGTCTAAACACGAAAAAAAAAAAAAATAATAATAAATAAGTAAACCAATCCGTTAATGTAACTTTATTATTTCGATATATTAAAATGCAAAAACTTTATCATATTAAGTACTTGTTTATAGTTTGAAAATGAAATAAATGTGGCTTGCTAGTCCATATTTACTCCCCTTCACAAAGGATAATGGATATTTTTTATTTTACTAAGATTACTAAATATCGTAGCTGTGGTTAATATAAATAAATCCGGATAATTGTTCTGTGTTAAATTTACTTAAAAGTTTTTAAGTGAAAATATGCAATGCATGCCGTAAGTTGTTGATTATATATTTTTAATCAAAGGTTCCTCAGATTAATTTTTAATGCATATTTATTGGAATTAGAAGGCCACTAACAAAATGTGAAAAGAAAAAAAAAAAAAAAAATATATATATATATATATATATATATATGAAGGCATACGTGGTGTTATGAACTGAAGATTAACAAAACAATCTAACACGTGGAAGATTTTGCTCCTAACTGTAAAGAATAATGTTAGTGACGTGCTGTAATTAAACAGCCTATAAAAAGGAAATATCAAAAATAAAATCTGAAAGTCAATACTCACGATAGGAAGAACAACTGCAAAGAATCTCGCACAAGGTGGCCAATGCTTCGTAAACGTGCAAACCTAAAAGGAAAAATGTCGATCCTCACTTCAAGTGGAGAAAAGAAAGATAACCAAAGAATGGGGAGGGAGCACGGTGACCATGGTTAAAGTCAGCGTGACTGTTACATTTGGTCCTGTTTCTTGTATTCTCTTTCTCTACTATGTGGTCTTGGAGAAAATTGAATCAGAAAAATTTTTTGCCCTAAAGTAGCCGAGCGGTCAGGGGAACGAGTGCAGTAGACCGTGGTTCACGCTCGCGTGATTACTAAATACGATTAAGAAGTGTATTCATGAATTACTCTGGCGCCTCCGTAGCCAGGTGGGAAGGAGCAGCAGTGCGTAGCACACGCTTCTTGATTAGACCGGGGTTCGAGCCCGTGCCCACCAAATACGGAGGATACGGAAAGGTCAGGGAATGACCACCGCATATCCCCGGAGCAATATGGCCTTAGTTGCTAATGCTTCTAAAAACCAAATAACAAACAAACAACAACAAACATGAATTACTGTAAACTCCTCTGGCCTAGTGGTCGTGCCGGAGTATAAACAAGAACTTATTTTATTTTTATTTTAACTTCATAACGGTGGCATCGGCCACTGTTAGCCCTTGGCACCAGATGGTGGTTTTGTTCCTCCGATCGTACAGGGGCATCCATGGTTAGTTCGCTTTCTCCTAAGCAGGCCATGTCTGAAATACGGCCGTATGGGACTCTGGGTGACCGAAGCCACCTTGACGAAGAGGTTACTGTGGCTCTCTCCCCGTTCTTTGGTTATCTTTTTTGAGGGTCGACATTTTACCTCTAGTTTTGCACGTGTTGGGAGTCTTTACCTTTTGCTGGCTGCTGTTTTACCCCCCCCCCACCTCTGCCCCTTATGCGAGGTTCTTCGCAGTTGTGCTTCTTGCCGTAAGTATCGGCATTCAGTTTCATTCTTTATTTTCCATATTTTAAATCTTTTAATTCTCCCTCTTTAGTCTTTTCTTTGTCCTGGCTGTTTAATTACAGCCTGAACAAAGCAATTATCTTGTCGCAGTTTGGAGCAAAATCCACCAGATGGCATAAAAGCGTTATATTGAATCGTTAACCTAACAACATTCTTCAGGTTCCATTTAAAAAATGACAATAAATTACTAATCGTTAGTCATGTAATGACTAAACGATTTAGCATCGACGCTACTTCTCTTCTCTTTGTTGACATTTACTTACTCGAAATCAATTCGGTAATAAAAATATCTTTAAATTGTATGATTATATATAAACGATCAGTAATTTCCTTTAATGCAATTTTGATTTTGGTTAATATTTTTTAACTATAATCAGTAACATGTAGATAGTTTTATTATTACTAATAAAACTGACTATAAAATAATGTTCAAGAGAAATTGACTCTTTATACTCTTTAAAAGTTCCTCCAACTCAGAAATGTTGGAGGTTAAACTTACAAAAAACGTATCCCTGCCTAACATTATACAGACTGCCGTTACATTCTTGTGTTTCTGACAAATTGTTTATTGCATATTCAAATATTTTCCTAGTTCAGTTCAGTTTTCTCAAGCACACCTCTATCAAGGGAAATTTTTGATTTACCATCTTTTAATGCCTTACAGCTAAAGCCGTGCAAAGTATACTCAGCAATTCTGAAAAGTAATGCAAACCTGAAGTAAATATTGTCTTTACTTTTATTATTAAACGAGTGCCACCTACTCATTAATGCGATGGATAAAAAATATATATATCTATCTTCCGTGCCTCAACACTATTTCTTCTCCATACTGACATTTCGAAATGCAGAATTATTAAAAATTATTACGGTCTTCAAGGTTATGGATATTTTAGTGTTTCCAACAAATTCTCCTATTAATGTAATATAGTCACTTAATGTAAAAAAAATTGCTACCATTGCGTAAGACTGAATAACTGAGCCACCATTAGAAGAAATTCGAAATAAGGTATTTTCACACGGCAGAGCACGCCATGCTCGCTGAGACAAAGGTGAAACTATACCCCCCTTCATATTACTCTCAGTTTCTATTGTTATTGCTGCTGCTGTAGGATTTTAGGTGCATCAGCGACCATATTATGTCTGTAAACTGCTTGTGCCCTGTGATTGATTTGCCTGTTAGATTAAAAACCACAGTTTTAGGGAGAAAAACCGAACTACTCACGCCCGAGACCAACTAACTCAGCCACGATGTGAAAAAAAAAAAAAAAAAGAAAAAAAAGCCCATAAAAATTCCTAACGTCATCGAGTGGATTCGATGACGCTTTCTCCAACCAGTGTTAAGGGTTTCCATGGTAATTTAATATGATATAGTTAGTTTAGGAGGAGGGGCATAGAAATATCTCGCCCTGGGTTTGCGATTTTCCATAATGTAAAAAAAAAAAAAAAAACGTGGGGGAGAGGGAATCAATTCTAAGGGAAATTAATTTCACGGAATATATCCGCCGAATTAAGTACCGTATGCGTTTCTAAGGCTATGGAAAAGAGGAAATTGATGACTAGAAGGACAGAAAAGAGTGGAGGAACAAAATTAAAAAAAAAAAAAAAGTTAGGTCCAGGAAAATTGTTGATACAACGGAGAAATCAGAGAAGAAGAAGTGTTTCTAATACTTATTCCCTCCCCGTTCGGGATATGGAAACGGCATGAACTCTCGAAAAATTTATGGTTGGTTTGGGGCTACTTTGGTCTTAGTTTCTATGCAAACCAAATTTTCTATGCAATTTAACCCGAGACCTCTCCCAATGACACGAAAGTGGCGAACCAATTATACTTTCACAGAGAACAGAAATATACAGATTTGTATGTCCTGTAATATAGTATGAATCAGAGCTGTAATACTCAATATGTTCTACGTTGATAATAATATTAGTAAATTAATAAGAGGAGTTTACCTCAATATAGTACGTGGAACACTTCCGTATGATACCCTCCAGAAATTCATACGGAAGTGTTCCACGTACTATATTGAGGTAAACTCCTCTTATTAATTTACTAATGTAATCTGTTATATATTATCAAAGTTATCCTTTCTTTGTACGTTTGTCTATCGATCTTAATCTTGAGTTTTGTAGACGCATATCATTCGGAAAGGCCTTGGACAAGGAAAAATTTATGATATTAATCAGAATTTACTAAATTATGTAACTGAATGAGACGTATATCGATTTTGCCATATTATTAGAGGTTAGCAAGTTGGCTTCTTGAGTATTATGGCATGGAAGTAAATCTCAATAAGTGTTTAAATCAGTTTATTAAGAAATTGCATAATGCTTTACATCAGACACAGCTAAAATTGGACATGTTGACAAAGTCAATAAAAACACAGTGCTAGAAACTTTTCAGTGGTATAAAGAATATCTAATATACACTGAGTGATCACTGAATTATGACCACCTACCTAATACTTCGTAGGTCCTCCTTTTACCCTCAGTACAGCAGCTATCCGACGTGGCATTGATTCAACAAGATGTCGGAAGCGTTTGGGAGGTATGGCCAACCAAGCTGTGTGTAATGCGGTCAGCAATGCAGGTATGGAGGTGACTGGTACATCCAGACGCCTGATATGCCTTTCCATAGTGTCCCATAAGTGCTCTATGGAATTGATATCGTCGGAGTTCGGAGGCTAATCGATATGCTGGAATTCAGAACTGTGTTCCTCAAACCAGTCCTGCACAAGAAGTGCCCGAGCCATCGGGCACTTGTTGTAGGAATGGTCACCTTGGAAGACACCATCCGCCATTCTGTAAAAAGTGTAACATAGCGGGGTGTACACAGTCAGCAAGCAGTTGACGATAGCGGAGACCACTGATACGTTGTTCCACACGCACCAGGGGGTCCAAGTTCCAACCAGTGAAACATGCCCCACACTATACAACCGCCTCCACCGGCCGGTACTTTTAATACCATGCATGATGGATCAAGAGCCTCATGTTGTTGATGCCAAATCCGTACACGACCATCCACGCGTGGAGTAAATAACGTGACTCATTCTTCCAGTCTTCTAACGTCCAACTTGTATGCTCTTTGCACCAGGCGAGTCTTTTACGCCGATGAACCTTGGTTAGGAGAAGATGCCATAGGGTTCGTTTGCTGGTATAGCCCATACATGCAAGCATGCGACGCATAGTCATGCCAGATATTGTTCCGGGTTGGCCTGTGTTGTATTGGGTAGTCAACTCTTCAACAGTGCTGCGCCTGTTTGCCTGTACGAGTCGTCGTACCCGGCGCTCACCTATAACATCAACCTTTCGCTAACCTTTGCAGTTTTGACCATTTTGACGATAGTCCTGGTACACT
Organism: Mastigoproctus giganteus; assembly: GCF_048544385.1. Taxonomy (NCBI): domain Eukaryota; kingdom Metazoa; phylum Arthropoda; class Arachnida; order Uropygi; family Thelyphonidae; genus Mastigoproctus; species Mastigoproctus giganteus. Next base: position 163,362,693 of record NC_143582.1, on the reverse strand, counting down.
TTAACTACGGCGGCTCTCGAACACCCCATCAGAAAATCGAGGCACCAGCTTGTCGAGCACCCACAATCTGTCTTTTATCAAAGTCCGATAAATACTTCCTTTTACCCATCACGGTCGGAATTTTACTACCTACTGAACCACTGACACCTTATCTATGCTACGTAGGTCGATTAACTCCGCACTCTCGTACCTCACGTGGTCAACGAGTCGCATTCAGTTTTCATAGGGGTGGTCATAATTCAGTGATCAGTCAGTGTATATACGAGCATTCTCATTTGGTTCATTTCTGAAAGTAAACAACTATTCTCTAGTTCGGTCTGAAACCATCATCGTTAATTTGGCTCCGTATTTTGGTACTGGGTCAATTCTGTAGAATAGTATCTTTCAAATGATCCATCACGATTATGCTAGGTCTCATGTGAGGGCTTATGTGCACTTGTTTTGTTTTTCGCCAATTGTGGAAAACAAAATTTCACAATTCGGTTAGCCACCCAAGAGTCCAGATCTGAATTCCCAATGACAAACTGCAAAGCACGCTGGATCAAGGATGGGCCAATATGGCAACTTCTGAGAAACTTCAGTATACTATACTTGTAAAGTATTATCTATTTATCCCGAAATCCATTGGTCAGCTTGTGCCGAAGTAACATTAAAAAAAAAAAAAAAAAAAAAAAGCAAGCACATGCTTGTCACTGCATACGTAGTGACAGTTTTAGAGAGGTGGCAGGAGACAGTCGCATTGTGACAAAAGTGATGCTTGACAATACTGCATTTATTAGTGGGATGCGCAACATGGGTTTTTCACGAGGTGCTTATTTTGGAACATTACCTTTATCCAAATAATTTTTGCAATACAACACACATTGAGTAATAAATATCAAAACACGCGTACCGAAGACTACATTTACGACATTAATGAACCTGCTCTTCGTAGAGTTGCGTCAAACATACTTCCAAAATATTCTGTAACAATTTTAATTAAATTCTATATTCGTTTTTAATAAAATTTTGCTGCATTTTAATTGGATAACATTATGTAACCTACATTTGATCTAAATATGCAAAGGAAAGTGTTCTATGAATTTAGAACTGTTTCATACTTTTTTCCCCGAACTTTATGTACTACTGAATTAACTGAAACTAGAGTTTAGTATGCATATCAGCATATATAAAATTCCTATTGGGTAAACTTTATAATTCTTGAATGGCAATAAATTCCCTCAGACCGATTCCAACTCGATGTCCACATTTCAGCCACTCTCGGCAATGTGTCCAGTCTTTGGACCTTAATAAGTCTGCTTGTGACAGGAAATACTGGCGCCGCATCCTTGAATTGTTCTTCCCTGTCCCTGATCCTTCTCCTCTAAACTTGTCTTAATGCCGCAAGCCAACAGTACCATATATGAAGATAGCTTACTAACTTTTCCGTTTTCCTCCTATATCTTCTTTGTACATTGTGGTGTACATAACTGTATTATACTTTGAGTTTTGAGCTGTATTTCCTTATGTTTAATTTATCAATGTTCTCTGTTTATTATTCATTCATATTATATTATCACTTTTAACCCCTGGCCTGGTGGCCGTGAAGGGCAATATTGTAATGTATCGATTTGTATTATTACTGCAATAAAGATTTCTTACATAAATAGACAAAAACGGAAGTTTCAAGTTCATATTAAATTCATTTACTCTAAATGACAAACTGATCTATGCTTGATAGAGCAAATGTTTTCGTTTCTGTTTACTTGCCTCCTCATTTTTATTTTATCATTAAATTCTTTGGTTTGTTTTTATTAAATATTTTGAACTCCTTAATTATCTATTTCTTACTGTCACTCGAGAAATGACCAACAATGCCTCAAAATGAATTATCGCGCTTCAAATCAGCGTAATAGTGAACTGTACTGAGTGGAGTGTTGCAATGTGATATATATAAAAAAATATTGTACAGGATACCCGAGTGGAGGACTTTCTACCAAAAATGCTAATGAAAATATATTACTTAAGTATTCATTGGGTAAGGTTCTAGTTCTAAAAGTACCTTTTCCGGTTCAATATTTACTGTATGTTTATCCTTTCATTTGGATTAATTTTACAGAAAAGTATACCAAATCCAATTTAATCTCGAACACTGTTCACTTGGTATCAGTGCACAACCGGGAGGATTGCTTTTTTTCTCCCTAAAAGATAAGTGAGCTTTATTTTTCTCGACATCAAACGCTTATGCATCCTCTTGAAAACCTCAATACAGTGATAAATATTTCCCTTGTAGTGCACACTGCGATATTCACAACGATAGGTATCTTCAGGTCGCCAACAGATGGTCATCTCATCTCATCTCATCCTGTTCCGTACAACTCTGCTGCACTTCGGCCGTAGCTGGGTGTTGTTGCTTCACTGCTAGAGCCCCTTTTCTCAAGCAGGAGGGTGGAAAACAGACCACGTGCAACACGGAGTACAGATGATGAGGGGATCGCAATTTGATGAGCCACTCATGCGTTTTGACTATGTGTGGTCGGCACGTGCATTCTCTTGATTGCTCTTTTGTCCACAACCGCCTAACGCACCGACTGAATAACCCACCTCGGAAATCGTTGCGCCCATTTAGCCGATCTCGTGCAGCGGGAAACTGGCGATGATAAACTCGGAAAACGGGTGGCACAGGCTACGGCAAGATAGTACTTTGACAGTGGACCCGTACGGCCTCGAAAGCGATGTGATTGTGTTGAACTAATGGTCCGTATATGAGCTGGTTGCAGGGTGCCGGGATTAGAATTCAATTACCTTTGAACAGTTTAAATATATTGCCGCCTCTTTTCCGATCGATCTCAGTTCTGACACGGCATCCTTTCTCTTTGTTGGGTACTAAAACTGGAGCTTTCTTTTTTTTTTTCCCAATATGAAAATGAGAATGTCACCTGAAGTTCTAAGAAACTTTACAATCCAAATTTTGAATTATAAAAGCCTTTTTTGCTTAAATTATGGATCAGCAACCTTTATACTGCCAAGCCAAAGAAATTTTCTACTTTTTAACCAGTGTGTCACTAGAATTTTATTTCCATTATTATTTTTCCAGAAACACTAATATCGTAATAAACTTTAATATACTAACGTAATAAACAGCCCTCTGAACAGTAGTTTTCCCTAGAGGACAACCTTTTAGGTTCATATGTTCTTGCAGAGTTATTCCGTTTTAAACACTGCATCATTGTGCATCCGTAAAACAGGATGTCATGCTGTCTGAATAAATGCAGTATATTTTCATTTAAACACGCAAGCATTACGTGTTGTTGATATACATTGAGTGTTGTACTGATCAACATCTAGCATACAGTAAACAATTATGAATCAAAATTTTGTTTTACCTCACGATAAAATTCCCTTTTAAACTTTAATTACTTACCTTGATCATCGTTACTTTAAATTTTGATTTCTAAGATCTAAAACGGCTGTTGCTGGGCTGCATTTTATCTTTCATGCTTTACTCTTGCTTTTCAAAGAGTATAGCGAGCTAATCTTCAATATTTAAATAACAATTGAGCAAAATACAACTTAATCTAAGTCTGCTTCTGCAATGTTTCCGCAGTGCGTATAACAACGAGACAGGCGATATCCAACGTGCATATTATATACTCATTACAGTAAAGAGGGTTTGCTGCATACTTATTTGCATTCTGTATACCTCTCCATTATATTATTGCAGTTTGACGATACTTCATCTTCCAAACATGACTCCCTCGTTTTGGAATATTCCCCTGGGTAAACATTTAGCAGATCTGTTTCACGAAGTAGCATTTTCGCAGTGAATTGAATAAACATTATCAGGTAATCAAGTTGAAGTTCTCTGTGACAGTCGAGTGGTTTCGTCAATTGTCACTCGCTAGGAAAAGGTCCGGGTTTAAAATCCTGTCAGAGCCTAGAGGGTTATTTACGGCCTCTTAAGTAGGGAATGTATTTAGCCGATCTCAGGCGTAGGCAACAGGGTTTTCTCCGTTATTCTGTTTTTAACAAACACAACATGTAAATCGGCCCGTGACGATTTGCATTATACACAAGACAAGATACTTGCTACCCTTATTAAGACAAGTCAACAATATGGGGTGGAGAGATGGAGATGTCTACAGACGGAAGCAAGAAATTGTTTTCCTGCTCAAAACAACAGTTCAGAGCAGGAAAATCATTCCAATTCCTTTTTTTTTTTTTTTTTTTTCCGTGAGGAAAAAAAAAAAGGAATTTGAATCAGGTTGAAAACTACTACATTGTTCCTTAACCAATGGTTTTATAAGGTGGGGGCCAATAATTTTCTATACCATACAGTAGTTACCGAAAAGTTTCATACTTTTCAATTTTTTAAATAATTTAGAATGATTTTGAACAGTTCTACAATTTTTTTAATAGTAAGGGCAGGTTAGGCCAGTGAAAAAGTCAGCATCACAGCAGAGACAATGACGTTATCAAACTTTATTTTTTGAAATAATGCTGCAACCCATGAGGAAGGATACTCTGAATGATACATATATTTCTGAATGGAACTAGGTGTCTTCCACTCCCGCTGGGCTGACGAAAGCACTGAAAAGGGGTAAAGGATTGTAATGCCTCAGGGGCTGACTTCCTGAAGGAAGATATATGTAATAATATCTTTCTGTGAGTATTGCTTGACCTCTAATACTGTTTGAGAGGAGTTTTCTTTTTGAGGGTTATATTAAGTCTGGAGAGGCCATGAATGAAAACAATTCGTATCGACCTATAGCTTTGCTGCCGATTGTGGGCAAAGTTATAGAGAGACTAGTACTGTGGCGTTCAACGGTTATGACGCTCAGGGCTTGGCCTCTCCAGACACACTGAATACGTCATTTGCTGATTAGTGCAAGTTAAAAATGAACACCCTGGTTGATACCTCCTGGGGGTTTGTTCCAGACCCCATGGTGGAAAGTATCCTCTGCAGGATTAGGACATCCCTTTTCCCGAAAATCCTTACTGTTCGATAAGGAGTTGTTGGGTTTTAGGAGCATCAACGACTAAGGCTATGTTGCTCCGTGTATATATTGTCTATAAATTGCGTGTGTTCTGAGGTCACACTTTCTGTTTGCTGGAAGAAAAAGTTTCCGGGAGAAAAAAAAACTATGCTACAATCGCCTGAGACCGACTAACTCAGCCAAGTTGTGAAAAAGACCCATAAGAATTCCTCCCGTAATCGACAGGATTAGAACTGAGGTCTTTTCCACCCGGTGTGGGGAGGACGGCAATCCTACTAACTGTGCTACGCACGAGGGCAATAAGGAGTTATATCCAGTAGAGATATGTCGTGGTGTCTTTCCTCAGCACTCTAGCTGTGCTGAGGAAAGGCATCCTGTAGGGCAGGCTGCCCTCAGGGGACTATATGTTGAACCCATGTGATTTAATGTTCTCACAAAGGAATTGAGGGATAAGGCAGCTGCCTGTAATATCTCCTTCAGTGGAGTTCCCTACATAAGCTTGTGGTCTCTTTACAGAAATCAGTAGCTATGTTGCTGAAGGGTCACCTCAACTTTCAGTTTTTCATTATGGAGGCTTCCCAATGAGATATGTCAGATAAACTAAATATCTTGGGTTGTGCCTTGTGGAACGCCTAAGTTTTATTGCGCATGCAAAATACTTATTCTATATAAATATTTATATTCAGATGTATATCTTGCATCACATGTATAGATATGTTATCATTCTTAAATGCACTGTTATTTAATTTGTCATGTAATATACTGCACATATACATTGTCACTGGAGTTAACTCTGTAATGTATATTATTGAATAAAAACTTATACCTTAAGGAGAAGAGTAAGGCACAATAAGCCATCTCCGAAGGATAATTAGACCTGATTGCGTTATTAAAGGCAGAACGTATTCCAACCAAGCATTACATATGATTACAGAGCTTGTTGGAGGAGTTAAAGTGACACATAGCAGTGTCAAAAGACATCCTAGCGCTTTGCGCTCCTCGGCATAACCCGAGCTTGTAGAACCGTTTCTACGGAGGGCGTTGAATTTAATAAATTAAAAGATTCCAGCAGATTTGCTAATGGATAGATCTTGTTTGAGATATGCCCTCAGGAGAGGCATTTCTGTGGAGAATATGGGCGTCCGATCGGGCCCAGCTCCGTCAGCAGATGATGGCTCTTTGATTTCTAAATGGAACGCATCAACGGTGAATTGATAACCATATGGCAGAACCATGGTTTAATTCTCAGAAGGGAAGAAAGACTTGTTTTCCTGCCCTCTGCTCTAACTGCAGACTATAGGCGTAGGCCATGGCTAGTTTGTGCTGGTTACTTGCTTTGTCCTGAATGGACATAGCTATAGGTCCAGGCTAAGTCAGTTAGGATAGATGAATCGGAACTGTGTGAATGTGGAAAGCCAGAAACCAGCATCTATATCATGGTGCACTGCCCATGTTATACGGACTTGCATGCTCGTTTGAAATGACTCTCGTTCAAGCTTTCGAAGCGATTATAGTCTCGCTACGCTTCCACTCCAGCCACATTGATATCGCATCTGTGTATATTCCCCCAGGGCCTACAATTGAAATTATTGAAGATCTAGGGAACTGGCTCTTAAACCATCTTCGTCCGTCCGCACAACGCCTTGTTTGTGGTGATTTTAACCTGCCTCCAAACCGACATCACCTCTTTATCAGGCTCTGCGAGTTCTTCAAATCCATCAACATGACACGGGTCAATAAGAACCCCACCAGGGGATTGAACCTACTGGATCTCGCTTTTGCTTCAACACCATGCACAGCTGAGGATGATCCCGTCGCATTCTTCCTGTCCGATCACCAGCCCATAGTTTTGACATGGTCATTGCAGGTGCCAAACTTCAACATCCCTGACAACAAAATAGTCAAATACGTTTCAGCACCTAAATACCTTAATCCTCAACTCTGTAGAAGCAGCATCCTGCATTCCTTGGGATGTCCTCATTGACTGCGACCTCAGCCTCGCAGTGACACTCTTGTCCAACTGGATTAAATCCGTCACCGACTATGCTGCCACCAAACGAGTAACAGTAACTCCCCGTTCCAGATCGTGGTGGACTGCTGACCTCAACAACATCTTCAAAATGAAACAAGTCCTACATAAGAAATGGAAACTTACGAATGGCAGTCAAGACAGAATCGCCTTTTCCCGCGCCAGGGCCCATTTTAATCGAAAGAAAGCTGCTGCAATTCAAGTAAATCTAAACCGCACTCTGAGGAAAGGAAAGCCATTCTATGCTGCCCCATATGGTGGATTCAGTCATATGCTTGACCCTCAAGAATGGCTCAAATACATCGCCAGGTTTTCAAATACAACAACAGTCCCATCTACAGTTGTCCAGCCTGACTATGAAAACCCTTCAGATGTCCTACGGACTATCCAGATTACTAGCTCATACGTGCCATCAATTCCCTTCCCACAACAGCCACTGTTGGGGAGGATGGAATTCTGCAATTTATGATCAAATGCTTGAGCACATTCATCATAAACCCTCTTCTCTCGATCTACAACAGATGCCTCACTGATCATTATTTCCCACCCCAGTGGAATAAGTACAGAGTGTACCCCGTCCCTAAAAACCAATTTGCCACAAACGTCAGCCAGTTCAGACCCATATCAGTTGCCTCTTGTCTGTTAAAAACCCTTGAAAAGGCTTTGCTACCCACAATCACTCAACAAATCCTCCAGACGAAACCACCTGAAATTCACTATGCCATCGCAGGAAAATCATCAATCACTAACTGGGCAGCCACCACAGAACGCATCCTCTCAGCATTCGAACAAAGAGCTGAGCTAGCAACCACATATCTCGACATAAGCGCAGCCTTTGATGCCGTGTCGATCCCGGCCTTGCTCCTCCTACTTAAGGAGAAATTTCACATTCGGGGTGATATGCTGTGCTTTTTGGAATCTCTTCTCTGTCACAGGGTACTTATTCTCCATCGGCAACAACACACCCTATCCTATTACTGCTGGAGTACCGCAGGGGGGATGTCCTATCCGGTGTCCTGTTCACAGCTATCATCGTGCCCATTATTGCCTCAACGAATGGTCTGCTATGCTATGCCGATAACCTCAAACTGCTGACTCAAATTAACCCTAGCGACAACCCCGTTCAGCTCAGCAACAGATTCAATTCCCAGCTTAAGGATCTAGAATTGTACCTGGCAAACTTCAATCTAAAAATCAACCCACTGAAGTCTGCTCAGGTTATATTCTCCCTTAAATCCATGCCGACAGTACTCAACGTTTCACTCGCAGGGGTACGAATACCAAACGTACCCTCACACACAGACCTTGGCGTTCTGTTTGACCAAAAGATGTCCTTTGTCAACCAGATTGACAAAATCAGTACCAGATTTTCTCGTCTACGGTGGTCTCGTCAAAGCAGCAGCTGCTACATGTCCGACATCCTGTCACTGTTAAAAGGTTCATCACCTCCACCGTCTACCCCGCCATTCTGTATGGTGCAGAAATATGGGCCTCTGCTGCACCTACAAACCTCTAGCGGGTGTACACCGCTGAATACTGGCTACTGAAATGGGCCAATAACAAGCTTCGGCTACCTCCTGCTACCACAACCACCATGATGGCACAAGCACTCGACATCCTGAGGTTGAAGTTCCTGATCGTGGAAAAGAGGCTGGTCTTCACAGCCAAACTCATCACAGGTCATATATCATCTCCAAATATTTGGAGGATTCCACAGCCAAGCCTAAGGTCGGTACCAGCACTCGTGGCTCACCACAACAGGCTTGTACTCACTGACAGATTTCTTCCCAAGCAGATGCTCCCCGTACTCAACCGTGTGGACGCCGACAGCATAATAAGGACAGACACAACTTTATCAAAGCCCTTGAACCTTGATATTTATTTATTTGTATTTCTTATGTATTTATTTCTGTATTTGTGTCTAGCTCTGTGTTTTTATGCTGTATTTGTATTTCTGTTGCATTTGTGATCGGTATTTTGTAGTCTTTTTGTATGTTCGCTGTATTTTGTACGCTGTACTTATCTTACCTATATGTGAACCCCTGGCGCTCGTCGCCGTGATGGGATATTGTGCTGTAACTCTACTTCACAATAAAGATTTATTTATTTATTTATATGATGATGACCTTAATGAACCGTTTAAGGACCAAAGGACGTTTGGCCTATTTAACAGGTATATGCCGACCGGGCTAGCCGGGTGGGTAAAATGCGTGCCTGGCAACCCAAAGGTCGCAGGTTCGAATCCCGCCTCGGGCTTGGATCAGAGTAGAAAATGCAAAAACCTTGGGAGGTGCAATATGGCCACAGAAGCCGATGCGCCAACAACTAACAAAAAAAAAAAAAAAAAAACAGGTATTCAAAACGAGAACTAATAGATGACGGTGGTGTCCTATTCCCTCCTGATGGAATGGAAACTGTATTGGGAATGTGATGTACCCATTCCCACTGCGGAGGCCAAATGGCGAAGGTTGAAATCGCTGTAAATTCCTCCTTTACGTGTGGAAGTGATCAAATTGAGGAATTTAATGATGGGTGTCTTCAGTTGGGCTGGGTGGACATTATGGCCATTGTGCCAATGGAGGCCACGTCTTCTCGGAATGCACGCACAAAGAGGAGCCGCCAAAATGTGTCAACTGTAAGAGGAGAAATCGAGATTTTCAACATTCTGTTCGTGATAGCTGCTGTCCCGAATACATAAGAGCGGTGGAATTGACAGAAAAGAGAACACGATATGAGTAATACGGCTAATCTAAATCCTCTTTTGAGTGTAAATTATACTTACCAGGGCATTAAAATCCTACAAATTAACGGCCAAAGAGCAGCTATGGACGAGATAAGGGTGGCGGCGTTTGAGAATAAAATGGATATTATTTGTATTCAGGAACCTTATTGCTCTGCACAAATTGGTGGTAGAGCATTTAAGGTAATGGGCTTCCCAACGTCTGCAAGAATTGTGCATTCGCTTGACAGTTCGCCCAAGACAGCTATCGTCATTTTGAATAACGATTTGGTGGTCACCTCTATTTCTGGTGAGTGTTCTCAGAACGCAGTCTGTGTGCTTGTCTCCTCGAAATTTATAAATTTCTACATCGTTTCTCTCTATTGCCCGCCGTCAGAAGATTTCCAACTGGCTCTGCACAATATAGATAGATTATGTACAAAGTTTGCCTCGAAAAACTTGATAATTTCTGGTGATGTAAATGCAAAATCCAATATGTGGCATAGTGGGTTTACAGACGCTCGTGGTTCGGCCCTGGAATATGTTATTCTTGCTCATGGGCTTACTGTTCAAAATTTGCCTAATAAACCCTACACTTTTTCGACAGTCAACGGTGAAAGCAATATTGATATTACTGTGACCTCTGTTAAAATTGATTGTTGTATCTCTCATTGGGATGTTGTCCCAGAGTTAATCAATAGTGACCACCATGCCATAGTTTATGGTCTTCTTCCTGGGCAACGAGTCGATGACCTTCAACTTACTGATCTTAGGAGATTTTCCATTAACAGTATTAAATGGAACAAATTTAAAGATTTTCTCTCTGCTGACTTTACGACAGAAATGATCGAATCCCTTAATACATTAATGGCTGAGGAGATTGTTGATTTTGTTCAAACCCAGTTGTATCTGGCCACGGATTATGCAGCGAAGAAAAAACACAACAAGACAACTCCTGTCCCTTGGTGGAACTCAGATCTTGCAAATTTAAGATCGCAAGTTCAGAACGCAAGGAAGGAATATCAAAAACACAGGCATCTGTCTCAACAGGATGTTCAAGCATACAAGGATTCTTATAGAGATCTTCGGAGGAGATACCACAAAGAAATAGCTAATGCTAAAACAGATTGTTGGCAAGGATTTGTCAAACAGGTTGGGAATTCAGAACCGTGGGGATTAATTTACAAAATCTCCAGAAACAAACTAATCTGTGGAGAAGTGTACAATACAGTAAGAATAAACGGAGCAGAATCTGAGGGCTGGAGCTCTACGGTACATGCTATAGTGTCAAGTCTGTTCCCTAAAGATATTCCAGAGTTGGATACATTGGAGCAAGGCCAGATACGTCTTGAAAATAGTATGTATATGGGTTCAACAGATATTGAGTGCTTTAATCTGTTGGAATTGGGTTCTGCCATAGCTAGACTAAACAGCAAGAAATGCCCCGGAATTGACCTTGTGGAGAATCTTGTTATCATCAAGTTTTTCAACTTATAACCACAAGTACTGCTAAATCTCTTGAACAAATGCCTCCTGGAAGGATACTTCCCAAATCAGTGGAAATTGGCATTGCTCAAGATTCTTCACAAGACAGGGAAAAACACATCCGATCCCCGTGCTTACAGGCCAATTTCCTTACTTGCTAATCTGGGAAAGTTATTCGAACATCTTCTGGCTCCCAGAATACTAAAGAAATTTTAGGAAAACCAATTATGCTCAAGCTGTCAGTTTGGCTTCAAAAAAGGGAGGTCCACCGACAATGCTATTCTTACATTGACTAACTTTATCCAGAATTCATCTTCTAAATATGTTTTGGCAATTTTTGTGGACTTTGAGGGCGCTTTTGACTCCCTCTGGTGGGAGAGTGCCCTCAAGTCTTTAAGGCTGGCTAAATGTGATAATTATGTGTACAGGGTACTGAGATCATACTTTAATGAGAGATACATCATGGTCAAGGCAAAGCATCTGTCTTATAAGGCCCAGGTTTCGAGAGGATGCCCCCAGGGGTTGGTGTTGGGCCTCTCCTCTGGAATGCCGTATTAGATCAGTGGCTCACGAGAACACACGAGGATTCTCTAAAGGTGGCCTACGCCGATGATCTCGTGATTGCCATAGAAGGAAGGTCACGCAAGGTATTAGAGGACAAAATTCAACCCATCTTAGATGATTTGGTGGCATGGGCTGAAATCAACAAGCTCAAGATATCTCCGAGTAAAACAAATTTCATGACATTTAAAAACCACTTTAATTATGGAAGACCACCAAGAATTCAACTGAATGGTTCACAGATACCTTATGTCCCTCAAAACAAATATCTTGGCATAATCCTCGATGATAAATTAACCTTTCTCCCTCATGTCACCAAACTGAAGGAAAAAATTAGAAATTTTACTGCTTCGGTCATAAGAATCTCCAAAAGAGACTGGGGTTTGAATAAAAAGACCATGAAACTATATTATGAAGCAATATTTCTGCCTATAGTTTCGTACGGAGCAGGTATTTGGCACCAGAACATCATTAAGGTGAAAATCAAAAATAAGCTACTATCAATTCAAAGAACAGTGCTTCTGGCACTAAATAATGCCCTCCAAATCCTTGGAGGAGAACTGCCTTTAGATTTATTTATCTTATACCGTTGCATGATTTATAAACATAAGAAAGGACTGCAGGTATCTATTATGGGAATTAAAACAGACCCAGTTAGTAACTTGAAGACAGAACGGAAAAGAATATGGAGTGAAATGGTTAGTATTTGGCAAAGTAGATGGAATGAGTCTGTGCATGGTGAAGTCACAAAGAAGTATACAGTATTTAAAATGTTGAGTTTGCTTCTACTCAACCTTCTGTTTCATGGTTTGCACCAAGCATGTTTACGACGTATTTATTAACAGGCCATGGATCTTTGAGGGCCAAACTTTTCGACAGAGGTTTGGAGCCGGACCCTTTTTGCACCTGTGGTCAAATGGAAGACTGGATCCATGTTTTATTGTTTTGTCCGCAATATACAGACCATTGAGTATTGCTACTTAATCAGGTTCCAGGTCTAGCTGAGGACAATGTAAAAATACTAGTTGAGAACAAAACAAACTTCGAGACTTTCCAGACTTTTGCGGAATCGGTCTTTAAGAAAAGACTTGAACTAAGAACTCAAATCCAAAATCGAATATAAATCTGACAGCTGAGAAGTTAATATATGTTTGTATCCCATTAAATATAAATAGAATGACTTGTTATAAGATATGTAAATTTAATTGGATTGCTAGGATTTAGAGTTAAAATTCTATTATCTTGTACAAATGTAAATAAGTTTATTCGCTAAATTTATTGGAGTTTTCCAAATTGACTTGTATCTGCTGAGGCTTGGATATTCTTACTCTTTTTTTTTTTTTTTTTGTTGCTGGTTTCCAGGTTTGGGCTACCTGGGAATGGGATTGCTGGCACCCACCGGTATTGCACTATCTCCCGTGGGTGCAGGATTTGTGCACAAGGCACTAAAGGTGACAGTAGACCCAGGCTTGGCTGCTTGTGCCTGGGGGCGGGCAGCGGCTGTCTAGGTGTTGGCTGCTCCCTGGTGGCAAGGTTGCTTCTACTCAACCTTCTGTTTCATGGTTTGCACCAAGCATGTTTACGACGTATTTATTAACAGGCCATGGATCTTTGAGGGCCAAACTTTTCGACAGAGGTTTGGAGCCGGACCCTTTTTGCACCTGTGGTCAAGAGACTTTCCAGACGCAAGCGATAAAAAGCTTTGCAGAGTTTCTGCACCAACACAGACGTGCAAGGTGGAGATGGGCTTAGGCCTAGGAGCCACCCTAGATACAGGTAAAACACACACACACACACACACACACACGTGTTCATATATAATATAGTATTTTATATATGTATAATGAGAATGCAAATGAATATAAAACTGTATATATATCTTCTTTGTAAGTTTTTGTATATAATTTGTAAATAACTGTGTGTACAAATAAATGGGAAAAAAAATGGCTGGACATTAGATGTTTAAGATCTGCAGAGCAGAGCCACTGACATACACAGTAAAAATTATTCGACTGGAGCTGACTGATTGCTTGATGGTGAGATCATTCCTAATGAATATTGCAGATACTCTTCCTTTGCGAGATTTACGTGAAGTTAGGAAGGGAGAGTTGGTGGGGTAGAAGCAGTGTGTCCTCGAGCTCAGAATTTGTCTAAGTTTCAACAAGACAAACAATATGATTAGCTGCATCAATCAGCATTGCCAGTAGCGTAGAGAATTCATTGTTAAGGCTTCGTACATTCTGTACATAGAGGTTGATATCTTAGGTTTGAGTTTTTGGTACACATTAGAGGATATTCTGATAGTGACTGGTGAGTTTGTAGCTATGCATCTAACGGGTCAGCCGGAATTCCTGGCAAAGTAACTGTTGCTCAGTGTCTTGAGGGCATGAGATTTTAATGTCTGAAAAGCTGATGGGTATATGGCTACAGAGAATGATTTTGCAAAAGATTCTCCATAGGTATTTGCAATATTGATGGAATCAGTATTATTCTTTCCTTGCACGTTATGCATAGATAGATTTGAGTGGGAAAATTTGCAGTACATCTGTATTCTATTGTTATTATTTGGTTTTTAGGAGCATTAGCAAGTAAGGCCATATTGCTCCAGGAATATGCGGTGGTCATTCCCTGACCTTTCAGCATCCTCCGTATTTGGTGGTGACGGGCTGGAACCCCGGTCTAATCAAGAAGCGTGTGCCACGCACTGCTGCTCCTTCCCATCTGTATTCTAGTTTCAATTTGGTGGTTTTCGTAATTGTGGATGCGAAATATCCGAGATTTGCATAATGAAAATCCGTGAATGCCTCATGGAAAAAAAAATCCTAAATATCTCTCCCTCCTCCAAGACCTGTCTCTAGTGAAAATGTCTAAAAAATTCTAATATTCATCGACTCAATTAAATTCAGACCTTTCAAAACGAGTGACGAAATCACTATACCATCACAGAAGATATTATGATAAATACATTTCTTTTGCTTATACTCCGGGAAGGTCGCATAGGATTAGGGGAGTTTACAAGCCAGAGGCAAAATTTTGCTGTATTTCATGGTAATCATGTAGATTTGAACAAAGCGTGGATTACTGTACTTGCTGCCACTTGGTTACAGTGGGCTTATACAAGCAGTAGCATATGTGCGTCTAAGCAGAATAAAGATCATATCTAATTTTTACAGACCACCAGTTAATAAATATTATTTTATTCTAATGTACTGAGAGAGCCATATTAAAATTTAATTAGGTTAATTTTGTCTTAGGAACTCTGTGCTAATCTCTCTGTGAGGCTATCGTTACAAGTTGTCTCCAGGAAAACTACTTCTCCGAACAGAAATATTTTGCAGTTATTTGTAAAGTTGTGCCATCCGCCTACCCTTCCACAGCTGCATGGCATTTCGGCTACTATTACTGTCAATGGAAGACTAGACCCAATTACTGCAGCACCCGAAAACGAAACTCACAAAGCAAGAGATCTCAAACATTTTAGAGCATAATAAGCATCGTCATGTCTTTCAAAATTACGAACTCGATTTAAATACATTACGCGTTTTATAAAAGTTAGATCACATAAAACCAAAGTTTACTTTTCAAAAGGAAATCGTTTACAAAATATTCATACTTCTCAGAGAAATGCTGTTTAATTGTGCGACAGTAAAGCAGTTCATAATAGCAGCCTCGCTTTTGCAAAATTTGATATTAATTTTTCAGAAAAAGCAAAAAAAAAAAAAAAAAAATTGGTTTGCTGTAGTCTATAGTTTATGAAAAGTGTAGATAAATTTAAGCCAAGTTTGTAACTTAGGAATGACGCCTGTTATGTTTTAAAATTTCTAAGTTAGGCTACTATAAACTGTTTACACGCCAAGTCATTGGGGGGGGGGGGATATTTCAAAAATAAAGCAAGAGCGGTATATATCACAGCATACATTATCACGGAGAGGAGTGTTCTTTTGCTCTTAAAGTTAATTAAGTAATACAGTATTAATGTCAAATCAGTCACCACTTACACGCTTAGAGAACAAAAACGTGAAACTCATTAAAGCAAAGTGTTTATGCCAGCTTTTGCTCCAATGTTTCCCTTTTTTATTTCGAAATTTTATCGAACTAGAAGAACATTTTACAAAATACAAATGGTAACTATGTTCAATTAAAAATTCAAAGTAGTAGCAATTTTTAAGGGAAAAATGTAAAGCGTGAGTATGATGCTACCTGAATACCTATCTTTTCCGAAAACATTTGTTTTATTTAAATATAAATGAACTCCGTTGTAATTTCTGGTTAGCGATGAAAATTTCACATGTCAATTAACAACTATTTTCATATTTTCCTGCGAATTCTTTAATGAAGATATGGGTCGCAAAAAAAAAAAAAAAAAAAAAAAAGAGTAAAAATTCCTGTAGAAGCGGTTACAAAAATGAAAGACAGCAACTTTAGTGATATCATCAAAACGAGTGCTTTAAATTATACATTCAGGGATACAAAATGAAAATTTCTTCCATTCAGTATTACGAAGAATTTGTAAGACGGCATACACTAGAAAATTGGGAACACATACAAATGAAAAATATTGCAAAATCGAAGATAATTACCAACAACTCGAAAAAATGTTTCCACATGACTTGGGAGGCTTTCAAAGAATGGGCGGATCGCACCTTTGGAAATTGCGGTGATTTACCACCTAGCACATGACAATCTCTAGAACCAATTTGGAGAAGCTATCCATCCCTAGCCAAGAAATTGCAGCGGTCATCAGAAGCCTACCAAAAAGTGCACCACAGGCCTAGATAAATTCCCCCTTATTACTAAGATATGTAGAGTCCTTACCTGCTGGACTTATTGTGACATACTTTCAACAGAATCAGTGAAACGTCCCCTCTCCCTAAGCCTGGAAAACGTATGAAACAAAACTAACAGACCAATCTCCATAGGGTGCAACTTATTAAAAATCTTTGAGAAATCCATAATCAAACAATTAAATAATCAATCTTTTGGCCACTGTCCATCATACCTTCACTCAGTCATCGAAAACAAACCTCTTAAAGACAAGCTGCAGGATCCAAACCGCCCTGAACAACAAAGGTCAGATGGATATCCTCTTCCTGGACATTAAAGCCGCATATGACAAGATAGCAATTCAACTCTTCCTCCACTCCCTATCGCATTACAGGAAACTTATTCACACTCTTGCCAGAATTACTAACAGAGATGCACGTTATTCTTAAACATGAAGATTTTAGCATCGATTACACACTAAATGGAGTTCCCCAAGGAGGGGTTCTCTCTGCGACACTTTTTGCTGCAGCCCTTGATCCGTTCCGTTCCTAGGTGGTTAAACCAGATCTTCCAATTTCGCTTCACTATATCAATGGCATTCTATATTCAAATATGGAATGGACACCCCTTGGAAATTTATTGTTATATTGTGATTGAGTCACAACAGTACTAACTAGAACCCATAGTTTCTTGCATGCGGTGCAATTAAAAATTCAGTTGGGAAGCCTTAAATTTTACAATAATTTAAGGGAACGTTAAATTATGCAATAACGTTTCGGGTATCTTACCTATATCCATAATCAGATCGGTAAGATACCTGAATGTATAGTAGTTTAGCTTAATAAACTATATTATTAATTTCACGTGGTATAACAGTGGTATTATATTTAGTAATAATCTTAATGGAAAATAACCACGTAACGTCTTTTCCTAACTATATCAAATCTATGTACGTCAATGTTTATGCAACACTTGTTCACTGGGTAGACAATAACTGGTTATTCAAAACCACATCAAGGATAATGTTCTAAATTACAGAAGGTAACTTACTAATTTGCTTAAGAGCAAATTAGTAATGGGGGTATAATTTCAAAGTCAAATAACCTCAATATTTCAAGGCCATTTTTTCCTGAAATATATATTCCTAATTTTTGAATATTTTTTTATTTCCTGTTAATATTTATAATCATATAAATAACTTTCTTTCGCTATTATGTAAAAATAATTGGCTTATAATTGCAAAAAAGGAAAGAATAAATTGATTTTCATTTGAATTAAATTTGAAACTTAACCTAAATATTTTTTATCATGAAAACGTGAATTTACAAGGTTCTGTCTGAGTGATTTATCTTACCTGGACCCTTGCTTCTGTGAGATCCGTTTTCATGGCTATCTCTTCTCTCGTGTAGATGTCTGGGTAGTGAGTCTCCTGGAAGGCCCTCTCGAGTTCTTTTAACTGAGCACTTGTAAACGTTGTTCTTATCCGGCGTTGTTTTCGCTTTTCTGTGAGTACCCCCTCATGATTCGGATAAACTTTATAGGGAAGTCCCGCTATGATGGGGGAAAAATAAAGCTGTGTGTTAGAAAAAATCGCCACATAAATACTTTTAATACAAATATATTCGAAAAGCACAAAAGGGTTGCATTGACTGGACAAACCAATTGTTCTAATCAGCAGTTACAAGATCATTAATATAGAAAAAAAAACGGTAAAGGGCAGCTATTATCAACCCACTGCAGGATGGAAGCCTCCTCAACAATTCATGTTGAGGGAAATGGACCATAATCTGCCACGCTGTTCCAGTGCGGGTTGGCAGATCAACCGTATTCAGCAGTCAGGGGCTTGAACCCCGGTCTACTCAAAGAGCGTGTGCTAGTGAAATGACTGCGAGTCCGTTTTCATATATGTTGTCTTCATATTTGTATATAATAATAAAATAAATAAGTATTGTGTTTTCATTGTGTGTGTGTAGTGTAAGGTAGTTTTTTTTTTTTTTTTTTTTTTTTACCAATGTAGATTTGTCAGCATTGAAGAGCAGTAGAGGTAGACTAGCCAAATATGTATTCCTCATCTGGAATACCTTATTATTTGTTGATCAAGTTGTGGAAACCATGCATTGAGTTATCGTACAGGTAATTTTCTCTCTCGCAGGCAAGAATTGATGTGTATTACGTTTTACATGGTGAAACTGAGAATTAATTGCCCATATCCTGATATGCGAATTACTGCTGAATAATTTAAATAACGAAAAATTAATTCCTTTTCAAATTTGAATGAACTTTTGATTTTTTTTTTTCATTGTGTTGATGTTATATGGCAGAAAAATCCAGTATGATGGTTTTCTTTACGGGAAATACTTGCAAGGTCCTATTAAACAGTTTATTTCAATCATGGAAGCTCACGGTAGACCTCACCAGTGAAATGTTGGTCCATACGCACCAGGAGTTCTAGTTTGCCGGCAAAACATATCCCGTATTAAGCAACTATGGCCACCTGCCTGGATATCATAGGCGCTGTGCGATGGGTCCATGGACTCGTCTTGCTTGCTTGAGCCATACACGAAGGCGCCCATCCGCGTGTTGCACCATGTATTTGGATTCATCCGACCAGTCCTCCGGTATCCAACCAGCACGTTGTTGACACCAGAGCATTCGACGATGATCAGCGGTAAAGAGAGAGTGTCTTTTGGGTTGTCTGTTGTGGAACAGCATATGTGTGAGTGTGCGGCGCATCGTCATTTAGGGCATTTTTCTTGCATTTTCCATATTGTATTGCGATGTCAGCTGTCGCACAGGACCTGCCGTTCAGCCCGTACAACGCGCTGCACACTTTCCCTCACCACGAACATCCACCTTGCGTAGTCCTTTACAGTTCTGTTGGTGGGAGGTGGTTTGACCTTTTCGCCACCATTCTTTGTACACTTTAACTACAGTGGGCCGTGAGAAACCGACAAGACGTGCCGTTTCTGATATAAAAGCATCAGACGCACGAGCCCCCACAATCATATCCTTTTGAAACTCCGTGATATCTTTACTACGTTCCATAACTTTATCACTTTGACTTGCATGATCAGATGCAAATTACCACTGCTCTAGCGCAAGAAGCGGTTCTGGTTTTTATAGTGACTCTCTTGGAAGGGTCTTTATAACGACCAAGCTGGTCTTATTTGAATTTACTCTTTCAGCTTAGATTTAGTGGCAGCCTAGAGCCTGAAAGAGCTGCTTGTGATCTAGCAACAAAATCTGAAGTATTTATGAAGGGAGGCTGGACAATAACTTGAGCCAATGGGATTCTTGAACAGGGCGAGAAGGAACTATCATGATTGATTTTGCTGGAACAACAAATCATGATGGCGCCTTCAGGTTTACAACAGGATAGAAACCACAAAAATAGCACCGTCTTTCGTAGTAATATGTAAATTCGAACAGACTTGCTTTACTCTATTCCTGAACGACCGTAGCCGAGTAGCTACGGTCGTGCAGGAGTCGCCTTTATTTTGAAATAGAACCAACAAAATATATCACTGTCACTTAGAAACAAAAAACCTCACCTGAAAGTATGAAAGATTTCCTTTTATTACGTATAGTGAAAGCAGCCAACACCATCGAAAATTGCTTTACTTCATATTTTATATATAAAAAAATTAAGCTAAATAAACAAAATATTATATACTAAAATTTGCTAAATAAAATAAAGCAAAGGGGAAAAAAAAACATTTTTTAAAAAATTCTCCGTTTTTTTCTGAAGCAGAGTTTGGGGTTGGGAAATGCCGAAGAACATTTTCAACGGTAGAATCATCCTAACAATAAAGTTTTGGAGGACTTGTCGTGATATAGTATTTGGTGTTTTTTGTTTTTTTTTAGTGTTTTTTTGGCGCAGTGGCATCTGGGGTCATAATGCGCCAAGCCACAGCGTAGGTAGCTGATTCGACTGAGAAAGGGGCAATTCCATTGTACCCACACATGCCTCGCCGGTTCTATGAAACAGAGCCTTTCGCATCACGATAACGTTCCGTCCGATGAAACCAGGTGTGCGCAGCTGGTTTGAAAAAAAAAAAAAAAAAAAAAATGAGATTCCACAATGGTCTTTTTGAAGAAGGAATGTTGACAAATTCCATTTTACCTTTATCGCGTGTCCTCTACGCTGGACCAATGATCAGACTAAAAGGGTTGGTTGACCCACACATTGATAATTTTTAGAAATCATTGTTTCCTCAATGCGCTGCAGGTGCTGGCTAGAACCCTACCACTCGACCTGGAAGTGGCCATAATCGGAATCCTCTATGAATTACCTAAGGGGAACGCCTGCACCTTCATGGGCTTCAATGCAGATCCCACTGCTAACCGAGCGACCGAAAAGAAAAGACTCACTGCCCACCTCACGCAAATATGGCAATCTACATGGGACAACTCTTCCAAGGGAGAGAAGACTAGGAAATTCCTCTCCAATGTGGAGAAATTACATCCGAAGGCCCCGCTGTGGTTCTCACCGTTCAACCCTGGACTTGTCAAAGGAACACACCGACCGGGCCTTTATACAATCTTTTTACTTACCGGACACGGAGCATTCAAGCAAAACTCACAGCCCTGGGCATCACAGAGGGCCCCGCTTGCTGCTGTGGAGAGTCTGAGAGTTGCCGGCTCTACGATGACCTTCTTGCCCAGAGACAGGGAAGAGCACCTACTCGACAGTAAAGAGCAATACATTGCATTCTCCAAATTCGCAGAAGACCTCTACAAGGGGAGACGTACCCTCATCGTACAACAACCAAACCGTGACCAACAGCAATAAAACAAATTCAAGCTGAGAACTGATAACGACTAGGTGTCATGACTGCCGCATCGTGGAACCTACAAGGAAACCGACTCTACTAAGAATAAATGACACGGCTTACAACCGTACGAATGACTTCAACCCTGGACTTGTCAAAGGAACACACCGACCTGGACCGTGCAGCTCGCTGCTGGGTGGCGCCTCCGTAGCCAGGTGGGCAGGAGGAGCAATGCGTAGCACACGCTTCTTGATTAGACCGGGGTTCGAGCCCGTGACCACCAAATACGAAGGATGCGAAAGGTCAGGAATGAGCACCGCATATCCCCGGAGCAGTATGGCCTTAGTTGCTAATGCTCCTAAAAACCAAACAACAACAACAACAACAGCAGCAGTTCGCTGCCAACAAGCTATATTGGCGAAAAAAATCGAGCACCTGACTCGATTACTTTAAACCCAAACCCAGGCAAGAAAAGGGGAGACACCCTGTCCCCGCCGACCCTCCTTTTCCTTCTGGTGAGGCATGGATATGCCTCACTGACCACCTGTCACCCCCCAGCCTTCTGCCTCTCCTCCCCTACTCTACCTATACACGACGCGAACGTTTATGTAATATATATTATATATATATATATATATAATATGTTGTTCACATACCGAGATTATCCCTTATCAAACTTTTTTAACATCTCCCGGCACCAAGTCACACGTCGTGTCATCTGCTCTTCAGTCAGTTGATGCGGCACCCAGAGAGCACAAAGTTTCTTCACGTGCAAATGATCTTGCAGAATCGAACGAATTGCTGGTACATTTAGGCCCAAAGTATCCTCTATCTGTTGGTAGGTCACTCGCCTGTTTTCGTCAAGCATTTTCCTCACAGCAGTAACGTTTTCCTCCGTGAAGAAACTTTGTTCTCTCTGGGTGCCGCATCAACTGACTGAAGAGCAGATGACACGACGTGTGACTTGGTGCCGGGAGATGTTAAAAAAGTTTGATAAGGAACAATCTCGGTATGTGAACAACATCGTGACAGGTGACGAGACTTGGCTGTACTATTACGATCTGCAGACCAAGGCTCAAAACAAAGTTTGGGTCTTTGATGATGACGACACACCCGTAATTGTCAGAAAATCCTGATCTGTAAAGAAGAAAATGATAGCTGTATTTTTCAAATCAAGTGGAATTGTGGAACGTGTCGTTTTGGACACGCAGAAGACAGTCACAACTAAGTGGTATACTGAACAATGCCTGCCTAAAGTCATTGGATCTATGAAGAACCTGCGGCCAAAGTCAAGAATGGACACCTGGTACCTCCATCACGATAATGCTCCAGCTGACCGCGCCAAAGCCTGCACCGAATATTTGACCACGACAGGACTGAAACTTCTCGAGCACCCTCCCTACAGTCCAGACCTTGCTCCCTGCGACTTTGCACTGTTCCCGCATGTGAAAATGAAGCTAAAAGGGAGGCGGTTTTCCAGTGATGAGGACCTTCTACGGGCTTGGGACAACGAGTGTGCTTTACTCCCTAGTGAAACTTGGCAGAACTGGTTTAAAGATTGGTTTCGGAGGATGGAAAGGTGTATTGAATGTAGAGGAAATTACTTTGAAAAAATTAAATAAACAAAGCTGTATTGCAAAAAACTTTCCTAGTACCCTTTGTGTGTATATATATATATATATATACACACTTATAAGTATACCTTCAATTTTTTTTTTTTTTTTTTTTTTTTAGGTCCTAGCCGCCGAAATCTCAGGAAATTAAGCGACAGGACCTGCCAGAGTAACTTTAGTCAAGTGAGTTCCTGGTCTGCCTCCACGGGGCGAAAGTGGGGCAACATTGGGCCTCAGCAGGGGTCCAGCGGCTGAGCAACGGTACACGACACCACACAAATACAATTCCCATACACTTTCAAATCTCTGGCTTTTCCAGTCAACTGGTTCACCTACAATGTAAACTACGCGGAGATGGGGAAAACCCCATTTATTGGTGGGGGGAGGAGAATTTCTTTGTACATAGCAACTTCTTTAAAATCGCGGAGATGGGGAAAACACATTTATTGGTGGGGGGAGGAGAATCTTCAAAGCATGACACACCTCAATATATCACAGTTTAATTATATAAGATTAAAGTTCTTAAGCGAAGTAAAGAAGGTAGCCCTATGGTGATTTCTCTGCTTTCAAAACATCGGTTGTGGTCAACTAGGGTTTAAAATAATTTTTATCCCATAAAAGTATTATTAATTCGTACCTCTCTATGCAGTAGTGTGTATTACGTGATATTAATTTGTTTTCTTCCGTAATCAGAAGGTATTACTTCATTCTGATCTTTTGCGCGACATTGATATTTATTTCTACATTAATAACATGTAGAAAGCTAATTTTATCATAACTAGGAACACCTTTACTTAATAGATTTTATTTTTAAAAGGCGTTTCATTTGGCTTCTGAAAGCATCCGTTTTCTTTTCATTGTGTATATTATTGTTATCCCAGTTGCTTCCTTCTGCGTGTAAGTTCAGGTTTCTCTTCAGCTAGAAACCGTAAATTATGCCCGCTTAATATGGTGCTGTTGAAGAAAGTAGAAATGATTAGTGCCTTCATCCATGGTCATATTTATGTAAGTCCTGTGGAAGTTTAGATAACATCATAAATCAAAAAGAAGTTATTAAGTACACTATAAAATGATTAATGACTGCTGGACGTCGCTGTCGAAACAGCCTTATTTTTCCGATCACTGGAATATGTAATTACTTCTTTGTACATAGCAACTTCTTTAAAATTCTAAAAGAAAAACATAACTTCTTTTTTTCTCATGAGTGCTTCCTGCAGAACGTGCTCTCATAGGAACCCATCTCCCCATGATAAATTGTTTCCGCTGATTTCTAGGAGAGATCGGCAACATGGTCTTTCTAACGGATGAACTCTTCTTTGCCATTGGCACCTTTCTTTCAGTAGTGTTACATCCATCGAGTAGATACAGTTTGATTTACAATTTTATTGGACACAATGAGTACAGATATTACTCAAAGCCATGAATTAATTGTCTGATAAAATCAACTGAAGATGTCTTATGATAGAAAAAAAAAAAAAGCAACACGATCTCTTCCAGAGACAAGAAATTTTATACATTCATTTATATATTTAGCACTTAATATGGTGCCCGAAAGCAAGGATGCTAATTTTAATGCAAGCAAAAAATTATAATGGGCAATTACAGGGAAATTACACCAGCTGAAATGTTGGAGCGTTTACATACTGGAATATGAAGGCAGATTTTTTTTTTTTAACAATACCATACTATAGATGACGTGCTATTCTTCATCAGCATGCATCAGATGTACTTTGACGGAGACGAGGCATTATATTGCGTGTGTTCAGTAGGCAATTTGCCTGTTTGCGGGAGGGAAAGAAACCTTGAAACCCTCGCCCGAGACTTACTAACACTGCTGTTGTGTGGGAAAAAAAATAAAAAGCAGCAATAAAAAAGTGTCTCCCTCCCGTCTGAAATCTAGACATTTTTTGCCCTAACGACGGTATGAAAGAATGGTGCGCCTAGTAATTTGTGCTTTCTGCAAAGGCTGCTTGAAGAAGTGGCTAACATAAATTTCCCAAGCGCTTCATAATTATACGAGTAGTTTTGTAGATACACTTGTTGTTTGGTGCTGCATTACAGTCGCCAATCGTATTTAGGATACGACTGATCCCGTACCTTTTGAATGGAATCGGTGGTTCATCTGAGTTAAATCTTTATATTAACATCATGTAATTGCACTTTAAATGATGGAATGACAGTATATATATTAACAAAGAAACGTTTTTGGAGGTTTACTTACTGAAGCAGTTGATTATAATCGAATTGTTATAATCACTCACACACACACACACACACTCTCTCTCTCTCTCTCTCTCTCTCTCTGAGGGTGTGTGTGAACAGGGGCTTATAACGTAAGTATGTCATTGAATCGTATTTCAGCGTAGTGCCGTTTTTTATTGCATAACGTCGTGCTACATCAGAAGAAACAAGTGGAGCAAACGATTGAATCCAAATATCAATCCCATCTATGAAGAATGTATCAAAATTACGATGATCGGTATTTGAAATCAGGGATCCACAGACCATATTGAAGATTAACTAAGGGATCATGAGATGAACTGCTTTTCATACCCTTTTGTTTCTTATTAAGACTTTAGCATCGCTTCAATTCCACACTATGTTGTATTGGCATTCATACACGAAGAGGAGAACAAAAAAAGCACTACATCACTTAATATTATAGACGAACATGACATAAATACAATATCCATTTGGGATTTCCAGTCGTTCCTCGATGTTTAAAAACATGCCGAACCGTATGTTGTTTTTCTCCTTGTAAAACATCCAGATCTATCTATAAACACTTGTACAGATGCACAGACATAATACACGATAGATCATAACTGCACATTATAATCAAAAAAGCCCAAAGTAACTAATCAGGAGACTATGTGCAAGGACTAATTTTGAAAATATCTAGTACTGATCTACTTGTTTTAGTAATTCCACATAGGTGCGTATGACCTTACTGAAACTTCTCAGTTGACACATATGTAAAGAATAGGCAGGAAATTCTTTATTATATATTAATAAACGATAGATACCCAAAACTGAAGTGTAAAAGGAATCCTGCGAACATTGAGAACGGGAATTGCCGTTCAGCTTACAAGATAAGTCGAACTACAGCAGTCAGAAAATAATAGGCGGCTCAAGGTCACTAAATTGGCTTCCCACTCCGTCCTAACGCTGTGGAAGAAAAGGACTAGTGGATGATCTTGATCTGCAAGGTGGTTTTTTCCCTGCTATAGTATATGAGTTTCCATGACCTCATTTGACTATTTTCATTCATCGACAATTAAAAGAACTCTAGAGTAATATGAAGAAATTAAAATATCAGTATTGGAAGAGTTGGTTGGTTTGGAGATGGCGCATATTGTGGAGCCAAGGTCATAGTTGGTCAGACCAGTATTAGAAGGTAAAAAGCTCCGTTGTAAGAGTTTATGTGATGACATCTAACTTTGCTGCAGTAATTGCATATTATTAATTTCTTTAAATAAACTAAACTTCTAATATACCTCTGAACGCTAGAAACAATGTAAGATTTTTTTAGAAATGTGGATATAAGAGGCCCGACAATATTATTGAATTCGTGTTGTAACTCAATTTCTCTTTCAGAATCGAATACTATTCGCATATGGTTGAAGCAGAACTAGGAGGTGAAGAAAGACAAATATATTCGATACACGCTTGCAATTACTGTGAGTTCCAGAAATTTAGCTAGTGGTAAGAGTCTCATGATTTTGCCAACTGAATAAAAAAGACAAACACCGGTGAAATGCGCACTGGTGTCTGCCTTTCATATCTTGAGGTTTTGGTTAAAAAAAAAACATCCTATTTGGTTGAAATTTTAGAATTTGATGATCAAATTGGACTAAAGCATTATCGTTTAATTTTACGTAATAAACTGCATTTTTTCGGTGTGCTCGGTTTAGCCTAAAAATCATGTGTGCTTCTGAAACGAATAACAGCTGATGATGTTAGAGGAAACACACACACAACGGTTATAGCGTAAAGTAACTCACGCTATAACCGTTCTACACAGCTAAAAACGTGCGTACTGAAAACTGAACTTCATCACACACAACCGATTTTTTCTTCATTCTTCAAATAAAATCGGTTTACGTTCGTTTCAGAAGTACGCCTATGAGATTTTTAGATAAAATCAGAGGTATCCAACTCGTAGCTCTTAATTGTGTGGACTGGCCATGTAGGCTACTGTAAGTTTTATGCACAACTTCCAGAACAATATTAGTTTTTTTCAGTATTTTCCTCATTATTTACCATGTACGCAATATAGTACAATAGAGATTTCTTCTATTTCGTATTAAATTGTTACATGTAAAAATTCAAACTAATAGCCTAAACTTGGTCAATTTAATTCAATATTTAATAATATTATTAAGCCCGTGTAATAATTATTATTGTCATGTAACAAGGGTATTTCGTATTTAATTATTACATGTAAAAAATTAAACCAATAACCTAAATACAAACATTGGTCAATAAAAATTAAAGCCGATTTTTAAAAATGCATAATAAATAGTAAGGAACATTCTTGCGGCTCGCTGCCTGCAAGAACCCAAAACAGCCTTCAGCATTTTATGTTTTGATCCTTAGCCCAAAAACGGTTATCCACCCCTAGAATTAGTTTGTTACTTGCTAGGATCAACTGTGGTGATGCCATGAGAGGCTGCTTCCAGTCCAAGAGACAATGTTCGGGCTCAGTGAGGTGCGGATATATTGCTTTGTATATCTCTGGCGATTTCGAACGCATTTATTTTTGACAGATAACAGGTATCACCATGGGTGAATCCGTGGTGGGTGGAAAATTCCAGATATTTTTAGGAATGAAAAAAAAAAAAAAAAAAACAGTTTCCAAGCAATACCATGCACCACCCGAAAACGACTAAACAAAAATATAATAAATCTAGTAAATAAAATATTCTTTCCTTATAGCGATTGCAGGATACAACGACGATGGTACTGTTCGTGATGACGAGTCAAGAAGCACTCTCAATTATGTTTCGGTTTTTAACAAGTGAATGATTACGGTATAAAATAAATGGTCAACATCAGTCTAAACTGTGGCATATTTAAATTTTTTCAACGTCATTTAAGGACCACCAGGAAAGGGGGGGGAGAATGAAACATGAATAGACATACTGTAGTATGATGTAACCATGACGTTCATCAAACATGTCAAAAATTGGTACATTAATTTCAAATTAGGTACAGAAAACATATCTACATTTCTTATTACAGTTGATACTTTGAAAGATGTAAGTACCAAAATTCATTTTTCTACTTGCCGTTTGATCCAGCTTGTAAATTCATTTCTCAACAGGAATAGTTATCTTGGGACGTTCGACAATCAGACATCGATATACCACTTCTCTTTCAGTGCCCAACATATTTTGCTATATCCTACAATCGATTTTTACTAATTCTATAGTCATGTCTATTGGTGTATAAACGTTGCTAAAATACTGTGCTTAGGGGAAAAAAAACCTAACAAAGTTAAGTATTAAAGCACTAATAAGATTGATTCAATGAAATACCAATAAATCACAAATATAGAAAACTTCATTCGCATTCCAAGTTTACTTACAAGAGCTTCACTTTATGCCGCATTTTAAATTCTTTTTAAGTAGCGCACACTTTTCTTGTATCATTTCTGAGTTTTATAGAAATTCAGAGAACTAACTAAGGATTCAAAGTTCGGCATGTTATTCAGCAAAGCAATTAAAAGAAGTGAAGAGATCCAGCAACTTGTTTTCTTCATGGGGAAAGCGACCAGTAAGATATCGCTACATGTTTTTCCTAATGGGAAGATATTAGGTTCTATAGAATGGTTATCTGTGCTGGAAATCACAGAGAATGATGATTTGATTGTAGCACCAACCTAAAACTACAGAAAGATTATAATAACGAATTTTTCGGGAAATGTTGCTGTCTATCGCACTGGAGTTGCTAAATGCTCCAAAATCTTAATTTCAATGATGGAACTATAATTTTTGTCGAATACGGAATAGAAAAGGGTTATATGCACATACACTGACAAAAAAAAAAAAGAAACAAAAAATGCGAACCTTTTATTAAGACAGTCGCAAAGAGAAGAAATGCAAATAGATGCAAAGAAATCTGCGAAGTGGGGTGATGACGTGTTGCCTAGCCGAGTATAAGACTGCACATGCTGGTCCACTGCAGTAATCGCAAGCCAGATTGGGGAAAACGCGTGATGAATCAGAAAAAGACTTTATCGCGAGTGCACGTTTAGGAGGAGCCACGATTCAAGAAACGAAAGATATAACTGGTTTCTCAAAAGCATCTCAAAGATTTTTAATGATTGGGATGCAAGCGGTTCTCTCACATCTTAGAGATGTAAATGCGGCAAGAGCGAAGGAGAACTGTACGGAAAAATAGGACAATAGAGAGAAATAGTGTGCAGAAAATAGCATCTGAATTCAACCAAGTCCAGAACTGCCCTATTTCAATCCGTATCATGCGCAGGGAATTGAAAAAAAAATAGGTATTGGCAGTTGCCTGCCTATTCTGAAGCCAACTGTTTCAGAGAAAAACAGAAAAATACGCTTACAGTGATGCCGACGTCGTGATTGGACAGTGGAACAATAGAAGAAAATCATGTGGTCAGACGAATCACAATATACTTTGTTTTGAACTGATGGAAGGTAGTGAGTGTGGCGAGAACTTCACGAAACGATGGACCCGCTTGCCTTGTTAAGACATCCCAAGCATCTGGAGGTGGTATCATGATGGAATGTTTCGTTGGCCACAGACTGGGTCCGTTGATAGCGGTGGAAGGTCGAATGTTATCCAGGGAGCACCTGAATTTTGTATTAGATCTACTGCGCTCTGCAACGTTACACTTTTATCCCGAAGGTGATGGCCACTTATGGATGACAGTGCATCGTGGCAGAATCGTACAAGAATTGTCCGGAGAACAGGACTCGGATTTCTATCATCTTCTCTACCCCCCCCCCCACATTCACCTGATTCCAATCCTATTGAGAATGTGTGGGATATGCTGGAGAGAGCTATTTCGAGTCCTCTTCCTTTAAATTTGTGTTAGCAATGCGATATTTTGCTGTAAGAATGGTTACAATTAGACCAAAACACATTAAATACCTTATAGAATCCATGCCGCGCCACACACTGTTATTAGAAACAAAGGCGGCCCCGATTCGATACTCAATAACTTTTTTTTTTTTTTTTTTTGGCCAGTGTGTTATATAATTATAATACAAAATAAGAATATGCCAGTAGTATAGCAAGCTAGTCTGCGCGGGCAGCAGTGAAATCGTCACTTTTCTTCCCCACACCTGGTGGAAAAGGCCCGGGTTCGAATCCAGTCGATGACGCGAGGAACTCAATAGGCTTTTTTTCACTCTGTGGCTGAGTTAATCGGTCTCAGGCGTAGATAGCAAGGTTTTCCCGCAGAGACTGGGGTTTCTTTCGTCCAGCAAAACAGACAAATCGACTAAAGAACACACACAATTTACAGATATAATACATATATAAGAAATTTAACTACAGCAACAAACGAAGAGGAGGGAGATAAATCGAGACAAAGGGTGTCGCAGAAGAATGAGCTCCTAAAATTATTTAGAAAGAATGCAATGCCACTTAATTCAAATATAGAGGCACCTGGTGCCACTTTTAATGGCACCAGGCCCAAATTGCCTGAAATATTACTATAAACAGAGACGAAAACCAAACAATAAATAAATTAGAATAAATGACCAGTGTCCCATCTCGTTGGAAGGCCAACAAGGACTAGGGAGTCACTGCATTTCCAACATTAAACAAATCAATGTATCGCCAATCTGACAGAAGCAATCAACCTGCCAATGTAAGAGATTTGAATAATGGTGACTTATACCATAACAGATCAGAGTAATTAGAAGGCAACACCACACCACACCACACCACACCACAAAATAACTATTACTCACCACTAGCCATGTAACAAAAATAAAAGTAAGCTTTAAGGAATAAAGAAAAGAAAAAATAAAGTTGGTATAACACACACACAACAGCCTCAAATCTAGCATCTTCGGAGCCATAGCACGTTACGGATTTCAAAATCCTAAGGTACTCTTCTGACCTCTGGTCGTGCTGGAGTATAAAAATAAAATTCGTTTGTTTATTTTATCAATTAGTTATTTTTATTAGATAATACAATAACTCTGGTCCCTATAATCTTTACATAACGATAATTACCAGTATTAAACCGAAATGGTAATTAAACTATCAAACCAGATTAGTTCAGTTTCCTAAGATATAGAGGTCGTAGGTTTGCTGCCTCCGCAAATTGGCGGAGTTGCGACTGTCCAAATTTTTTATTATATTTTTAATAAGGAGGTATAAATAGTGCGATATTATTTCAGCAATCGAATCGTCTTAAAAATTAAATGCATACTACTGTAGTATTTAATACTATACGAAATGAATGCTACAACGTTGCAGATGCAGGGTAAAATGACATATAGCCTAGGAAATATACACAACAGAAAGAAACCGAGTGTTTGGAAATTATTAAGAACATAATGCATAAAATTGGCAACTGCAGTACTTTTGTTTATCTATATCTATATATATTTTTTTTTTTTTTTAAGTCCGGTTGGCTTATTCTCCCTGTGCCCTTGTAAGGTTCTACTGTATATTGTTTTAAAAAATAATATAAAACTACCTGGCTCAATCTACAAGTTCATATTCAGTTCTTGCGATATGGTCCAACTAAGGAAATCCAACAGCCAATGAATTATAATTAATTTCCTGCTGGATAAGTAATTATTTGGTGCCCTTCATCCGAGGGGCTTTAAATGCTTCGCTGGCTGTTGATTTCCTTGTTATACATTTATCATAATGTCCTTCTCCATTTTCAGTTTGATTTGGATTAGTATTTAATGGCGACAAATATTTTCCTCATTATCAAAAAAAAAAAAAAAAAAAAAAAAAAAAGTGATAACCTTAAAGAGTTAAGGAAAATAACCTACAGCTAACGTAAATTGATATTTTTTCGATTAAATTTGAATTTTTGATTTTTTCGAAAATTGATTAAAATAAATTGATATTTATTACTTAAAGCGGTCCCAGCCAACCAATGGCAACCCAGCTGTCAGTTACACATATTTTAGCAGTACTCTTATATACTTCCTCTTGTTTGCCCAAGTACAGGGAGGGAAAAAACCTGCCATGAACAAACTTGAAAATAATCAAATTACATAAAAAATAAATATACATATGTTCAAAAGCCAGCAGCTGCCGAGAACAGAAATTCCAGCACAAGGGGCTGGAGCTGCAGTGGATATAGCAGACTCAAGCTTCCACGATTTCACAGAATTCTAGGTAATTCGGCATACACCATACCGCATTACAAATCCAAGGCTTCCAGATGCAGAAGTGTCTTCCACCTAAGAAATATTGCAGTTGCAAAGGCTTGGAAAGCCAAGAAGTTCTCCTGTTTATCAACTAGAATTGTCTCGCAGCCTTCTGCCATAAGATTGAGATTACTAACCCGAGATACCAATTCGATTCGTAGATCGCTGTACTCCTCACAGTTGTACATAATATGTTCCCATGATTCTCTTTCGCCACAATGGCAACTAGATCTTCCAGTAATTCCTAAATCATGCAACTTTGCATTAATCGAACCATGACCAGTTAATAAGAACATAGCTTGTAAGTTTGGAGCAAACCATTTGAATTTTATCGAGGCTGCATTTCTTAAATGTGGGAAAAAAATTTGTGTAATCTGCCCTTTATCACAAACACTCCAACGCTCCTGCCAGACTTTTTACAAAGCATCCCAGATTCTTGTCCTTTCCTTCCTGGGATCTGCCAAGATGTCCACCTGTATATTCAGAAAAGAACAGGGAATGCCACGGCGGATGGAGAAGCCAATGCAGATCAATAGGCAATTTTCCAATTCTTCACAACCTGCAAAGCTGGGGTCGACACAGTTCTGCCTGCCATGCACACCCTAAGGAGCATTACTCTTTGAATGGAACTGAGCTTTCTAGTAACCTGTAGTTCATGATTTGAATTTAGTTTTGTGAATTGTTCTAAAATGCCCAAAAAAATTATTGCAGAGTTGAATGAACTGTACAGAAAAACCGCTGTTTATGGAATGTTAAATTGAGCGATTATACAAATCCGTATCAAAAAACTAGGAAGTTTGATGTGCCTGTTGAAAAAGCCAAGCAGGATTGACATCATCCATGCTACTTCTATATAACAATAAACACACTAATATGATGAATAAAAATTGTCTGCCGAAAAAAAATAAACTGCGCACAAATTGATTATTAATAAATTTTAATATTTATGAAATAGTGAATTTGTAGCTTTTTTTTTTTTTTTTTTTTTTAGAGGGAGGTATCATAGGGGTTGGTGATATGGATGAAATTTACTCTTTTTTGTTTCATTCATGAGGCTTTATGTAAATGGAGTCATGTATTTATAATTAATGCGATAATTTTGTGCCTTACACATAGATATTAGATGTGTCAATTTGAGTGAAATTAAGGGCGAAAAAACTTTGAAAAATAATTCCGATAAATGTAATTCCACTGTATTCGGTATTAAATGAATTTGGAATTAAAAAAAAATTGTTATGATAAATGAATTAGAGAAAGCCGCAAGTATCTCTAATTCATTTATGTATGCGATTATCTCTAATATGTCTCGATATTTAATTCATTTTTATTTACAAAAATTACCATAAATCAGGTATGGCTACTTATTTTAATATAGAAAAAAAATTGGTAGGCTTTCTGTAACATCAAATGGGGAAGTTATTTACACAGCTGTTGAACTAAAAATTTAATAAAATACAGGACAGCAGTAGGGCTACTTGTTGCAGTGAAATTTCTGGGACGAGAGCCAATATATTCAATTTCTTTCTTTGTTTGGAACTTCGGATAAACAACCATCTACTATAATAAAATATTGCTGTTTACTGTAAAATTATAATATATTATTAATTATACCGACTATAGTATATAACTAATTCCTTTTCTCGTTCTAACTTCCATATAGGTTCGCCAAACCGGTCAGCAGTGTTTATCCCCTGACTTTATGGGCAGAGACTACGTGTATTTTGGATGTATAAACCCGTATCTAAAGCATTGTATACATCAGAGATTATAGTAATTTATTAAAGCAGAGACTTTAAGAAATTCCTCTAGTCATCGATGGAATTTCAATCAAGACCACTATAGTGGCATGGAAGTTTCAAAACTAACAGATCGTAGGCCTATCTCAGGCCGCACAATATGCAAATCAGCCCGTGAATACACTGCTACAATATTGCCTACGCTGCTGATATGCCGTAAAACAACAAAAAAAAATTTATTAGCAATCTATCTAATAGAAAGACCTGAGAGCAATACGTATGGCGACATTTTATCTTGATATAGTAAAATTAGTTAAAATTAAAATAACAGGGCTTCTCCCCCCCCCCCCCCCCCAGCTACTCACGACACTTTAACATCTCTTTTTCACACACACAAAATATGAAATCACTTCCATACCAGCCTGTTGAAAAATTTAATAAAATTGGGATGCCATTATCCAGTGCACAAAAAAAAAAAAAAAAAAAAGATGCATAGACTATCAGTTCTCGCCACATCAAAAATTTCTGGATTTGGATTTTTTTTTTTTTTTTTTTTTTTTTTTGTGGTGCGTACTGATACTTCCTATGCATCTTTTTATGCACTGAATAATTGTATCCTATATTTAATAAAGGGTTCAATAATCTGATAGGTAACGATATCGCAATTAATGATTATCTGAATATCTATACTTCTCATGTGACGGTGTAGCCACACGTCGACTCTTACATTAATAGTAAGCTTAAATTTTATGTATGCAATAAAAGTAAGTGTTCACAAGCTGTAACTAAATGTTAGTTTACAAACCACAAGGCAAAGCCCAATTCATTGCAATGTCAGATATCTAAGTAATTTGCATGTATATTTGGAAACGTATACTGCAAGTTACGCGCTTTTCATCTAAAACTAATTTACATTTACTCTTTCACTAATAATCGCACTATGTTGAAATTTCTGGGATACTAGACGTATGCAAAAAATTTAATTAAGTGGCGTTTCAAAAGTAAGGGAGACGGTGTCTCGTCTTAGCTAATTTTATTTATTTATCTTTTGAATCACTTTCTGTTTATAAAGATGCAAGATTTGGACCAGCGCATTTTCAATCAGGAAAAATCTGTTTCTCGTATTTATTCTGCTCACCTCTTTGCGAATGTGTTTTGTAAACTGCCCACTGTTTTTACAACACAGTATTCCCATTACAATTAACTTTTTCATCAACTAGTTTTGGAAATACTATATCGGGTACTGTTTAATGCAAACATTTAAACTTCTTTTCTTACTATATCTTAAGAAATTGTGGTCCACCTTAGCAGTTAATTTTAATATTTAAATTGGGAAATTTCCAGGACAGTACACCATATCAGAAAAAAACAAGTAACAAGGTTTGAAACATTCTTTCTCAACTCCACAAACAATACACTGCAAAAGCTGAAAAACTCCTTTTGTTGAAAATAAACGCTAAAACCGGATAATTCTTTCATCTGAGACAGAGGGAGAAAGATAAACTAGTTTTGTGTAATTGAATTGCGATGTTATTATTAGTTACATTTCCTCCGGAAGCAAAGCATAAATTCATTTGCGTTCATTCAAATTTCCAAGTTTAATAATTCTCCAGCACCTGCTAATCGTAGCGAATTTAGTACATGAAGAAGCGGCGTCATGATCAGCTTTGGGGAAGAGCTATTGTATACCGAAAACTTTTGTGTAAATTTGAGATACAGACATGGACTTAATTATAGAACTCGCAATTGACCATTCTCCGATAAAATTATGATTCTAGTACTGTAGAAAATACATAGGTCTCTAGATATATGCATTAACTAATTATTCAAGCGAGCATGTGGTTTCCTTTCTGGGCCGGCTTGTACCAAATCTAGGATCAAATAATTTATTCGATAGCTGGGTTTTTCTTTGTATAGGGTTTCCTTTATTTTCGTGATATTATCGCACTAGTTACATTTAACTTTTCATTCTTTGCAGTCCAGCTTGCGTGTATGGATGGATATTTTTCCCTCATATACACGAATTCATATTAATCTTTAAATTACAAGAACATTCGAAATGCAATCTTCCGGAGGAGATAGTTTAAAAAGCTGGATGCATTAAAAACAAATTAATAATAACATAAAAGTTGATACACACGAAAAATAAATTTTGTCCTGATTAATTTACCAGTAAAATCTATCAATGAGAGAGATGAACTTAAATGAATAAGTTTAAGAGTTAAAAATTTCATTTGTCTGGGTTCGATTACAGTCTAGACTGGAGTAATTTCTTAAGTCCTCTTCAATCAAGACTGTATTTAGGCTGAGAGAGTAGATCTGCATGTTCTGCGGGCTGAAAAACCTAGAATAACTCACTGGGTTTTCCCATGCGTTATTCCAGGTTTTTCAGCTCACACAACATGCAAATCGGCCGGTGAACACACACTTGTACAAACATAATATACATAGTGTTAGGGGTCAGGGGCCACCTGTGGTTTCCCACATCTGCGCCGTATGTGTGCTGCGAAGAAATACAGTACTACTGTAAATGCCAGGATGGTGTTGAATGTGTATAAAAATATTATATTAGGCCACCTGAATATTTAAATTCATATGCCATGCTGTGTGTCTAATCGTGTGTGCTCTATGGTCGATTTGTCTGTTTTATTGGACGACAAACCCCAGATTCTTGGGGAAGGAAACCTTGCTATCTACACCTGGGACCAACTAACTCAGCCACGGAATGGAAAAAGCCCGTTAAAGTTCCTCGCGTCATCACTGGGATTCGAACCCAGGCCTTTTCTACCCAGTGTGGAGAGGACGGTGAAGTGTTGTTGAACGTGTAGTGTTGGGTTCTGTTGTGTGTCCTGGCATTTGGCCGCAAGGCCCCTGGTGGAACCTCACGTTGCCCGCATCACTGCAAGGCTCGCCTGAGCTTCCTGGATGGAGACAAAAAAAAGAAAAAAAAAAGCAGGGTCGGGGAGTACAGAATGTACGCAAGGGGGAGGGTACAGCTAAAAATATGGAGGATATAGGCAAAAGGGGAGGAGAATAAATAAGACACACACAGCAAGAGTGCTGCTTGTAAGTCGCCACTGGCGCATCAGGTGGCCCGAGGGTCACTTAACCCTATCCCGGTTAAGTTCGGTTAGGCAGTTATACACAATATACAATTTTAGACTATGTATATATTAAGTGCAATAGCATCATTAATACACAGCCATTTCTGAATAAACAGAATATTTATAAGGCGGCATCGTTTTAAGTTATATCTCATATTGTGAATACCTTCACAACGAGTTGCCATGATATTGCATTACTTCGAATAAGTAACTCTTCACCTAAGGAGAAGACTAACGTTACTTATTCTCAGATAGGTGCCAGACGGCACCGTTTTGAAATGTGGTATGGGATAAAGTTCTCGGTTATCCTCATACTATTCCTATTAGACTTAGAAAAGAGATAAAGATGGAGGAAGGAAATGCCGTAGAAAGAAGAAAGGGACAGTTGCTCCTTCAACTCACATATTCCTCGAATAGGCAACGCTTCTCCAGTAGAGAACATTGTTGTTACCTATTCGAGGAAACTCAGTGGCCATCAGGCCCCCAAGACGGCACCGTTTTGAAATATGGTATGGGATAAAGTTCTCGGTTATCCACATACTATCCCTATTAGACTTAGAAAAGAGATAAAGATGTAGGAAAGTGATAGTCGGAGAGGTAGAGGAAGGAAATGTCGTAGAAGGAAGAAAAGGACAATTGCTCCTTCAACTCACACTCAAAGCTCATATATTCCTCGAATAGGCAACGCTTCCCCAGTAGAGAAGATTGTTGTTACCTATTCGAGGAAACTCAGTGGCCATCAGGCCCCCAAGACGGCACCGTTTCAGGGCTATTTGGCCCTTCTTCGGTGGATGGGTAGGTACCTGAGCGAGAGATGCCTGATGTGTTTAGACTAAAGCCTCAAGCTGCAAGCAAATTTAGACTATGTATATATTAAGTGCATCATTAATACACAGCCATTTCTTAATGGCTGTGTATTAATGATGCACTTAATATATACATAGTTTAAATTTGCTTGCAACTTGTTTAGACTATGTTTAATTTATTTTATTTAATTAGACTATGTTTAATTTAATTTATTTAATTTATACATAGTCTAGCAAATTTAGACTATGTATATATTAAGTGCATCATTAATATATTTATAATAAATATACATTAATAATAAATTTGCTCGCAGCATGAGACTTTAGCCCTAAACACATCTTAGTTTAAATACATCATACACCATCGGGCATCTCTCATATTCTGGAGTTATACTTCATAACCGTTTTGCCATCATTGCATCACTCGGGTACCTACCCACCCACCGAAGAAGGGCCAAATAACCCTGAAACGGCACCGGGGGGAGCCTGATGATGTCCGGAGTTTCCAAGAATAGGTAACAACAGCCTTCTCCACTGGGGAAGCGTTGCCTATTCGAGGAGTTTGAGTGGTGTGAGTTGAGGGAGTTACTGTCCCTTTCATTCTTCTACACCGTTTCTTTTCCTCTTCCACTCCTACTATTACTTTCCCTCTACCTTTTTGCTTTTCTAAGTCTAATAGGGACAACTGGATAGTCGAGTTATTATCCCACACAAATACAAAATAACCCTGAAACGGCACCAGGGGGAGCCTGATGATGTCCGGAGTTTCCAAGAATAGGTAACAACAGCCTTCTCCACTGGGGAAGCGTTACCTATTCGAGGAGTTTGAGTTTTTGAGTGGTGTGAGTTGAGGGAGTTACTGTCCCTTTCATTCTTCTACGCCGTTTCTTTTCCTCTTCCACTCCTACTATTACTTTCCCTCTACCTTTTTTCTTTTCTAAGTCTAATAGGGACAACTGGATAGTCGAGAGTTATTATCCCACACAAATACAAAATAGCCCTGAAACGGTGCCGTCTGGGGGGCCTGATGGCCACTGAGTTTCCTCGAATAGGTAATAATAATCTTCTCTACTGAGGAAGCGTTGCCTATTCGAGGAATATATGAGCTTTGAGTGTGAGTTGAAGGAGCAACTGTCCCTTTCTTCCTTCTACGGCATTTCCTTCCTCTACCTCTCCTACTATCACCTTCCTACATCTTTATCTCTTTTCTAAGTCTAATAGGGATAGTGTGAGGATGACCGAGAACTTTATCCCATACCATATTTCAAAACGGTGCCGTCTAGGTGGTGGCACCTATCTGAGAATAAGTAACATTAGTCTTCTCCTTAGGTGAAGCGTTACTTATTCGAAGTAGTGCAATATCATGCCAACTCGTTGTGAAGGTATTCACAATATGAGATATAAATTAAAACGATGCCCCCTTATAAATACTCTGTTTATTCAGAAATGGCTGTGTATTAATGATGCTATTTCACTTAATATATACATAGTCTAAATTTTCTCGCAGCTTGAGGCTTTAGCCCTAAACGCATCTTTGTCTAAATAATATACAATGGCGTAATATAGTCTAAGTCGCTGACGCGCCAAAAATGCCACAGTAACGACAACTTACTTCTATAAAACTGATTTCTCAACAGCTGATATTTTATTTTATTTCATTGTGGAGGTTTTTTCCCCTCTATCTGCGAAATGGTTTCTTTTGAAATAATTAAAATAATCTTTAATATACAATGACTGTAAATTGTAAACCTATCATTATAGGATTGGTCAAGATATTATGATTGAATGACCTGGCTTGTATAATTTTAAATTATATTTATAGCTGGAATCCTTAAGGATGATGTCAAAGTTCGTACGACAATCGCGAATGTACTGTTTTAGTAACTGTTATGACAATAATTACCCAGAAAATTCTGGACCTTTTTCAAAAGACAGGCAATCAACTTTTAGTTTAATGTGAGGAAAAGTCATTGACTCTATAATATCAGTGCTCTTAAAATGCTAAAACGTAATAGTTTAAAATAATAAACTTATCAATTCGTAAAAAATAATTGACTATCATTCATTTTAACACAGAAAATTCATTTCTACATTTAAACAAATACACCAACTGGCGCAAATATCTTTTTAAACACGGGAGCTCTTTACATACGTTTTGTATTGGCAAAAAGGTAACCACAAAGTAATACGCTGACTGGCAATTCTGTTAGAATAAGCAGATCTCAAAGGAAGTCATCGCTCATTTCTTTGATCATGATCATTCAACATCATGTATTGCTTCATATTTCTTCAATGAGGTAATCGGGGTCGAATATCTCGGTTCAGACACTACGATAATCTTACAGTAATTTACTACATGATGTCACTTTCTCTCTATTATGGGTATAGGGATCACACGAAGAGGCTGAATTTCAGGGACTTGTCGATGAACTAGGGAACTAAAATGTGGAGAAGGGAGGTGTCATGCAACGAGACAAGATGGATTATAAGTGTCAAATGTATGGTGTTTATGTGTGTGGAAACTCTAAGATTTTTTTAGTACAGTAACCCATAGGGCGGATGGACGAATATAATGAAAATGTTATCAGATAAAACACCGAATATAGATTAGACCTGTACTGAAAAGTTGCCTTCTGAAGATAAGAAAACGAAGGATATTTTTATTTGTCTCAGTTGCCCGGTCAACGTTATAACTTATATTTTTTCCACTTATGCCATAACGCATTAACTATACCAGCAATCGCTAAAAAGCTTTATTCCTAGTACTTTCAATATCTTCAGTATAGTGCAGAAGTTGTAAAAATATCAGTAATTGTATATAAGGACAGAAATAAAATTTTAATGTTCATATCAGTAAGAAAAACAATGTAATTTTAAATATTCCATATGATAATACATTCATAAACATCAATACAATTCTTAAATGTAGAAAATAAATATTTGACATGATCTACAATTACAGCAATTTAGACTGAACTGAAGATGAAAAATTAACTTGGAACTCAGTAAAGAATGATTTTCTAAATTATTTTAACAAGGAAAAGATATCTGTGAATGAGTTCATTCTCAAGAGGAAGTTTCAATGAAAAATAGGCGTCGTAATCTCCGTAGCCGGGTGGTCATGCGCGAGGGTACAAAAAATACACGCACTTTGAGTGACCGCAGTTCGAGCCCGCGTGACTAATAAATATGGTGCTGTTTCTTGTATTCCCTCTGTCTTGTGAAACCTTTTGATCGTCCCGGAGTATAAATCGAAAATTTATTTTATGACAAATAGCTACATAGTTCCCAACTATTAAGGCTTGAGAAGTATAGAAAACTCAGAAAAATCATAAAAGGTAAATCTGACTTGAAGAGTTTTTATGAAACCACCAAACACGAAACGTGTTAGAGAACTTACAATATTTAGTACTGTGCATGGATTGAAAGTTGAGAAGACAGAAGATATTTCTTGGCATTGAAGATTATAATTTTCGGGCAATACATGTGAAGGAAAGTTGTTCAGAACAGAAGTAGAAGGGATGAGTGAGGAACAAAAAGGTTGGTTCTGTGAGTTTGATGATGGAGGTTGACTGGTTAAAGTAAGTTTTAGAACTGGCCTGGAAAAGAGCGGTGGAATTACTGATGCCAGTTCAGAAGGACAGTGCCTGTGGAAGTATATCTATAGAAAAGGCATGGAGCAGAATCTAAACGTCTATGACACAGAGAGTGGGATTGTAAGAGACAGGTCATTAATTAACTTGACCGCCCTGTTTTCAATAGAGATTAGGAGCCTGAGAGATGTTTGGGGAGGAGGAAACCACCCTAAATGTGAGAACAATATTCCATGGTACTATAGCTAAACAGAAGTACCGAGTTATTTTAAGGATAAATTATTTTGATTTTTTGAAGTATCCCAAAAGGCTTATATAATCAATATCAACAGGTCAACTTGTTGCTTAAAGAAAAGATGGAATATGTGAGGAGACAGAGAGGGTTAAAAAGAAAACGAGAGTGGAAACTCTTTGCAGGAAGCCACTGCTTATACAGTATTTCCACATACTTAGAATTAACCGCTGTAAAATTTTAACAACCAATTTTTATACTCTATCGCGATTCTATTATCGCGTTTGCTATAATAGAAACGGCATTACTTTACAAATAAATAGCACTATACTTCTCCTATGAGAAGTGGCGTTTATTGTAACGCAAGACTAGGGAAATTCATAACGAAAGCATCACTGATCTGAGAGATTGTTTAGTAAAGGATATAAAGCAGGGATTCTTACCTTTTTTTTGTAGTCATCTCCCTTTCAGTTTTGCCCTGTCACCTTACCTTCCTTATTCTAGTTTCAAAATTAATTTGTAAACGCAATTCACAGTCAGAAAATAAAATGTTATAAACACCTTTTGTTGTTTACAGTCACATTATGCTCATTAAACAATTTGAAAAGGAATAGGTAAAACAAATAAAACTTTTAGTGTGCTTTGGGAGGCAGCCTCCTCATTCTTATATTCCTGCATCACCTCCTCGGTTAAGAACTCCTAATATAAAGAGGCTCTTGTAAATTTAAGCAGTAATATTATTTCTTGCTGCACTGATGGAACAGAAAAAGGAGAACGAGAAATATATGATCCCCTAGGCCTTTTTGCCAATATGCAGTTAAGACTTAAGTTTCAAGGTATTTATATTAAGACTATAAACATTACATTTATTTTAGTTAAGAAAGTTCAAGTACTATCTTACTATAAATATTGGCGCATGGTGGGAATGAAAACAAAGAATAACAAAATTGTTTTTATGAATAAAAACTTTCTCGATCTGATAATGTTAAAAGAAAGTCGCCTCTAATTAATTTCAATTAAATTTTTTATTTCGAATTTTAAAACAAAATACCTGCAGTCAGTAGCCAATAAATTCTATTCGAATATGTTATTCACTTGTATAGTGGAGAGTATTAGAATCAAATATACAGCGAAAGACATAATAGATTTTGCTTCTGTGTAATATCGAAGTGACTGTTCAGCAGGAATTAGTTTGTGCATTAGAATAAGAATTCATCAGTTCGAAAATAATGCCTGTTTATTTCTTCTAAACGAATAGTATTTCAATTTGTTTATTTGCATTGATAAATGACCAAACATCCTTGTCCATTTTTAAAGCCAATTTACATTAGCATTGATCATCAGTAGGAAAACTAGCGTTCATAGTAGTAAATATGACCAATACTACGTGGACTCGCGACTCTTTGCCATTTGTAAAGGTCTACATTCAAAATCAGCTGCTGAATGGAGGAACCTCAAAGTCATTTTCACTGGAGCTCACTTAGCCGGTCCTGAGCTATGACGTAGGAGTCTCCCGAAATTTATTCATATTATAATTGATTCTATCACT
This sequence comes from Mastigoproctus giganteus, assembly GCF_048544385.1. Lineage (NCBI taxonomy): Eukaryota > Metazoa > Arthropoda > Arachnida > Uropygi > Thelyphonidae > Mastigoproctus > Mastigoproctus giganteus. The sequence goes on along the minus strand of NC_143582.1, from coordinate 163,319,371 downwards.
ATGGCCAGTTATAATATATCCTTATGTACAGCGCCGGGAGTACAAAAAGCTTGGATTTGATTCCCGTCGCTGTAGAAATTCTTCCCGTTTGGACGGGAGGAACTGTTACGAACTATTTTCATGCCTTAGCCGGTTAGTAAGTCTCGGAGAAGTATGGCTAGTTTTTTTTTTTTTAATTACCTCTAGTTAAAAACCGTGCTAGAAAAACAGGCACACTGACTCATAGAATATACGATATATAGATATTGGCGCTTCGTGGTCATAGTTGCTCAACGCGAATTCTAAACATTTCAACCTAGTTATAATAACAGACCCCATTTACGGTTATTCTATGGCATATGTTATTACTTGTGCTAATACTGATGAAAAGTTTTCTTTTGAAAAAAAATTTAACGTGGCTGCACACGAAATATCTTAACTACACGAGGTTTCTGAAAATTATACTCTTTTTCTCCATTTCATTTCTTGTGCGCGTTTCTGCATCTGTTGAAAATTAGATTAATAACATTTTATGTAGCCTTACAATTTGAGAAATCAATTCCTTTTCATAAGACTGCGTCTTTTTTATACCTGGGTTTTAAAATAAAGATGTAAATCCCACAATCAGACTGTATTATTTATGTCAAGTTCAGAGTTCTCTCTGCTGGTACTTTGAAAGGGCCTAATTTTTATAGGTTCAGGTCAGCACTAAAACCGCAACATCATACAAATCAGTGGGTAGAACAAGAGGACTTACTCTCTCGGGTACGAGCCACAGTTCCAACAATCTGACAATTGCACATATAAGGGTGCGCACGCAGACACACGCCGAAGAAGGCAGAAAGTAATTTTCCGAAAGCTGTGTAGATACACGTTACATTTCGGTTGGAATAACACCAAATTTTCCTTAGCTCATGATAGTCAATCACAGAAAGCTTTTCTACAGGATACTTGCAACAGTAAACGATGAGGGATTTACATCGCAGAAAAATAAATTCATTCAAGGTTTTGCTTATGGTTAATTCCTTCTTCTTGGAAAAAAAAAAAGATTCCGGCAAATCATTTGAAAGAGAGAATCATGTGAGCATCAAGAGTTTTTGTTTATGTTAAGCAGCAAGGATTTTATAATTATTTTCTAACAGTCGTACTGTGTTGTTACAGAGATCAAGTACTTTCAGAGAATGTGGAATTTTACCTCAGAAATAATCTTATGTTCTAATTGTTAATGGTATGTTTAAGCAAAAACTGAGCGGGTCGATTTTTATCATTATAATATCAAACAGAAGAGCTAACAAACTCTATAACATATAACCTGATATTTCATTACTTTAAATAATGATAAACAGAGATCCTTTGTTTATTAGCATCAGTTTTCATTTAATAAGTACAGTAAACTCTTTAAAATCCGGATTATGATAACAGTTTTAGAGGAACATATTTCAATAAATATTAAACACAAACAACTAAACATACGAGGTGCGGCAATAAAGTTCCCAGACTGGTGCCGTTGTGGGCATGTTCGATGAGTTTGAAAATAAACGGAAATGGTATATTGTACTTCAAACTTACTGCAACATATGGTGGTACAAAAATTTTCTAGTAGGCTGACAGGTTGCAAGTAATAACCAGTTTCGTTAGTAGCGCTAACGTTCAGTAGTTACAATTTTGAATGGAGTAACGAATGAATATCAATATCAAAATTTTGCTTTAAACTGGGAAAAGCTGCAACAGAACCGTATGAAAGGTTAAAAACTGTTCATGGCAATGAAACATTAAGTCGTACCAGTGTCTTTGAATGGTACAAGCGGTCCAAAGACCGTCATTCTCTCAAAATGAGGACAGAGTTGCAAAAGTTTAGGAAATTGTGACAAGGGATTGGCGTTGATTGACGTTGAACTGTTATGACATATTTAAATTCAGCGTACCACAACACACACTGCGCTTTCTGTTGCACGGCCATCTTATTGACACTGACTGAGGCGGTGCGCGTAGGAGTCATTCTGCGCACACTCGCGGCGCAGCCAAGGTCATTGTTGAGATGTCAAATAAAACTTATTGAGTTACGCTGTTTGCTGCTACGATCACAGCAATCGATCAAATATTTCCGAAGATAATTAAAAGGGAAATCACGGACATTTTTTTCGATGACACTGTATATTGTGAATTGTTGTGTTCTGGAGTTGAAAACTCCATGCTACCTTCGCCTGAGACCGAATAACTCAGCCACTTTTTTTGTGAAAAAAGAAAAAAAAAGGCTCATAAAAATTCCTCCCTCATCGACGGGACTCGAACTCAAGGTCTCTTCCATCCGGTGTGGGGAGAACGGCAATCCTATCAACTGTGTTACTCCGAGGATATGCCCGCTGAAAGACATTTCTAACGAAATACGGCATTGTACAGATCAACCATCCATTTTACTCTCCCGATCTAGCACCATCTGACTTCTTCCCAAGGTAATAACTGCCTTCGAAGGAAAGATTTCAGCATGTTGAGGACAAAGAAACACGTAACCGCCGAACTGAATATCATCTCAGAGCTTTCGCTAACTCTTTCAGAAATTTTAGAATGGTGTAATAAGTGCATTTAATCAGGTGGTGATTACTTTGAATAAAAATAAAACCATTTTTCAGCTTCTTCACTTTGTATTCTTTTTATTGCACCAGTCCGGGAGATGCACACCTCGTATTTACTGTAAACTTCTATAATGACAACGCTATCTTGCCTTTCATCTGTTTTTACGGAGTTAAATTTAAACTGCATATCAAATGCGCAATGGTCGCAATCTTGGAACAAAACAAACTCTCCTATCTAACGTATTGCTTTAGTATATTACAACTTTGAAAGATTTAGCATCGAACGATTTCTATACAACTGTTTTGTCTGAGTGTTGTCAGTAGAGACCACTTGCTATTTAATGAGGAACATGAGCCTGTTCTTGAAACAGGCTGTCATAACAGTCTCGTCACAAACAAGTGGGCAGGTAATCTTTTTTGCGAGGCCATCTGTTTGAAAGTAGTGCAATACCAGAGAAACTCCTTATAAAGGCAAGGTTGTTCTGCTGTGAGAATTAAGACCATTGCATTATGTATGCATTTCAAACAGAATAAAGGAAATGTGTCGGATTTTCCAGAGTTTACTCTATAATCCAAACGTTTTTTAAAAGGAATGATCATAGTTTAAAATCAAACATAGTTTAAAAGGAATGATCCATGGTTTCAAATCTCATTCTGATAGCAAAAATTTATTCCGTATTTTTATGAATACCTAGAAAGTCCAAAAGAAAAAAGAAAGATGGAGAAAAACTCTTGTTGAAATAAATATTGTCGACCGTTGTGTAAATCGTATCACTTCTACACGAAACAAACGACTGACTTCTGGGTCAGAATTTACAGCAACTTAATAATTTAAAACAAATAAATCATATCACAAAAACGCTTAAAGTAGGATGTGAAAGTAAATTCTGCCTTTCCAGAACATGCCCTATCCCCCCCCCCCAAAAAAAAAATCCCTGAGTCGGTCGTGAGTACATTTAAAAGTGCAGTAGTAGTTGGAAATGAAATATTTATCAGATAATGATGGCATATTTACCTGAAGAAGGAGATAAAATTAGATTAACTTTCAACGTATCCTCTACAGCTTTCCCGGGCCAGAAATGAATATCAAAAGAAGTATACCGAAACCAATGCCAGCAGAGCTACTTTTTACTTAACACATTTGTACATATTGAATTCTGACTACAACTTCGCAAAATCGGAAAGTATCCACGTTACCGAGATACGCAGATCTGCTGACACTAAATGGTAGAGCTGGGTAAGGACTAAAGCAACACAGTGAAGTGGCAGTGTTTCTTGTTTGTGAAGTGTGTTCATAGGCTGGTTTGTCTGTTTATCGGATGTACAAAACCTTGGAAATATCAAAGTGGGAGAGGTCTCCACCCGAGACAAAGTTCCATTAAAATATATCTAAGCTTGTTTCCTCCATTGATTGAACTCGGTTCAATTGCATTATTTTTTGAAATTAATTATGCACCCCACTAAACAATACAGCACGTTAAAGATAAGACTGTTCTTCACAACTATAATTAATACTGCAGTGAAACTCGCAAGATATTGAGCGGTTCGATATTTCTGATAGTTAGTTGAAAGGAAAAAATATCAAAGTGATATTTGAAATGAGTTATCAAAGTTGTGATAATTCATCGTTTTCATGATACAGGGGTTAGGCTATATTTATGCGTTACACCGTAATGCAATTTTTTGCACCCCATGTTTGAGAATAAAAATTTGGGAAAAAATAGTAATTTTTCATTTAATCATTCCCGAGTTCACTTATTCCCATATGTTTTCTTATTCATCGTCGCGCATTTGAACGAGCGTGCTGCTAAGCTCTTTAATAGGATTGAGAAGATACAAAACTTGTTGTTTGGGAGTATTTTTCAAAGAGACTACTTGGATCATAGTGCATGAAGAGTAGAAACTGTAATACGAGACGGTTTCTTGTAGAAATCGTAATAAAACTAGCAGCTATATAATTTCGGTGATGACTGGTTGCTCCACACCGCTTGGTAGTCAAGTTGGATTGTCTTAGATTGTAAATTGCACCGTATATTTTCTAAGATATTTTTCTGGATAAAAGCACATTCAACCCTTGCCTATGACCGACATACACGGCAGCGGTGTGAAGAAAAAACAAAAGTTCCTCCCATCCAAACGTATTCCTTAACTTCAGTTGACAACGCAAAGCGAATCTTGGCTTTTTCTGCATGGTTTAAGACAGAAATCCTCGACGCTATCCACTTCACTATCTGCGTAGATAGTGAAGGAGGGGCGGTGGGGAGGCGGTTAAGATAGATACTGGCAACGAAAAAAAATTATTCAGTATCATTTGGTATATCGAATGGACAAGTTTCTTTACATAATGAGTTTAAAGACTTATTACATAATATACAAACACAACTAAATAAACCAGATTGAATGTATACATAATTATGTAATAAATATTATTGGAAATCCGCAGTTCAGTAAACAGAATGAACGGAGATTTATTACGTGAAAAGAAAAATCATTCCTTAAGTTTATACATTCATAAATGAAAGAATTATTTTCGCCGTAAGAAGTGGGCAAACGAAATTAACTACGTACGGTAGATGCGTAATTATAAAGAGCGAATGTATCAATATTCACCGTGAGGAATTAGAATTCGGTAAAATACAAGGAAAATTCTAAAGAATTTCATAAAGCTCTTCTACTTTAATTATCGTGCTTCTTGAAGCAGTTTCTTTGGTTATGCAGGTAACAATTTCAGTATCGCTGTGGTCAAATGTATTATGCTCAAAAGGCTCAGATCTGCATCATGATTTCTCCAGAGATTTTAAAACATTCTGACATTCGAATATAATCAGCAAGTTCTGTTCACTTGATAGCTCCGCAGTGTTTTTTCTTGGTTTTCCTTTTCTCCTGTCACCGAGCATGAACGAATTACGCTATCTTCCCAGTCTTCCAGCACAACCCGCAGTGTAGGCCTACTCTCCTTTTTTTAGGTTACCGCTGGAGAATACTGTTTATTCTTTTGTCAATGAAGCTGCACATGAAACAAGCTAACGCGTGCAGTGTGCCATGTGGTACGGCTAAGGAATCACAATTAAAGAATCAAGAAAGTATCGCATCCAGTGTTCCTAAAAGTCAGATTTTTATCTGTACTCAATAATCCACGTCGACTCTTGTTAGGTAAACAACGTTCCGGTCCTAACACTTTTTGATTTCTTGAAAATTTCAATATTTTATCCATATACATTTAAGAAATGCAAAAGACCGCCTTTTAAAGAGGATTGCCATTCTGATAAAGTCGCTGCTTATCTTTTGCGGTATAAGTAGTTTGTTCATCGATAGATTGTTGCTGGTGGCTTTGGGGTCTTTCTTTTCTTTGCAGTTTATACGACTCCGAAATACAGCATGTGTGAAGTCCCTTCGAGGCTTGTTCCTATCGTGATTCTTCTTTTATATTCTTCTCCACCGGAAGATATACGGCAGAGACTTTCTAAACGCTCATTTTTTTTCGAAGTTACTGCAGGGAAATATTGCATTACTGGTTTAAGTTGCTATTTTTTTTCAATCCAGAAGCAACCTTCGGTCATTTTCTTTATTTAATATTCGAAGTTGCAAATTATAATTAAGAGAAAACTTGTTTTCCTAGTGCAGATAACTGTCTCATAAAAGGAAGGATATTTCCATTCAGGAGTCCAAATGGAAATTTTTACGAAACGGAACGTCGGTTAATAAAATATCTTATTTTTAAAAATCAAATATATATATATATATGACAATACCGATGCGTGTGAGCAAGCAGGAAAGCGTTCCAGTTCATTCCGCTTCCTTTTGAAAACTTACTACAATTTCAATGAAAATATCGCGATAAACAAAAAATCAACATGGCTGATCTCTCTCTGCTTCTACTGTATTGACAGAGACAGTTCATAATTTGGCATAACTGCTGGCAGGGATAAAATGAAACCGCTTTCAGTTTTTTGGACCTGACAAGCGACTTCAATTGTTTTTCTTTGGAATAATGTATACATTACAGCGATAGATGAATTTATCTGTATGCAGAAATATTAGGGAAAATAAGAATCAACATTAGTGTACAATAATAATATTTAACTATTTACAGCTTTGAACAAAATATAATGAATATGGCTTGGTTAGATTAAATTAACATAATATGCAACTAGTATAATTTTTTAAAAAAACTATTTTAGCACATAAAGAGTCAGCTTTCGAAAGAAATTTTTCGAGAGCAAAAATATCAATCCTGTGAAGATCAGTTTCATACATTGAAATATTGGACTCGTAAATGAATAGTTCATTCTAACAAGAGGAAGGAGAACATGTATAGAAAGTGGGAATTTTTACGAGGCACATGCTGAGGAATAAGAGTTAGAAGAGGCAATAAAATTGTGACTAAATTATAAATAAAACTCTCCAAACAAAACTGAAGATTACATCGTAAATCAGAGGAATTAATTCGTTTTAACCTGTTCCAACAAAGCATTGTAATCTCCGCGATGGAACTCGATGTGTTTCTTGAAACAAAAGAAAGGAATAAATTTTATATGAATATGTTAGAGTAGGTCTGAAAGATATTTCTGGGATGAAGACCAAATAAAGCCAACGACAGGTAAAATTAGTTGCTTGAAAAGGATCAAGAGTTCAGATGAAACACCACTGAACTGTTACTTGATCTGAAATTAGAAACATATGGAACAGATCAATAACAACATGACGGAAGATTTAACACAGGTCACATGAGATAACACTATGCTTTTATAATTTTCATCAACAGCATCAACCAACATCAGGTCAGTCACACTGTTTATGAATGAATACCAACTGCACACTTATAAAATACTATGATCGCTATATGTTTAAAAGTGACCGCCAGCTGAACCATGTACATTGTTATTAGCAAAACAACACAAACATTTAAAAGGAAAAATAAACCAAATCTACTTTCCTATACACTGTATTCCTTGCAAGAGGATTCGCACAAGAAATATACTTGAAATTTGCATTCAAAATACCTTTTGATGATCTCCACATATCTAAAATATTACAAAGAACTTATAATTCACTGAAATAAACCGAAACCAGTTCACTCAAAAGCGAACAGCAGACTTTACGAAAGCACAAGTAACATTGGGTCCTCCAGATGAACGTTGGTACAGGAAAGTAGCGCGATGTTTTGCAGATAAGATTTGGCAGGGCAAAATAAAGGTCTCAGAAAAATCGTATGCAACCTCGAGATTGCACCATCAGATGCAAGATGGCAGGACTACTGTAAACATGATCAAAATTTACAAGAGTGGAGCGTGATCCCAATTCTTAATGTTAAAAATACCAGAACGTGGAAACTGTCGCCAACTGGTGAATGTGCACGGACCAAAAGTATCCGCCTGAGAGGTTCTAGGCCACCATCAGCCATACATTTCTGATCTCACACCAAAATGGAACATCTAGCTTGACCAAAATAACGGTTGCCTAGATGAAGCCAGCTGCAAGCTGGCTTCATCTAGGCCTATCAGTATAATTCGTTATTAAAAAACTAGATAAACCAGATTGAAATGATGTTTATATTTACTGACCATAATCAAGTATTGACTCACATAACAAACCAAATTTCTCGCACTGACTACAAACTAGCGTTTCCAAGCCATGTTTTCGGGCTGACTGTGGTCATAGGATAACGTACATGACCCATGACAAGATTGAGACCTACAATAAAATGTAAACTCCTCTGACGGCAATTGCCAAACCGAGTATAAACGGCTGTTTCTTCGCTTACTGTATAACAAGGACATGCTTTTTTTTTATTATTTCAAAGCTTCCTTTGCCCACATAGTGGTAGCCTAAAACCATGAATATATTAAGTGAGAATTTAAACTGGTACACAAATATTTCACTGTCATGAAGGCTCACAATAGCCTTAGATGCTGATGCGCCATAAAATTCCTAATAACCAACCAACTGTCATGAATTTAAAAACATCGAACCAAGACACGTTCTGAAGGCACATCCAGAGGCGAATGATATGATTCAGTGAATTACTGGTAATGTGAAGCAAAAATACTTTATCTGAAATTAAAAAGACCCGTCTCAGAGGGAGCAGCCTTTCTTAAACTGTCATAAAGAGGTGGGCACGAATAACAGTTTATCCAATATTCCCAGTGTCTACGGCTGATTTATTTATAGTAGCCTTTTTTTAAATATAATTTTGATATTCCAAGCATCAAAAATACAAACAGGCCTTCTCAGATTTATTTACGGAGTTACGTTGAGTTTTTGTTCAGACCGTCACGGCTATAAGCAACTTTGTATTTAAAAAAAATCGCCTGTTCATTGTAATGGTATTATAGTCTTGCAATTTGGTGGTTGGAAACGTGCTAATATTCAGATGCGCCTTCTCTGTTTCCATTAATTGGTCTGTACACGCTTTTTGATTTTCTCAAGTATGTAAATGCGAGTTGAAGCAGGGTATGCACATTTACTGACCAAAAAAATTATAAACCTTTATTCAATATTTAGTATGGTCACCTTTTTCCCGAATTACAGCCCGTACACCTCGTGGCATGGACTCCACTAGGTGTCTGATGAAGTCTAGCTCCAGATTCAACTAAGAAGCCTACGAAAGTGTAGTAATCATCTGATACCAAGGAACTTTCGACAACTTACACTTACATACTGTACGTTTAATTATCTTTTGAGACCAACTGGTTTAATTTTTTTGGCTAGCGAGTGTAGAATTCTTATCAACCACGTTGATAAGTTATTATGTAACCACATTAATTTTGTTTTTGATAAGAGAAAAATAGTTCTCTTTTGTCCACGTAATGAGTTGGGCCTGGAGTGTTAAAAAACACAATTTCCTCATGATTATAACTCTTTCTAACAGCCCTGTCCTAGTAATTCAGATTGTAAATCTTCTGAAAATGTGTGAAACCGTGTTTCAGTAAAAAAGGACAATATCTGCTAATATGCGCATATCAGCCCAGATTAGTAGGCGTGTGATATATTTTTGAAACTAGATTATTAAGTGGTTCTTTGTAATAATAAAAAAAGTACATCCTTTATTTTTAGTATTCTCTTGCCATCTGTTGTTCTATGCAAGGGCAGATACGGTAGGAGATAACCGAGGTAATTTCTCTCCTGTCCCTTTAAAATTATTTCAAAATCATGTTTTTGACTGTTATGCTGCTGAATTTTCTATAATACAGAACAATTTAATGCTGTTAACCCGTAGACTAAGAATTCGATCTCCCTTCTTTTTCTGTGCTCTTACACCCTCCACCTTGACCGGAACAGTTTTCAGCAACATTAAAACAGCGTACTTGTAATTAATAACTTATTTTTTTGTTTTAAAAATACATACGTACGTATTTAGTTACAATTATTTTAACTGAATGTATCTTTCTTAACTTCGTACAGGATTATAGTATGTACTAAATTGCATATTTTTTGGATTAAAACATACAACAGAATTTAAAAATTATTGGTTTATACTTTGTATTCCGTACATTTACCTTTACAATCTCGATGTTATCACTTTTCTGCAGAAAGTACTCAATGCGCATGCCTTGGGTTTATTTTAAATAGTAATTGATAATGTAATAAATGAGACTTTCAGATTTATTACATTATCAATTACTATCAAAAATAAATAAATACACACCAAGAAAATTCATGTGAAATCGAAAATCTATTTCCGAGTCAGAAGATTGCGAACTAATACGTGTTTTAAAATCAAATAAGATCGCGCGAATTCATCTCTTTCGTTTTTTTCTTTTAAATGTATATCATTGAGTCACTATTTTTTGTTTATTTGGACACAGTAGTTTTTTACTGATTCTCTTTGGTTTCTTTTAGTAAACTGTAGAAAAGCACTACTGCTATTTCTATATTTAAGAATGCATTAATCATGTAAAATTTGATGGCGCACTAAGGACTAAATTGCCGACGCGCCGAAAATTCCCAAGAACATTAAGAACAAAACTATTGAATCTTTTCAAGAGTAAAAAAAAAAAAAAAATGCGGGCCTTTTGATAAAAGATTCATTATCATTAATGGCATTACAAACTGACCAATGTCCTCAATCTAAACAAGTACTGTTAAGGCGGTCAACTGTAATTATCTTATATATAATTACGAAAATGTTGAAAGTATTTACATTTGCCGTTTTATTGTTGTTCGGAACCCAAACCAAAGCAACAAAACCAAATAGCGCGATGTTATTTTTATGAGAGACTGAAACATTTATGCGATTATTATTTTTGTATTATCAGTAATACGACGTGAAATTGTTTAATAATATTTTTGTAGAAATACAATGATTAATCGTCGACTTTAATAATTTTTGTTTCTTGTTCCTGAAATTATGAAGTTATGGCCGCATTGTAAAGCTAGTCGGACCGCGTTGTAGTCATCGCTGCTTTATATAACAAAATATTTTGTTTAGCCTTACTGAACAAAATTACGAAACATTTTACTGCACTAACCATTACTCAAGAATGGCCAGTTTCCTAACCAGCAATACCTCTGAAGCTTTGTATAATGCTCAATTATCAAGCACCATACGATCGCTTTTCATATAAGTACTTACAGAACTCTGAAATTATATATAAAAACTTTTATATAATTTAAAGTTTTTTTTTTAAAATGAAATAGAATATTTTATCCTAACTGAAGCTAAAACTTGTAGATTAATGTTAAATTCTATGTGCTTGTTTGTTTATATATATCTTTAAAACTGCGAATTGGAAGAACTAGGAAAGCCAATATCCAGATTACAACATCCTATCGATTATATAAATTTGGCCTTATTGCAGTTCAATTCAACGGCATCACTTTCCCCTTTATTTCTACGAAGGGCAATTAAAATGTAAATGAACATCAATTAGGTATAAGATTTAAAGAAGTACAAGGTCTGTTCCCCAATTTATAGGAACAGAATAAACATTAATGCGAAGAGCACGAAGAATGAGGGAGAACTAAGGAATCACACTGCTGTAGTTCTTTCTTGGTTCTTGTGTGAAGTAGAATAGGCAAATCCACGAGAAAGTGCCTCTGCCCATACTGTGTTTTAGGCTAAGTCCGGTGACGAAGCAAAACACTACGGAAACTCCAGCAGCACGACGCAAGCGGCAGAGCAAGTTGTTTGAAAGGCGAAGTATTTATGCGCGTTGTTAGAAAGTTACGACATGCAGTTTGTGACATTAACACGGTTATAATTGTGGGAATTCTTGCCTAATTTAATAAGTAGACGGTTCTGATTTGATTCCAGCGTGCACAAACAGGGAAGAGAATGCGACCGGCCTGCAGGTGGTGTGTTTAAAGCAGAGACAATCAAGTTTAATGCACCAAATGACGGCCTAATTGGTACGAATAGCTCAGGTAGCAAACGGATAGAACAAATGGCAAGGAAGACAAGCACGGACTTTCTCTCATTTTCTTAGAAACGTTTTATGGAAAGGTAGCATAGAAAGCAAACAGTAACTTTCTCTCCGGAATGATTTACATCCATCCCAAGTTATGCTAAGCAAATCTTTACACAAATAACGTCATTTTCTTATCGTAGCCTATTTAGAAACACCCATGAAATATAAAGTATGAATGCAGTTGCACTGAAACTCGAAACTTTAGCAGGAAGATGGATGGATACATTCTTAGAAAGAGTATTGCTGCTTCTAAAGCGAACGATCAATCTAGTGAAATGTAATTTATCTAGCCACTTTGAAACGCTGAAAAGCCACGAAATACTCACAAAAGGTTATCACGATGCGTTCCAGTAATTTCACTTCAATGAACTGAACTGAAGAAATTTGCACAAAGTTGCATATGCAATATTTACATTGAAATACACTGTCAGCAAAAGTCAACAATCTAATCCACACAAAAAATTTAAATCACTAAAGAAATGTGACTACAAGGACTACACGAGAAGTAGTCAACTGAGAAGTCCATTCGTTAAATAAGAAAGTAAATTTACAATAAATGCGGGTACGGAAATGACATTTTAACTAAATCAATTATTATAAAAGCACCATCTCACGGATAATAATTTAAATAATATTATAATTAATTCAAAATTATTAATTAATTAATATTATAATATGACTAGAATTTAATTATTTTTATGAAAACAAAGGGCATTTGGTCATAGGTTACGATTAGTTGCCTATGACCAAAGTTACGATTTTGATAATCATAACGCACAACTTACTGAAGAGAGCATTAATCAAAAAAAAAGAAAAAGGGAGATCGCGAAACACTGATTACAAGAGCATAATAACAAATATATATCTGTGTTTTAAAATGGTCCAACAAACTGTTATATATTCGATGGCCTTTGGCCCTTTTCCATTCCCTGTATGACTCTGCTTAAAACGGCGATATCCTATTAAGTTTAGATTTTTTCTAAATTATTGCAGACTAGTCAGCCTAATATTAAATTTAGAGCTTCGTGTATAAATATCAACAGAACCTATTACTGGATTATTTCCCGACAGTCAAGATTACCCACTCTCTGTTAACTTTAGAAGCTTTAAACGGTTCCATCTTATTATGTAGACGTATTTCTACAAGTTTACAATGTATTAAATTTAGCGGTAGTTTTCGAAAGGCTTACGTTAAAAGCTTTTAAATGACCATGTTTACAATAAAACACTAGTTGATACAGTATCTTATATTATTATGAATAAATAGATCCCATTTAACGGATATCCGCCTGTTATACGAGATTGCGAAACACCATCCATCAGTAAAGTCATTGCACTAACTTGAGTATTTTGTGTACGACAATTTCAGTGAACAAGTAAGTCTCATATAAAAAGGATACAATTCCTTTAGTCTGAAATACAAATGAACAAAAACTCACGCAATTGCCCAAAACATTTCAACATATTGCCATGTCATCCGCAACTCTTTTGGCGGAGTAAAATAAACGCCTTTGTCGCTAAGCTCCGTGCCGCTCCGGCATAGTGCGCTTTCCGCCGGAAAATGACCTTTCAAGAGCGGCAACCGTACGGATTCTCTCTTCGCGTTGGTCAGGCACTAGCTGAAATACGCGGTAATCTTTAAAATAAGCTCGAATGCCAATTATTATTATACTATTCTTCATTTTGTTTCCTTCCTTACAAGATCCTTAAAATGATTTCAGTACAATCAAGCACTCTTTTAAAGATATAAAACCTCGTTTTGACAGATGAAAGTTAGAAGAACGGTTATGAAACTAGGTTAGTGTTTAGGTTAAGTGGAAATTGGAAATTTCTACTTAACCTAAAATACGTAACATGAAATATTTAATTTGCACTTGAAAGCTAGTATGAATAATATGACTGTAATGAAAGTTAAAAATCCAGCACTAGTTGCTTCGCATCAAAATTTCAGAATGACAAGATATAATTTCAGGTTTAACAAAGAAAATGTGTAACAAACTATATATAAAATAAGACAAAATAGTCACTCAATAACATGTAATAGATCATTATCGAATATCATGGCTGCAAGCTGGCTTCATCTGTAGGCCTATCAGTATAATTCGTTATTAATAAACTAGATAAACCAGATTGAAATGATGTTTATATTTACTGACCATAATCAAGTATTGACTCACATAACAAACCAAATTTCTCGCACTGACTACAAACTAGCGTTTCCAAGCCATGATACTCGACATGCGTCTCAAATTAATCAGTTTTAGCAATTTTAAATTTATAAACAATGCAACAATATAATATAACAATAAATCCTTAAATTGAGAATTAGTGAAAAATTATAAGAAAGAATACGCTTCGTAATAGCATATTTATCTTACTGCTGGATCATCATATTATAAAAAAAATTAATAGGAAAAGTTCGCAAATCGCAGTATTTTTGAAAACAGGAAGGTTGTCTTATTTAATGCTCATATTTTTATGCGATGTAGGAATTAACAAAAAATCTATTTTCATTGAAAGAGAAGAAAATGCATTTTGGTTCGTAAAAAAAGAATGGGATCAGTTTACTACGAACGCTACAGATTATCTAAACAAACGTTAAAAAAAAGAACTCGTAGCACTTCTGAATGTATTCTATGACTGCCAAAAGAATGCTTCAATTCAAACTTTACTCATTTTTATTATGATTACTAAGATTGCTATCGCTCTTATTACTGGCTTTAAAAACAATATTAATCCGCTGCCCCGCCCCTGTAAATCTCTCTTACCTGAATGACTTAAGTGTATTCCGCAACACCCATTCGAATAAGTGGAGCGCTTGACGCAAAGAAACTCCGAATTCGCCTACTAAAATGCTCAGTACTAGCTACGAGGAGAGACCTGAACAAACCCTTGACTAGCACTGAGGTATTCCGCCAAACCTCTACCTCTTACCTCTCCGATGGCTGGCGGTATGAAGGAGCGGTCAGAAGTGCTTCAGATTTATGTGCTGCAGTGGGCCTTGATCAAATTTGGGACTTGTGACGGTATCGAGTCGCCTACAGGGCCGTAATTCGGGCTCGTGCCGTTCTCCGGTAACTTGGTTAGCCCGGGCGCACTCGGCCGGAATTGATTCTAAATAAGAAAAATGATGAATATCGGGCAAAGAAATATGAATCGTTAGAGGCGACTGGTAAGCTAAGTAGCGTCACAACTAATCTTGCAGGAGAGGAACAAAAAGTTCGCGGATGAAATCAGGTTAAGATGATATAAATAGACGGCAGCGCGGCAACGAGATTATTCACAATCAACCTTCCGTATTAAATTATTTAATTTTCCTTGAGCGCAGCGCCAGGTCGCCGCCCTAACCCAGTTAGGGCTGGGCAGCAGGGTACAGTGGCAGCACGCGCTGGGTGGACTTACTCTGCAGATTCATGCCAGAGGGGAAGACGGTCTGTGTCTGGGGGTCGTGTCTGGACCGGGGAACCATGCCGCACGAACTTGGTGGGATGATCGCAGTAGGTGGTGCAGAGAAGGAGCGTGCCATAGGTGTGGAATAGCGATATGCTTGGGCTACCTGTCCGCACGATCCAAGGTCGGCATATGAGCAGGGCAGCTGACAGCTGGGAAGGCCAGGGTCCATAGTGGACAGTGAACAGCTACTTTCAAAGGTCGCCTGGTTTAGGTAAGGGTACTCCATAGCTGCGTGCAGTCCTTCCTCCCCCAGCCGAGGGTATCCTGACATAGTCACGGAGAGCTTCTCACTACGGAAAGTGTAAGACGCCCGATTGCGCCGCACGGTTTATAGCGGCAGAGAGCGAGCGAGCATGTCCCCCTCTTGTCTTGCGTCTCCTCCCCCCCTCACTCAGTGCCGGCAGCGGAGAGGGAGGGACCTCACCACCACTACCCTAGACCAGGCTTCGCGCCGCCAAACTTTGGATTGAAATCAACTTGTTGGGGTAGCGTGGCAGCGCGTGACGCCTGTCAATCGGTCCCTTGCGCTCATTCAAAACAGTGACGCTTAATTGAATTATAATTCGCCGAGGTTCGGACTAGCGCTGACGAACATTCTCTCTCTCTCTCTCTCTCTCTCTCTCTCTCTCTCTCTCTCTCTCTCTCTCTCTCTCTGATAGTCGAACGCCCGACAGATCTAGGGATAGAGGACTTGCGCGGGCTGCCAATTAGGAAAATGTTGGGTTTGCTTTCTACTCTTTGTCCTGGAAGGGAAGTTTAGAGAGCAGATGCCACAAGCGAAGAGACATAAACATTCCTATTTAGTTCGCCTCGAGCAGACGCTAATGGAGTGCAGTCAGTTGCATCCGTCTCTGGTTTTACCAGAAACCTCGATTAGCAGTTTATGCCATACAAAAGTTAAACCTTTCCTCTTACATTTATTACAGATTGGCATTGCGTGCGTGTGTGGGTGGGTGGGTGGGTGTGCAAGCCGGAATGAAATTTTCGAATAACTGGATCATTGTAGCTATAATTAGGAGTCAACTTTTGAAAGTCATTTTATCCTTTTAAAGTTCCTTTTTATACGATTTATGGTCTGAAGTTACTTTTTGTTTCAGACATTTTTTGAGAGTGATATCATTTAAAATGAAAGCATAAAAAATAACGAGAAATTACCGAAAATTTCAGTGCGTAAATATTTGTAATTGATTGCAGTTATAAAAGAGCATTAAATTCTTTCGTTAAAACTTATTTGTAGAATAATATAACCTTGAATAAACTCCGTGTATTGATGAGAGGGTTTGAAATTTTCTTACTGGCGAAACGGTTAGAGGACCGGAAAGAGAGCACATCAGTCATCTTTTCCTTTTTAACCGCTAACGTAAAACTGTGCCAGAACATCATAAAGATGATTCTGAAGGATGGTTACTTTTCCTTGATATGGCGTTGATGTTACTGGTATGGCTTCCAGTTTAGTCTTCTACGAGGCGAACGTGGTAGCTGTCGTCATGGTAACTGATGGGCAAGCGGATACAGGAAGGCGGAGCTGTACAGGGAGTAACCAATAGAAAGTAAAAGCGTAAGACAGTGGCAGTGACCTGTGTAAAAGAGAAAGACCAATAAGTAGAAAGCATTACCTTAAGGAGAAATACCGAGAATCCATAGCAGGTATAAGAAAACTGAAGCATTCTTTCCCCTCTTCCACCCCCCCCACCCCGAATGAAAGGACCGAAATATAGCAGAACTAAAAATTTAGTCTTTTCTTCTATTAGAGAATGACATAACTTAGACATGGATCTTTTACGTGAACAATGACCGGGATACGAGCTTCAAGTTCAAGGATTTTTGTTAAGAATGATTTCCAGAAATTGCTTGAAAGAAAGCGCTAATATTTTTCTATCTATCTTGTCAGCTATTCAGCCCATTTCCATCATTTTAAAGTGAAAACATACGAAAATGGTCTTGCCATTTTAATATGTTGTGTGCATACAATTAAACAACATAAACGGTGGTAGTTTTAAATATTTCAAGAATAAAAATAACAGCTGCAATATTTGCAGGGAAGACAATTATTTTAGTGGTATAGACTGCCTAGTGGTTCTAGAATTATATTTAATACCATCTGATGTTATAGAGCTGAGAAATTGACAATATTGGGTACTTTGTGAAGTGAAAAAAATATGCAAACACAGAAACCATCTGAGAGGAAAAAAGATGAAAATAATTTTGACTTTCCAGAACTGGTTTGCTGACTCTTTCGCTTTGCTGTGGATTTTCTCAGAGGAAAAAAATCTGTAGTTTTAGGGCAACTTCATTTGGAAGACATTTATGCAGTATAGAAATTAAATCGTTATTTTATTTGATATATGACTTTTTCAAATTAATCTAAAACAGCTGCTTGTTGCATTTTCTGTTCCCACTTGTAGATTGTGAAGTATTAATACAACGGAGAAAAAATTTCTAGTGAGCTCATTGGTGTTAATGTACAATTTATTTATTTATTCAGTTTATTGCATTTTGACAATCACCCCTGAACAGCTTGCATGCTCTTCAGTGGGTGCAATCATAAATTATATATTCAAGGATACAGAAACTGAGCAGTCGTGTAAAGTAAGCCATAGAGTCCAGGCAGAATTGCTAATTTCTTGCTAAGCAATATTAAAGAAGAGGAGGGCAAAGAGTGAAATTTTACGACAACATCAAGGAAACGGCTATAAATAATAAAAAAAAGAGAAAAGTAGAGCCTAAAAGACACACTAAATTTTAAACTGAAAATTAACTTGAAAAGTTACCCTTTTGCAAATTGTGAATAAAAATTATGGAATTAATTGTTATTTTTTTTGCATGGAGAAGAGTACTGCATATATCAAAATCTACTTAAACTGAAAAAGTTACATTACGGAGGTCGTACTTCAGGTAAACGCTGCTTACCACCACTGCATGGCTTTCAACATGCAGCACAGTAAACGTGGACATCTCTAATCACCTAATCAATGCTCCAAACGAGGTTTCCTCTTAGTGGTGAACGAAAACTTGTAAACATTGTCCATAACAAACGGCCATCAGACTACCTTCCCCGTAGAAGGTAGTTCATGACCAGTCACCGCGACCTATAACAACTCTCCGCATTTCAGTATAATCCATCACTTCTGGCCCACCCCCGGTATTTTGCTCCTCCACGTGCCGTGTCTTCTGAACAATCTAATTTACTGAGATCCTGTCATTTGTCAACCTTAGGCCTCAACCGCGCGACACGTCGCGGAGCCGGCCATTAGTTGACCAGCTACTGTCGTCCAGCATCCATTACCAAGTAGGCTGTCGTGTCTCGGCACTAGCCTCGTGGTGGCTCCGTGCTGTCCAGAAGTCATTATGGAGAGCCACTTAGAGCATGCTAGCACGTACCCATACACACTCGCATACATTAGGAAATGATATCCTCTTTGGTGTTCTGTAGCAAATTAGCAAAAGTAGAGAAGAAAAGAAAGGACATCCTCTTGGTCTTCCGAGGACTTCTCACAAGTGCATTTTATTTTATTTTCGTCATTTACACCGCATCGATTTTTCCCCATAAGCAAATGGTCCTTTTTTAACCTTGTAGGGCATGCGCGTTGTGTTTTATTATTTATCTGTTCCGAAGGCGTAAGCAAAATGATAAGTAGTAAAGTTTAGATACAGAGTTCATTTGTCTTTAAAAAATACCATTTTATTGTAATCTGAAGTTTCTTGTGTAAAGAAGACGAAAATTTCCCTTCATTCTTCCAAGTTTTAAATTCCAATTCTTCCATTTTAAAAACTCTGTACAAACAGAAATAAAATATACTAGTACAGTGTCGTAGTTAACAACAGGTGGTTCCTAACCAACTTAATAGGTCAAAAGTTTTCTAGGAATTAATCGATATAAAACTTTTTATTTTTATTACATAAAAATCATAAAACTCCTGTGGAAAAAACGATCTACAGAATAAATTATCTTATTTTGTAACTGCTTTATCTAAAAAATAATTTTAGTAAAACTGAGGATCAAAGCCTTCTTGGTCATTCTATTTCATTTAAAGTTCTGTGTTAATGGACTTCTCCGTTGTCTTTGAGAGGTTATTTGGTGAAGACTACATTTATACAAACCGTATATATATTTAAACTTGCAGAGGCAAAACTTCTGCAAAAATAAATAAATATAAATTAGAGCACTGTTGCAGGTATTGCTTAAGGGCGTCATGTTAGTAAGAAAAAATGTTTCTGAATAACTTCTATTTTTTTAAGTATTAAAATTAGAAAGTAAACTAAGATTTCGTTGCTCATAATTTACATAAAAATCTAAACATTTTGTTTATATAAAAATAATCAATCGATGAAAGTACCAGCGATATGTTATTAAAAGCCAACTTTATACGTGTGTGAGAAAGAGAGAGAGTGTTCGCGGCAGACATTTCAACATCTGCCGTAACTTATTTTTCTTTCACCAGTTCGAAATGGCATTTATCATTTTCAAAAAATGGCTGTATCTTAAGTGTCGTAAGAAGCCTTCCCTAGCAGCCGAATCACTACGATACGACCACCGATTTGGAGAGGTTTGGGTTTGATTGCGTCGGCGACTGGAAGAATTTCTTAAGACCTCTTTATTCGAGGCTGTAGTCAGTTCATGTAAAGTGGTTGCCCCCCCCCCCATGAATTATTCCGGTTTTTCAAACCGCACAACATATAGATGGAACCGTGAACACACGCTTCTACACACATAATAAACTTACGGTTATAAGCATATGGTATTAACGGCCCCCAAGCATACGCTTTGGTGACGTTAATACAGATATTTATGTTTTGTTTTTTTTATTGAAGTGTCATACGCAAAAATAAAAGTTTGGGTTTCCTACCTTTAAGATCATCCTTAACTAAAAACTCTGCAGACTAACATCAAATCCGGCGATAGTAATTTCAAATAAATTTAAGGAGGACTGATTTTCCCACCCAACATTTAGCAACTTATAAGATAGCCACGAACACAGGGCCGGCGCTAGGGGTGCATAAGTGAGGCACTTGCTACAAGCGCTACTTAACACATATATATATATATATATATATATATATATATATATATATATATATATATATATATGTGTTAAGATACGATATAAATTAGGCGCCTGAGGTATATTTTACATATGCAGCCCCTGCATATGTAAAATATACAATCAAAAACATAAGAAAATATTGAGTATACGATTAGTAATGGTTAAAATTCACTGCGAAGAATAATGACATAATCAAAACTTCTATAAGCGCTGGATTTTCAGAATACTCACATTTGGCAAAGAATGTACACATGTAACTAAGATCAGGTCATAGAGTATTACTAAATTAATCGAAATTAAAATTCAGAATGTAATTTTAATTATATTACAGGGTAAAAGTCTAATTAATTGTCATTTGCCATTATCTTTGCTGAAAAATGGCTGTTATTTAGGGAATAACAGCCATTAGTGCATTGAAAATTTTAGCATAATTTGAACAACCTTTATGGCAGGAAATAATATTTTAATTATTTAGAAACTTTATGGGATTTTACATGACCTAGCCTAAAAAAATCTTGAAATAATCAATTTAATATTTAATTTATTCCATAATGATTCTGGATGAAATATTACTCAGTGACAGCAGTATGTATCTGAAGAGTCTACTCCTCCCCTCCCAGGAGTCTCATGACCGTAGTCATGAAACTCCTGGGAGGTCAGCGAAGAGTACTCGAAATTTTATATAAATATTTAAAATCAGAATATATATATAAAGCTAAAAGGCAGTTTGTAGATCGCTAAATTTTGAGAACCAATACATTAAATAAATAATCCAGTTTATAAACAGTTATCCAAGTAACTGTTTGTAAATTATTATTATTATGAAAATCAGTTCATTATCAGTAAACACCCTTGAAGAGATGCTTAGCTAGGAGATTGCATTCTACGTACAACAATAATAAATATACAAAAACAAATAGTAAACTGATTCTACATACACCATCTAAATATCTATCCAAATTATTTTTTAATTTTATATACAATGACAACTTGTTCAACATTTAACTGCCTCCGAAAGAGTGGATCATCGAGTACGTACTACTTCCCAGAATCTGCCTCCTCCTCACAAAATTTATTTTGATCAATTTTCAGTCTGTTGTAAGAGTCTTACAACAGACTGAAAGAGCCAGGAAGAATCATTTTCATTCCATCAATGTGGTTTTTACGGTACTATGAAAAAGCAGGCATGGATCTGTGGACTGCCTTCCTGTCAGTTGAGGGTACTTCATGTCCGGAAATGAGTTTGGACAAAACAAAGCTGTCCTCGCTAAGATAAGCTGCATCCAGAGGGGAGGTGGTCGAGTTGATCAACAGAATTGATCTTGATATAGTAAACGGCTTTCTTGTTTAACCAGCCAATATGCGAGACCGAGAAATTTTCTGATATGAGCGAGTAGTAATGATGAAGACCATATCTTGGAGGCGTACATTGGTATTGATGTAACGCATCGCTATATATATCGAGCTGATTTGCGAATGCCCCACAAGCTCCTGTATCACAGCCCATATTGCGCATTAGGGGAATTGAAACGTTAACGCATCGTTCCACATTAAGCTGGGTGACAATTTACCTCCTTAACAGTAGCTCCCTAACTTTATATTGCTGTTTAATTTTTATTATAGTGAACGCCAGTCTGCGCTGATTTTGTCATATTTAACTGTTGGCCTATGGCTTCAAAATATTCTTCACGCTCCGAAATTTGAGTATGGTCTTTGGAAAAAATTCATCTTCAGCATAAAAACGTATAGTTACATTGCTGATGGAGGAACGGCTCCAAGACAGCAGCGAAGAACAAGACCGACAACACACTACCTTGGGGCACATCTCGAATGATGTCGACGTGCATTTGGTAGTTTTGGTGTTCAGCAATTAGTTTCCTGTGTTTCAGTATACATGTATTGAGTAAGTAAATAGGAAATCGCATCAACATTTAAAAAATGCACATGAAAGAGCGTTTCTGCCAACACAGAAATGAATGTCCACATGACAACACAGCTACATAACAGAATGATAACTCAAGTGTTAGGGAACGTTCTCCAACCGAATAGTGAATAATAAAATTTGATATCGCGAAGATCAGTCTTTTTTACATCGAATTACATTTTTTAAACTACTCATAACATGATACTGTGCTGATAATTGAAAAATTATTCCTTTCCAACAAGAGTAGTCTCAAGTACACGGATAGCTTTAGTTGGAAAAAGTAAAACATTCTGCATATTAGCTGATTTCGGAAGAGTTATGAAATGAAGGGCGTAAAAATGTCAAGTTTTAACTTAAAATTATTATCTTGTGCTGCTCCTTATTGCTAACGTCGAGGAGTGAAAATCTCGGTAAAGACGAATAGAAATTGGGCTGGGAATGTGTCAAGAATGACATACAAAAAATTGCAGAAACGTGTATAGAGTACAGTATGAAACAAGGCTAAGCTGTTTGTTGGTATTAAGTAATTTATATAAAGGCAATTCTTACTATTTATGAATCGTTAACTAAAATATAATTACTCCTTCTTAAGAAGAAAGATATATATTAAAATATAAGAGTTCGGCTCCATATAAAACAAAAACAAGTTAGGTAATGTTTGCATTACGTTAAATTTTAGGCGCGTTCGATTTTTCTTTTCTAAAATCAATTTGAACTTCACTATTTTTTGTTATTAATAGAAGCGAAAAGTAAATAGCTAATTAACTTATTACTAATTAATTACTAAGCTCTGGGCAATCCATGGTCTGCCATTTACAGGTGTCCAAAATGATAATAAAACTCTTTGATTATAACTACCTTGTACATACAGGTAGTTTGGTCCAAAGCAAGAATAATCGTACAGGTAGCTAGGCTCCTTCCATAGACGCATTCGAACCCTGGGGTTTTCCACGCGGTATGGAATAACAGCTATCGTAGTAGCTGTGCTAGGCGTTATTTCACGTTCATTAATTACGAGATAGGATGTGAAAAATACTGCAAGTTGAAGGTAGTTATTTTCTCAATTACGGTACTTGTGTAGAAAAAGTTAACTTGAGAACTTAGAGGCCAAACTATTTCCTGCAAATAAAGCTGTTCAAGATCATCTGATAATTTCCCGACGGGCGGAACACTTAGTATCATGTGTACATTTGACATGTAAGCTGTTGTTGTTATTGTTGTTATTTGGTTTTTAGGAGCATTAGCAACTAAGGCCATATTGCTCCGGGATATGCGGTCGTCATTCCCTGACCTTTCCGCATCCTCCGTATTTGGTGGTGACGGGCTCGAACCCCGGTCTATATCAAGAAGCGTGTGCTACGCACTGCTGCTCCTTCCCACCTGGCTACGGAGGCGCCGACATGTAAGCAGTGAAGATATTGGTTATTGACGAGAAAGTAACGTTTAAAAAAATGACAATACTTCATTAGAGAAAAGCACTTAACGATGACTAAACAGAAGCGCTAAAAATAATAACTGTGAAAAGCTGTCCAAAGTGAAATTACACTCATCCTCGGAAAAAATATATTTAGCAACACAAACTAAGAGGTCCCATTCTCAGGGAGTTCCTTATCGAAATCAACACGTGAAGAGGGAGGGAAAGGGAACCGTCTAAATCTTACTTCATATCGCAATATGGAAACCATCCTCCGAAGGATAGTTTGCATATTAAGGTTCCTGCAAATTTAACTTGGTCATGACGCGTCTCGTGCCCGCAAACTGAGTGCCATCTAAAGTCAGTTTTCTCCATTTTCCACTAGTGATGACATTTAGTCTGAGGAATCTACCTGAAAATTGAACGACTCATTCCCAAGGAAAGATGTCTTTCATTATATTACTTACACAGGTTCACGCCTGGATCTTTCTACTCAGCAAGCAAGCGTGTTTTCTTTCCATCGAATAAGCTAAAGGATTCCTGAAATGAGGATGACTGAAATTATCTCACTGAGCAATGTTAAGCTATAGAATGTACTGAAATATTAAAACAAAGCAATCTAATAAAAATGGATGTCCAATAACCTAAAACGTACTTCTTAAGTATCATACAATAGGCTTTCATAGCCTCTTACGATATATTACTTTCATATTTCTCTGAAATGAACCCGAAGATCTTCATAGATAGTTTTAACATGAATTAGCAATATAACAATTAGTATAGACAATGCCCTTAAATTCATCCCACCTATAAATGAAAAACTGAGGGTTTTTTATTTCCCCACGTTGGATACCGCTTTGCACAAAGAAGATGCTAAAGCCTTCTATGTCCAAACGTCACGCCACGCTAAACTGTGTGTCATGACAGCCTTGCTATGCTTTGCTCTATACTAATCCCAAAGGAGACAAGCTATACATCTGAATCGTCGCTAAAAGCAATGTAAGTCCTACTTTCGCGCACGTGCCGTCATCCAAACTTGGGACTGTGACGATAATTTCATTAGCCGTTCAGTGCCGCGAGCGACCGAAGCGAAACAAAGGTCTGTGTTTCCCAGCTTAGTGTGGACCGCCTGGTTTTTGTCAGCTGTGGCAAGCTACAAGCTATGCAACATGGCCTCCAAGGCTGCTTCTTAATCTAATTATACATGGTGACCCATAGCGTAACTTGTTTGCCGACGTCGGTGGAGAATGTTACTTGTTCGGAAACGCCGAAGAGTTCAGCAGGAAGCAGAGTTAAACTTGACCCAGAATATAATATAATGCACTTGGAAATGCTTCATCATTTAGTCTGAAGCGCTACCATTCAGTGCATTACATAAAACCGTATAAGTGTGTATTGTAATATAGATATTAAATAACGTTCCTGCCAAATTAAGATACATTTAGTACAGCGTAACTTTTACAAAACTGAAAACGATGTGCAGTGACGTAATGCAAATTGAACGGAACAAACGTCGAAATGCGTTTCTTATCAAAAATGGTTGGTTGGGTCCCTAAGCTGATTACAAGCTTTGATATTATTAGTGCTGTTGGATTTTAGGAGCGTCAGACTAAGGCTGTTTTGCTCCGTGTATATTTTCGGTAATTTGCGTTGTTCTGAGGTCGATTTTCTGTTTGCTGGACGAAAAACTCAAGTTTTCGGAGAAAAAAAAAACATGCTACTCTCGCCTGAGACCGACTAACTCAGCCAAAAAAAAAGACCAACTAAGACCCATAAAAATGTCTCCCGTCATCGACGGGATTTCAACTGAGGTCTTTTCCACCCGGTGCGGGGAGGTCGGCAATCCTGCCCAACTGAGCTACCCACGCGAGCCCATATAATAGAAGTGGGTAAGATGTCCTGATGTACGCTTCCCTACCATTAATATCTACAAATAATCTTTACTTAGAGTAAAAGTAATTAATATATGCGAAAACCTTTATGACAGTCTCTAGGGAACACTTTCCATCGACATTTTCTGCCATTCAGCGTTCAAAGTGGCGACCCGTTCTGTTCTGTGGGCAATCTCGCCTCACGCGCCCGACGATCCAGTGTATCCCACATGTTTTCTATAGAATTGAGTTAAGGGCTTTAGACTTGCTAGTCCAAATTTTCGACGCTCATGTCCTCGAACCAGTCAGTCACAGCGCGAGTAGTACAACACAGAACGTTATCCTGCTGATACAGATATGGGCCTTCCGCGACGTGTTGCTACAACACAGATAACTTATTATTGTCCAAGGCGTCTAGATAGACCTCAGCTTTCATATTTTGGTCCAAAACTAATAGGCACGGGAACCTGAAAAACAGTCCCAGACGATCGCACTGCCTTGGCCAAACTTCATTGTCGGGACGATACAGTCCGTTAGGTAGCTTTTATTATATTTATTTATATAAATTAAAAACCAAACTTTTTTGTTTTAAAAGTAAAAAATAATAATTTCTTACTTTTAAACAAAAAAAGTTTGGTTTTTAATTTATAACTGTAACAATTTTTAGCCAACAGCAAATTCATACACATCACATTATCAAAAGAAATCCACAATCTGAACAGTCCATATACTGTACTGTCTCAATCGTCTCCCTAAGGGCCTGTGTGTGTGCGTGCGCTGCGACAACGTCGACCTCCAAGCAGACGTTTCTTTGCATGGTTCTCCTGTCACTTTCTATCAGCTTTGGAAGTTTTCTGAGTCGTTTCCCCTGGCTGTTTCAGCATCACTCTGCTTCCAAAGGGGCTCTGCAGATGACATCACCAATCATCAACCTAGGGATCTTCAGCACCGTTAAAATATCCCGTATAGACCTTCCACGCTGGAAGTCTAACTCCATTGATTGTGGCATCCTGCATTCACATCCGTACTATTGTCTCCTTGAAGGCCTACGAGCATATTTCTAGTTGTGTCTGACACTAATGCTTGGATAGGATGTGACCAACCATCAACGGAGGAATACCCGTATATTACTTATAGTAGCGCAGTGTACGTCTTTATTATCGCATAGTCATGTTGCAGATCGTGCTTTGCTCTCCATCTGAGTTTGACAGCATGGAAATACAATTTGTACCTATTTTTATCTATCCCTCTCCTTTATAAACGTTTAGCCAGGATCTTTGAAACTGGAATCTTCGTGAATTTGAATGAATACATCCATCATTCTTTATGCCCCATAGCTCAAGCTGCTCCAATGTGGCCTTGTTTTCGCACTAAGATTCTTTCTAAGTTACTGTCTTTATGGAGTGTTACAACCTTTACTTGACTGTATAATTAAGTTTTTAAATAACAGGTCGACAAATGTTATTCTCGAAGAAATTAATCTTTTACTGTTTTATCCTTTTGCGGAGTACCAAAGGGGCTCTACACTGTTCGCCATATATTTCGAAAGTGTGGAACAGTGCTCCACACTTTCGAAGTTAAACGGTAAATTTTTACTGATGACCTTAAAATTTATAAGGTCATTGATTCGACAACCGCTGCTCATATTTTACAATCTTTTCTCGAATTCATCTCACATTGGCTCAATTGAAACAATACAAGTACCGGAGGTGCAAGTTGTGTCAGTTTTATCCCAGATAAGACGGCTTAAAACTTAGAGATCGGAGATCTTGGTGTTACAATGGGATATAATCTTCATCCAGCAGTATAAATAGCACAGTTGACAAATCTTTTCGGCTTCTTGGTCTCCTTAAACGCACTACCTCGGCTGCTTTCAATAATAAGGCCGCTAGTGCGATCTTTTTTAGCAACCAACTTTAGCTGTTGTTGATTATTGTGTCTGCACTGTTAGCACAGTGGTATCGACACTGTCCTCCCCACACTGGGTGAAAAAAGGACCGGGTTAGAATCCCGTCGATGACTCGAGGAACTTTTATGGTTTTTTTCACTCCTGAGTTAGTCGGTCTCAGGCGTAGATAGCAAGCTTTCTCCCCAAGAAATTGGGTTTTTTGTCCAGCAAAAAAGGAAAATCGACCAGAGAACACACGCAAGTTTATCTAATAACTTACCGGATGACCCTAATATAATAGTTTGGTTTTTGTTGTTGACTACTATTCTCTTCTTGTCATCTGAAATATCTTTCAGACTTATCGAATACTGAAATCAAATTTATTAATTTCCTTTGTTTCGGGAAATACATCAAAGATTACAACACTGCGCGACAGGTTTCGTTAATTCCTCTTAGCCTACGGCGTAATCTTCAATCTTGCTGTTTTATTTATAATTCAGCATTGATCCCCCCCCCTGCCCTTTAACCTCTTATTCCTTGGCATGATCTTCTTGCGAATTCTTGTCTTCAAAACTACTGCTCGCTACTTAAATTAACTATGAGTCGAGTTTTTCATGTTATAAAATTATTGACCTTCGCATGTTTCGTACCTAAAAATTGATTCAGGAAGCTAACTTTTGACTAAAATAACCTTTCTGCAAATTCTTTCTTTCGATTTCTAGCGATTAAATTGAGCACGAGCGATTGACTTATTTATTTGGTCCAAAACCTCTCTTGATTGTTTCCTTATTCCACCTTGCTGTGAAGCGTGATATGTTTTCGTCTTTTTGGAGGAGGAATAATAGGCCATTGCGTTGATCGATGCTGTGAAGAGTGTGATTGCCAGGGTTGGTTCATACGTTTCCAGCACAAAATTCAGTGGGTCCGAGCTTTCACAGACTGTATAGCTTCATATCGTGCAGGGTGGTCGGCTAACAAGATAAGAACCGCTGAGATAGAAGCATTATCAACGAGGCAACTTTTTGGAGCACCAGTCGGATACATGTGATGGAGGAGAGAAAAGGGCATGGATGTGATAGTTTCTCTCCAGTTGTTGTTCTTGTAGGGTTTTAGGCGCATCAGCGAATTTTACCATATAAATATATATGTTAAAAAAAAATAAAATGAACGTTTAGAGAATAGTAGGTTAAGTAAAAAATTTGTGTAATTTATAAATAATAACTTTTTTTAAATGCGCAGCGAGTTAAGCCATTAATATTTATAAATTACGCAAAAAAAATGCTTACTTAACCCACTATTCTCTAAAAGCCTATTTTATTTCATTACAATCCTGTCCGCTATAGCTGCTTGCTTAGCGCTGGTCAGAGTGCGGTCCTATACATTCTACGTGTTCGCCATACCTTTTGTTTCCCAAGTAAAATTTCGTAGAAAGCGCTCCTAGGCCTTTGCCCATCCTACCACACGGTTCTTTACATTGAGGCAAATGCACTAGTATCTCACAGTACTGAAACCGCAACTATTCATCCTCCTGTACCCATAAAATTCTTATGCAGTATTACTACAACAGCTCAAGCAGTAACTTATGTCTATTATATATACAGGGTGATTCACTACCAGTGCGACAAACTTGCAGGAGGTGTAGGGGGCATAAAGACGAATCGGAATCACATAGTATTGCAGGGTCCGAAATGCCTTCGTCATGCGGTAGAGGACGTTGAACGGAAGGTCGCGTGAACAGCGATCCCGCTGGAAGTCAGAATTTGCGAACCGTTTCTGTTGAAGAAACCAAGTAGCAAAAGTCCTCCGGAGTGGATAATCCGCAGGCTCCAATGATTGGACGCGTTGCAGATGGTATGTACTCATTTGGTTTGTTGACAGTATCCTCCATACAGTGGATTGGGAAATACCCAATCGTTGGCCTTTCGCTCGAGTCCTCGTACTCGGATTGCCTTCTGCAAGACGGAGGACATTCTCCTCATTGTCTGGCGTCCTCGTCGTTCGCCCTCGATTCATGGTACTTCTCGTGAAACAACCAGTCTCACGTAACCTTCTGTGCACACGTGCGAAAATCGTATGATGAGGAGCACTCCTGTGCGGGAAACGTTCCTGGTACAAGCGCAGAGCGGCGCGCCCGTTACAGTCCGCAGCTCCATACGCGAGGTGCATGTCGGCCAGTTCAACGTTTGAATACTCGTCCATCCTACTGCCTCGGGAACCGGTTCTCAAATGCTGACTTCCAGCGGGATCGCTGTTCACGCGACCTACCGTTCAACGTCCTCTACCGCATGACGAAGGCATTTCGGACCCTGCAATGCTATGTGATTCCGATTCGTCTTTGTGCCCCCTACACCTCCTGCAAGTTTGTCGCCCTGTATATAAGATACTTAAATTCATGAAACTTAGAGGCCTAATATATCTATCTGTTTTATGTACCTTAATGATACCGAAATTATACGGAAATCGATCAACAAATAATCTTGTCCTCCAATCTTAACCTTTTTAATTCATTCTCAGCATGTCTTGATTTTAGGCACTATTTTTATCCTGTAAGATTGCAGTTGGTAAAGATAAAAACTTTGGTTTTAATTTTGGAAAAGGGGTTTATGACGCTACATGCCTATACCATACGCGAGGTGCATGTCAGCTAGTTCAACGTTTGAATACTCGTGTGTGTGGTATGGGTGTTTAATGGCGCACAAGCTGCTGTGGCTATATTGCGCCTTTGAATACTCGTCCATCCTACGGCCTCGGGAACCGGTTCGCAAATGCTGACTTCCAGCGGGATCGCTGTTCACGCGACCTCCCGTTCAACGTCTACCGTATGACGAAGGCATTTCGGACCCTGCAATGCTATGTGATTCCGATTCGTCTTTGTGCACCCTACACCTCCTGCAAGTTTGTCGCACTGGTAGTGAATCACCTTGTATATACACCGAGTGGACAGAAATCATGGGATACCTACCTAGTAACGTGTAAGCCAACATTTCACCTGGAAAAGGGCGACGGGGCATTGTGTCCACCAGTTCACGAAAGCGTTCTACAGGTATTTCTATCCATAATTCCGTCGCATTCCTGGGTGCAGGATGTAAAGCTCGAACGGACCTTTCCACAGCATCCCAAAGATGTTCCACAGGGTTCATGTCCGATGAACGGGGAGGCCATTCCCCATCTGCGGAATGCTCTTCAAACCTAGTCACCACGACTCTGTGAGGAGGTGCATCATCCTGCTGGAAGAGTCCATTGCCCTATGGGTGCACGATGACCATGAAGGGATGCAGATGGTCTGCAAGGATGGGCACACGTAATGCGTCTAGACGTACCAGAGGTCTCAACGTGCATCAGTTGAACACGCTCCAGACCATTACCGATCGTTCACTTGCCTGAATAGTTCCTTGTTGACATTACGGGTGCATAGCTTCGTGCGGTTTCCGCCAGATACACACCCTCCCATCCGCTCGAAATAACTGAAAATGGAACTCATGGGACCAGAAAACCCGTCTCCAATCGCCCAAGGTCCAGTGCCGATGTTCTTTCGCCCAATTGAGGCGTAGAGTCCTGTATCGTGGTGTTAGCACTGGAACTCTTGTGGGTCGGCGGCCCCCATAACCTATCGCGGCTAATGATTGCCGGATGGTCTTAGTGGAGACGTTTCTGGCACGTCCTTCGTTGAAGTAGACGGTAATTTGTGCCACTGCCGCTCTCCTGAAACGATGCGCACAAAAGATGTCGAGGACCAAGTTCATCCACCATGAGATGTCATTCCCGATACACTCTTGATACTGTCGAACGGGGATAGTGCAATTTCTGTACCACCTCCGGAACAGAATGAGCACGAGTCGGGCAACTCACGACGTTTTATCCATACTGACATCGAATTACCATCTATGTGAATGTAGTGTGCCTATATACCTGCGAAGCGGTGGATTCGTCCACTAGCGAGAGGGGGTGACAGCGTTGCGTCGCCCAGGAACCCCATGAATTCTGTCCTTTCGGTGTACTTATATATTAAGTCTGTAACTGCGCGTACTGTAGTCGATTTTTCTGGGTGCTGTGCGAGAATATGGGTTCGAATCTCATAATTTGGATGCAGTAACGGTTTTTGAGTCGTTGCTGTTAACTTCCGGCTCACACAAAGCAGTTTTAGGGATAGTGGAATTTAGTAGAATGATTGCTTATTACTTCTCCATGCAAATTCACTCACCTCCCAAAAGTGTTTCCCTTGTGGGAGGTGAGCTTTATATGACTAAGTGCACATTACAACTGGTCAGTTTCCATGAAGTTGGCAAATATTGAGCTTCCGTGAAGGATAAAATGCACGTGTAGCAATGTTCGGAGGAAGAAGCAGCTGAAATCAAAGATAGGATGGTCTTTTCAAAGATTTTTTTTTTTTTTTTTTTAAGGAATGAACATCAGCGATTATTGGCCTACCGTCATTATGACTCATTGAGCAATTCTTAGGCACTGTAGTGACAAAATAGGCGTTCCAGATTGTATAGTATGGTCTCGGTGTGACGTATGACAATAAAGGCATTCGGAAGAGGATCCTAGATTAAAGTGCTACAAATCTTAATCAAGAATATCGAAAGTCATCTGAGTGGGCAGTAGGCTTGTTCGGTAGTTCTTAAAAATTACATGCGTATCTTCGCGGAAGTCACACTGCCGTTGACGCAATTAGATTATTTGGAAAATTAAAATCACCGTTGCGTATTTAGGAAATATTTATTCTTTGAAGTTGTTGAATTATATTATCAAATTTAAATATGCTTTCTCAACGTTGCAGTTGTTTAAGAATACTTTTAACTTTGTACCAGAAGAAAGACAGTTCACAAAGTTAAAGCAGATAAAGATGATTTAATCCTCAATAACAGATTTATGATTAAAATCACAATTGGTGTACAAATAAAAAATATTGCTGTATGAAATTGCATCACGTATTATATATGATTTAAGATTTTATGTTAAAATGTTATTTTCAGTATAAAAATTAAAGTTATTTTGTTTGTTTTTTTTTCCTAGAGGAGTGAAACCAAATTCCTGGAGCCGGCTATGACCTAGATTGCTAAGATCCGTCAAAAAAAAAACAAGAAGGATTTATAAGACTGTAGACAGAAATGGACCTCACTGAAATTAGAACTGAGACTACGTATAGTTTGTCTTGTGCTCGGTTTGTTTGTTTGTTTTGCATACTGAAAAACTCGTTTCACGAATTTGTTGGAGGAACCGTGCAACCCTTGTGCGAGAGCGACTAACTCAGCCATGCTTAAAAAAAAAAAAACACTGATAAAAATTATCTTTTGTAGTCCAAAGGAGACCTTTGCTGCAGTGTTAAAAGGGCAGAAATATTCATGACTATGATCCCCGCGAGGACGTGTGAATTATGAAGTTTTGGGAGGAGTTGATTTTTTTTTACATGGCTTCAAGCTTTTGTAATTTCGTCCCAATCAAGAAAATAATGGAAATTATTACGTACGATTATTTCACAAAGAATGAAATATGGCAGCATAATAACTTAACTAAGAATTAAAGTCAAGTCACAGGGTTTTCGTACAAACCTTTGTATAAACCAAGGCAATATAACTAGGCAGTAAATCACTTGGTAAAGAATTTAAGACGGCACAAGAAGTCTACCTCGTTCAGAGTGCCAAGCACGCTACCAGAAGAAACGACAAATTAGACTTATTACTACCGAAAGAAGAATCGTTATTTAAGAAAGTGGAGGTAATGGAGCCATTAAGTACCAATGAAAATAATGGGGCAAAAGCGAAAAAGATACAGTATTTAAAAAATAATAATAATAAAAAAATAAAAGCAACACGTCTCCTCCAGATAAAATACTGCTGTATACTCAAAGACGATTAATGAAATTAATCTAGAACTATATAAAAGAAACAGAAAAAAATAATAATAACGAATAGCGGAATTTTATTAAAT
Organism: Mastigoproctus giganteus; assembly: GCF_048544385.1. Classification (NCBI taxonomy): domain Eukaryota; kingdom Metazoa; phylum Arthropoda; class Arachnida; order Uropygi; family Thelyphonidae; genus Mastigoproctus; species Mastigoproctus giganteus. The sequence continues at coordinate 163,285,883 of NC_143582.1, read as the reverse complement.
AGAACACACAAAGTTACTGCTTTAATTCCGAATAGCAGTGTAAAGTTTTCAGTTATGGTACTAATTAAATGAGAGAAATGCCTCTCTCAAATGTTGGAAATTTGTATGAACAAATTTCGCGAAAAATCTTCTCATCCCCGAGCATAAGTAGAAAAATTCAATATGCATTATTAATTATATGATTTTCTTACACAAACTCGGATTCCTCGCGTTGCACCCGAGTGCTTCCAATTGAGTTATTGTAACCCTAAAAGAATTACGCATTCCTTTGATTTTATTAGAACTGCGTGTCAGCAGCATATAATAACCAACGGCCGACCGGGCTAGCCAGGTGGGTCAAGTGCCTACCTGGCAACGCAAAGGTCGCGGGTTCGAATCCCGCCTAGGGCTTGGATCAGAGTAAAATGCAAAAAAACTTTGGGAGGTGCATTATAAATAAATAAATATTAATTTATTGCAAATACAGCAAGCCCATCACAGCACTAGGCTAGGGGCATAAATTCAGTACAAAGGAGACAAAAATAAAAAAATAAAAAAAATACATAGCATATTCTATACATACATTAACAACGAATATGAATTATAATGATCAAAAATATATATTGAAGAACATCACATTTGGCTTTCGGATGCAGTTACTGGGTTGCAGGCAGGCAGGAATCTGCTTGTATTTCTCATAATTTGATTGGAAATGAGACGCCTGTAGGCTTCAGAGTTGAGCAACCTCTTACAATCAATGTTGTGATAATTTATAAGCTGTATGGATGCATTGGGGAACATCCTGTCCGTTTGTTTTAGTCTGCAGAATTTGGATTTGAATTGCTGTTAGTTTCTTGCATTTTCTCCCTTGGTGGGGGAGCTATTATGTTGGCTAAGTTTGGTGAATTGGTTGCAGAAGTAATTAACTTTGCAAGAAGCATTGGCGCCTCCGCAGCCAGGTGGGCAGGAGCAGCAGTGCGTAGCACACGCTTCTTGATTAGACCGGGGTTCGAGCCCGTGACCACCAAATACGGAGGATGCGGAAAAGTCAGGGAATGACCACCGCATATTCCCGGAGCAATATGGCCTTAGGTGCTAATGCTCCTAAAAACCAAATAGCGGCAGCAGCAAGAAGCATGACTCCAGACTCGTTGATCATCTGTTGCAGAGGCTTTGTTTTTAAGTTTTCATAAAGCTGTTACCTGGATATTGTACAGCCTTCTACGAACCCAATACTCTAGGGCAAGGAATTTCTTGACGGTAACTTGAGGAGCACCAGACCAGATTTCGGAGGCATAAGACAGAATGGGAAAAATGCATCTCTGAACATGGTTTATGACTGTTTTTCTATCTTGAATCGCTGCTGTTTCTTGCTTGATCGGCCATTTTGATTTTTGAATTTTTTTAGAAACGTATACTTAGTGAGAATTAAATGAAAGATTTTTGTCAAAAACAACTCCCAGGTCTTTGTGAGCATATACGTTTGGAATTGAAACATCTGCAATTTTAATTTATATGTGGTTTGGTTGTTTCTGTAAGGAATAAGTTATTTGAACAGATTTGTTTGCATTTATAGTCAGATTGAGATTCTTCAGATACTTTATGATTCCGCACATCTGTAAATTCGCATCATGGCTAACCTTGGAAATGTCATCACAGGATTTGGAAATAATAAACAACTTTAAATCATCGGCATAAGCCAGCAGATTTGGATTTTCTTGTAGAAGTGGTTGTAGAGTTGCAGTGTACTGGAGAGTACACCTCCTTGAGGAATGCCTGTTGTGGTTGTGACGAGAATATTATCGGTATTAGTGGGGAAGATGAGATTTCTGTGATTTAGGCTGTACTGTAGATAGGATATAACCATTGTGTCAATGAGGAAATAATTTTTTAGTATTTCAATGGCTTTCTTGTGATCAATATTGTCGAAAGCACCTTTGAGGTCTAAGTAAAAGACATCGCATTGTGCTTTATACTGAAACGCAGTTTGGATGCGCACAATGGTGTCAGCTAGGCTTGTTGTTGTGGAGCGCCCTGTAGGACCAAAATGCACGTTGACAGGTGCATTAGCGAAGATCGCATCCTGAAGATACGGCAGCATGATCTTATCAATAATTTTAGCGATTATTGACGATACAGCAATTGGACGATAGCTTATATGATTATTACTACAAGCCTGTTTTGGAATCGGGGTCTCTAAAAGTCTTCCATAGTCTTGGAAGGAATGGCTGGGAAATACACCTGGAAATAATATGAACTAAAGAATCAATGATGAATGCACTGGACATTTTAATAATAAAACTAGGGATGCCGTCAGGGCCTTCACTGCTATCAATTCGTAATTGGTTAATAATTTTCTGAACTGTATTGTTGTTTACAAGTTGGTTTGATTAGCAGGGCTTGACTAGAAAGCATTTCATGTTGCACGCTATTTGTGTGTTTATAAGAATTGAATTCTTTAAATCTGTTTTGCATATCTTCAGTGCAGATGTCAAAACTGCATGTTTCCATATTGAATTTTATCCATTCCAAAGTCTGGTCATGCTGCAAGATAGTTCATGTTTTTGAAGAAAGTGCTCTTTTATTATGCTTGAGCTTGAACGTTAAATAATTTTTGTACCCCTATGACCACAGAAGCCGATGCGCCAACAACTAACAAAAATATATATATATATATAATAATAATAACCAACGATTCCAGAGATTTTCAGTCGGCCAACGCCAGGAGGTGAGTAGTAGAACTTCGTGAAAATAAAGATCATTATGTTGCATGAACTGCTACCCGTTAAATGTTGTGTGCCTGTAGATCAGAGGTGGGCAACATCCGGCCCGTGACGATGTTGAATCCGGCCCCCTCGGTAAATGCATAAATATAGAAAATCCATACCTGACTACACTCGCCGTAAACGTTCGGCTTAATTCGGTTCAATCGGGAATCGCGGCCAGTACAACAGTAACCAAGTGATTCTACGCAGCGTCAAAGAGTTATTTCCTAATTATTATTGTAGCATCGATCGAACGAAGTTCCTTTGGGTTTGACTTCTTATTGAAAAAAATAATATTGGTGCGAGATATTTTATGTTTTATGCCTTTTCTAATTATTACAATTTTTAATTTAATATAATTTATAGCCCATAAAATGAGCCAATTAAAAAAAAAGAAAAATTGATGCCGAATGCCGCATTTTCAATGATGGACATTCAGATATTTAATTGCAAATATAGACGATAAAGCTGTTTGTTTGGTTTGTAACGAAACTATTTCCGTTTTTAAAGAATATAATCTAAAAAGGCATTTTTCAAAAAAAACATTTCGTAAAATATAAGCTATTTTCACCGGAACAAATGAAAATTGAAGCAGAAAATTTAAAATGTGGTTTGTGTAAGCAACAAAATACTTTGAAAATTTTGTCAAAACAGATAGAGCTCTGACAAATTTAAATATTGTATTTACTTTTTTTAAAAATACATTAATAATTTAGTAATTCAAGTAATATAACATTTTTTAGGTTCTGATTTTTTTTATTAAATCGTTCAATCTATTCCAGCCCGCATCATGATGCGAAAATTTCATTCGGCCCGCTGACGAAAAAAGTTGCCCACCCCTGCTGTAGACCTTAGTTCACCGGAATGAAACACTCTACAAATCACTGTCATATCCAGGTATCATCGTAAGGAGGAGCATGACGACCAGGTTTTTGAGTTTTTTTTTTAGACCTAGGAACACTTATACGCATGGTTAAGGGGGAATATGCTCCCCTGAATACGCTCCTGCTACAAATGTTAGTAATCGACAAAATCAGAACATGTTATGTATGCTTTGTATTATTGTCTTAGTAAATAATTAATGTGTTGAGCCAATATATTTACTTAATAAATAATAATAAACCCGAAGACATATAGGACGTAGTCGAGAGTTGAGGCGCTTTGTGTGACCGGGGTTCAAGCTAGTGCTGTTTCTTGTATTCTCTCGATATTGGAAACTTCTCTGACAGTGTGATCGTTCTGAAAGGTGGTGGAGGCATGAGTCTGCTATATCCACTGCAACTCCAGCTCCTTGCGATGAAGTTTGGACTTGTCTGAAATTTAATTATCTGTATATTTATTTTTTATGTAATTTGATTATTCTCAGTTTTTTCATATTATCTTTTTTGGTCATGGCAGTTTTTCCTTCCCTGTACTTGGGCAAACAGGATAGTATATCAGGGTACTGCTAAATTATGTGTAACTGACAGCGGGGTTGCCATAAGTTGGCTGGGACCGCTTTAATTAATAAATAATAAAAAGAAATTACTGTGTGGTCGTCCCGCAGTATAAACAAAAAATTTATTATTATTATTGTTTTAAATATCTGGCGCAGAATTGGGAAACTACAGGTGGCACCTAACCCTAAATACTATGCCACTACTACTATGTTTTAAATATCTGCCAAGTGGAATATCCTACAGGCCTCCAGTACCGAAGCCGTAGCTTGCAGAGTTATCTCAAGCATTTCTTGACTGCTTTTGTTATTTGGTAGTTTATTTATTTTTTCTATGAGACTATTTGTATTGAGTTATAATTTATTTTAGGTTTTTCCCTAAAGTTATTAAATTTCTTATAATGCAGATTTTCAAAAAAAAAATCAAAAACCACATTCTTATCGGCCTGAAGAAATTTACTGTAATATCTGTTTGGCTAGTCCCTTCAGAGTTTCAAGGAAGTTATAACGAAGTTACTAGTTTATTTGCGATAGTTGTAATGACTCATACAACAAAAAATTCTAGAACACCGTGTTTACATTTTTTTTTTTTTTTTTGTAAATCTGAACGAAGGATGACGTATTTCTATAATGGCTGCGCACTTTACCTAAAATGTATAAAAATTGCAAAAATAACTGAAAAGGAAGCAACAAACTTTACTTGTCCAAACTGCCCGCTGAATAGACATGGTGATTCGCGGAACGAATCGGAACATAACAACCAATTCTGGTTAAAAAGACAAATACCCACCTATCAGCCTACTGAATGCTGGAAAGAAATTAGTCCCGAAAAGTGAAACTCGCTGTTGGTTATAAATCGAAAAATGGCAAATAAAAATAAAATACAAGAATGTCTTAAAAAAAATGGGAATCAAGGATTCCATTAATATCAACATGAACTGTACTGAATAAGCACCATCTATGTTTTGATGTGGAATCAAACAGTCCCCCTCCTACAATACCAACGGCAACGTTCGTTTGTTGATTGGCGGACCCCGGGTTTCCCCCATTAGCCGACCAATGGCAACAATCTGAATCTCAGCCTCTTCTGTTCTCATTATCCGTCCATAACTTTGTACAAGGCAGCCATAAGACAGGTAAGCAAATAGTTAAATAAGAAAAGTCAGTACTGTACCACAATTTCCGCTGGAGTTCGCAGAGCATTGAACCATCCCCCGCCAGAACTATGGGTCCAGGACCTTACTCAACTTTACCTAATGTCAACTGAAATGTGAAATCGACACTGAGAATATATTACCTCTGAAGTAAGAAAATTTCAAATCTAACGCCCAAAGAATGTCTATCGACTCCAGCAATGAACAAGTTGAATGTGCAAAGTACTCAGACACATACCAGTACATGCGTCATCTGTATCCAGACTGTGCCCCCTACAAGAGAGTGCCGTGCATGTTCGGATCTGCCAGCCGCAGAATTTGTGGAGATGCAAATTTCTCACATCAAGCCGTTATGCAGAGCAGTCTTAGGACGCCACCAAGCGAGGGAGGGAGAGAGAAAATAATATACAGACGTACTGTATACGATTTTTTTTTTATCATATATACGAAACAGCGAGGATTTGGATAAACACCATGCTACTAGCCAGGCTTACCACCCTTTAATGAAGATGGAACCTCAGTTTATTATACTAGAAATTGCAAAATTACTAGGGATGCAGAGAGATCAGCGCCAGCTAGGATAACCTATGATGAGAACTTCCAACTACCAGTAAGGTTATCTCTGTGGCAGACGCATTTACCGCCCCTCAGCCATTAAAATCAAACCAAACAAAAAAGTATATAAACAAGGCTTGCTAAGAGAATGTCAAAGTCCATAGCCGCCATGTTAGAACCAAGACGTTCAACCCAGATAACAAAATGGCCAAACTACACAAAATAGAAGAGAAACCTCATTCTACCAATAATAAAAGCTTCATCTTACGCACGGAAAACCAATCCAACTTAAAGCTGCCTCCAAGCAATCTAGCGTCTTCTTCACTAGTCTTGACCCGGGAACGGAGTGCCTCACCATATATACCGGGTTAATTATACAGTAGTCTTCAACCTTTTTTTAATAACGGCACCCCTAAGTAATTTATTTTATTTTGCGGCACCCCTACTCAATTTTCTGTCTGTTAAATCCAATTCTATGTGTTTGTGTGTGTGTGTATATATATATATAATATTAAAAAATATATATGTTATATGATATTTATTACAATAATATAATTATAAAAATTACATTTCATAATACAAATTATATAAATACAGTATATAATTTTATTCTTTATATAGAGGTACTAAGTAAACATCAATTATAGATCACCATAAAATTAAAAAGATACCGTACACCTTTTTCGTAATGAAATAAACATATAAAATTTAAAATAATAATAAGTTTAAGCAACTTTAACCCAAATTACGTGGCACCCCAGGAACGTTGTTGCGGCACCCCGGTTGGAAACGACTGGACTAATAGCTAAAAGTAAACCAAAGCGTGGCAAGATTTTGTACGTGAGGAGGAGACCCCATGGGGTTCTGTGTATAATATTGTCATGTAAGAAAGTAGAGGCAAGTAGGACATACACTAACTGATATTCAAGGAGACGAAACTATTGGCATGACACAATAGAAAACACCTTAGAGAATTTGTTTCCAGGAGATTCTGAGGAATTAGGTGAGAACAGAAAATGATGAGTATATATAAAGTTTAAGGCAATGAAAGTTAATAAAGCTCCGGAATCAAAACGATTGAGATGGATGTAGTGAAAAGGTTTTTAGGATATGGCAGCAGGTTTCGAGATATTTGGAAACGTGCTGTGCTGAAGATTTTGAAGAAAGATGCTGGTCGAATTGCAAATGATATTGACTCATATAGACCAATTGCACTGTTATCAAGTGTAGGAAAATTATATGAGGTAATTAAAAGACTGAAGGAAAGGTACCAAAGACGAAGGACTGGTGCCTTAAATGCAATTTAGTTTGGTACCAGGCAGATCAACAGAAGATGTCCTATGTAGGGTAATGCAGAAGGTAGATGAAGCTAAATCTTCTTATGGTAAGAGATTGTTTATTACTTTCAAGTGTCAGCTCTCGATAGAACCGTGCAGGAATCGCCTGCACAGTTCTATGAATATGTATAACGTCGTGAAGGACTACTTTTCAAACATAACATAGATCGAGAGAGAGTTGTCACAACCCTCTAAGACCGAAAATCGATTTTCAGTCCTAAGTTCTGGAATATTGTGATGTATGAGTTATTGTGGACCTTGTCTGGCCCAACAAAAGCTATTGCATATGCCGATGATTTATTTTTATTGGTAGATGCAGATTCCAGGCATGAGTTGGATACTAAATAAAAAAAGTATCCTCGGGAGTGGACAGAAAAAAATAAGTTAGAAATCTCGATACCTAAGTCCCAATGTATGTATGTTGCTGAAAGGTACGTTGAGTGAAAGAAAACAGCGCACGATTAGGGGAGAAGGGATCACAGTGACATACTTAGGATTCGTTACTGATGACAAGTTCTTTCTTCGATCATGTGAGATAAAATAAAGAATACTATGAAATTATGAAGAGTTCTGTGCGAAAGTTGAGGAATAAAAGGGAAGCATTTATATATGCTGTATGGATGTTTATTTTTTCCCACAAAAAAACTGCAGCAAGAGCATAGATACAGAAAGTTAATAAAGTTTCGATCAAAATGCAGTTGTTAGGTGCACAAAGACCAGCCCGACTGAATATCACTAAGGAGAATAAAACTTTGTCGAATGATGCTCTGCATGTTTTATCCCGAAAGATTCCGCAGATTTGTTAGTGGCTAAAAGGAATCTTGAATATGCTGCAAGGAAACGAATCGTAACAATGCTAATGGGATAGAGGTGGCAGATTTGGAGAGCTAGGAAAAAATTTCGCAATGTATCTTTAGATTATGGAGGATCATTAGCAGATCAGGGAAAAGGCACTTACAGATTCATCCCTAAGTTGGAGAAGATAGTGTATTTTGAAAGAGAAAGAGATTTATTTATTTAACTTTTTATTATAGTGTGCAATATAATACTTATGCATGTACTGAACGCTAATTTTCTGTCATAGTACTTGCACGGTACTATGTATAATGAATGATTTCGAGGGACAGCATGGGTCTTTTTTATAAAACTTTTAAATATCCAAGTACGCTAAGATCCAGATGACCCCCCCCCCCTCCACAAGTACATGTAAAGGTCCTGTCATGAGGCCGTAGCCAGGTGGGCAGGAGCAGCAGTGCGTAGCACACGCTTCTTGATTAGACCGGAGTTCGAGCCCGTGACCCGGAAAGGTCAGGGAATGACCAGCGCATATCCCAGGAGCAATATGGCCTTAGTTGCTAATGCTCCTAAAAACCAAACAACCACCTGTCATGAGACAGCTATCGCCACAGACGTCATTTTGCGCTCAGCAAGTACACAGTGGAGTCTTTTTTTGGGGAGGGGGGGAGGCAGTTTTTGTTTGATCTTCTCTGGCTTAAAATCTCTACCTCATTGTGTCACCACTTGGAGCTCTTTGACTTCCTCTCTTTGCAACTTGACTTTCTCCAATCCAACTTTCCTAACAGTGAGGTAATTTTCCTTGGTGATTTTAATGTTCACAACTCCAGTTGGCTTCAGTTTTCTAGTCACACCGACCCAGCAGTTCGAGATGCTGAGGCTTTTGCAATTACTAATGACCTAGCACAGATTGTTCATTTACCTACAAGAATACCGGACAATCCTAATCATACAGCAAATATGCTTGATCTTTTTCTCACAAACAACCCTTCTAAGTACATAGTCGAAGTGAGAGGTCCTTTAGGCACTTCAGATCACAACTTGGTGATTCTCTTCTCCAATGCAACCTTTATATCATGGCTATTCCCAACCTCGTGTTGTTTGGCATTACAAGAATGCAAAATGGGATGACCTGCGAGACTTCTTTTCTTCTTTTCATTGGTCGGATTACTGTTTCAAAACTTCTGATGTCAACGTTTGCTCAGATCGTGTCAGTGAAATTATTCTTGCAGGAATGGAATCCTTTATCCCACACTCCACTTTAAAATCTCGTCCTTTATCTAAACCTTGGTTTTCCAATAAATGTGCTAAGGCTGTTCAAGAGAAGAATGTTGCATATCGTAATTGGCTTGTTTCTAATTCTTCAGCAGTTATGAATCAGTCCAAACTAGAGTTTGAACAGGCTAAGAGTAGAAAACTTGCTTCTTGCCCTAATGGTAGCTGAGCATTCTGGCCTCTTGCTAAAGCTATTGGCCGCAACTTTTGCCCATCTCTGCTCTCACCTCTGTCCAAACCAGATGGTTCTGTTGTCACTTCAGCCAAGGATAAAGCTGACCTGCTAGCATCCCATTTTTCTTCCAGCTCATGTATTAATGATCTTGGTAAAACACCTCCCACCATTCCCAAAACGCTGCATTCAATGCCTCCTGTGGTCTTCCGTCAAAAGGATATCAGAAGGATTTTTTTTTTTTTTTTGATTTGGTAGTTGTTGGCGCATCGGCTTCTGTGGCCATATTGCACCTCCCAAGGTTTTTGCAGTACTTTGATCCAAGCCCGAGGCGGGAATCGAACCCGCGACCTTTGGCTTGCCGGGCAGGTACTTTACCCACTCGGCTAGCCCGGCCGGCCATCAGAAGGATTCTGATGAATCTTGATGCTAAGAAAGCTCCAGGTCCTGATGGTTTTTCTCCACTTGTTCTCAAAACCTGTGCTCCTGAACTTACTCATATTCTTTGCCGCCCTTTTTCACTTTCTTATTCCAAAGGTGTTTTCCTTCTGCTTGGAAATTTGTTCATATCCAGCCAGTTCCTAAAAAGGGTGACAAATTCCTCCCATCTAATTATCGTCCCATTTCAATTACTTCTACTCTTTCTACAGTAATGGAGAAATCAATTAACCGCCAACTCGTAAACTACCTAGAAACCTTCCGTCTGATCAACGATCGCCAGTATGGATTCCGTCAGTGTCGATCCACTGGTGATATTCTGGCTTATGTTACCCATTTATGGACTAATTCAATGGAAAGGTTCGGTGAAACACAGGTAGTTGCTCTTGACATCTCAAAGGCTTTTGATCGTGTTTGGCATAAAGATCTTCTAAACAAGCTTCCATCTTATGGTTTGCCAACTGTTTTTAGTAATTGGTTATCCAGTTTTCTCTCTGATCGCTCACTGAGGGTGATGGTAGATGGCTCTCTATCTTCTAACTTCTCCACTAATGCCGGTGTCCCAGAAGGTTCAGTTCTTTCCCCCACTCTTTTCCTCTTGTATATTAATGACCTTCTTCCATTGACTGGAAATCCTATCCATAGTTTTACCGATGATAGAACATTGCATTCCACTTTCCATTTTGAGAAACGTTGTCCTGCTCAATCAGCTTCAACTTCTCGAAAATCTGCTATCAATTCCTTAAATGCCGATCTCCAGGTAATTCTCCAGTGGGGCAAAGACAACTTAGTTGATTTCAACCCTTCTAAAACTCAGTCTTGTCTTATATCTTGCAAAAAGGATTCTTCTGCTCCTATGCTTATCTTTAGTGACACTCCGATTTCTAGGCAAAATGATATATCTCTTTTGGGGATTACCCTGACTTCTAATCTCTCTTGGCACAAGCACATTGCAAATATTGCTTCCTCTGCATCTAAAAAACTTGGTTTTCTCTTTCGCTCTCGGCGTTACTTTTCTTCCAAACAGCTGCTCACTCTGTACAAATCGCATATCCGCCCTACCATGGAATATTGTTCCCACCTCTGGGGTGGTGCCCCCCCCAAAACTTCTCTCAGGCTTCTTGATTCCATTCAGAAGAGGACAGTTAGGTTAATTAATGATTCATCTCTAACAGAGTCTCTCCACTCGCTTTCTCATAGACGTACTGTTTCTGCTGCATGCCTCTTCTACAGATACTTCCATGGGCACTGTTCTTCTGAATTGGCTTCTATAATTCCCGCTCTCTCTTTCAAAACAGTCCGAACGCGTGCCGCCACCAGCCAACATCCATTTACTGTCCAACTTCAAACCCACATAACCAACTTTTCATCTTCCTCATTTATTCATCATTCAACTGCCGTTTTCTGGAACAACCTTCCTTCATACGTATTTCCTGAAAATTACAATCTACAGAAGCTCAAGTCCAATGTCAACAAATATCTTCTTTCGTCTTCTCAACCTCCAACCCAAGCACGGTACTAAGTATTATAGGTTTTAACACCTCTCGTGTTTGGGGTTCACATAAAAAAAAAAAAGTTTTTCACCCAAAATCTGAAAAATTCCGAGATCCGGCAAAGATCAGGTCCCAAAGTTGCCGGACTTTGGACGGCCAATAGTAACAACACCTTTTTTAACACGATCCGAGAACATTTTTAATCACACCTAGCGTGTATACATAAAAGCGAGAACAATCCTTGAGTTCCACTAACCTCCCTATGCGACAAACCAATAAAACAGGACCCAGGCTATAAATGAAATGCACGGTCCTGGCATTTCCATGATGTAAACAGTCCTAATTTCAAATGCAAATAAAACGTGGAATAAATTCTCAAAGTATTTTTATAAGTGGAAACATTATCTAAAGTAGCCTAAAACAATTTATTTTTAATTAAATTGTTTCGCTTGATCATAGGTGCTCTTGGCGATTTAAATCAAATCATAGCACTGGATGCATTTCTATACATGCAGTAGGAATGTGAGAACTAAGATGATAAATAAAGGTTCAATAGAATCCATACATTTTTCCGATCCTTGCAATTTAAATCAAGACGCTAAGCAAAATTTAATCGCTAGTAAATAAAAATATTAAAGAAAATGATTCAGACATTTGCAGTAGCTTTTAAAATCGACTGACTAAACAGCAGAATATAACTGCTTCTTTTCTTTAAATATTAAGGGGAATTCAAGGAACTCGAAATGATAATACACGACTTTTAGCTGTAAATAGCCTATTATTATCTCAATAATACAAAATAAAGTCTGTGCCATATTTATTATTTTTCAGCTGCATCTACAGCAAACCAAAACCTAAGAAATGGATTTCTCAGGACGCAATCAAAATAAAATGATAAAAAGAAATAAACAGCATTTTGATTAGAAACATTTAAATAATTTGTCTTAAATATTTATAAATGCGAGACCTAATAATTTATTCAGGATTCCGTACACAATAAATGATTATAAATGCAGTAATTCAGAATAGGTACAATATTTTAAAATAAAATTAATTACTCATACTTTATTATTAAAAACTTTTCCACGATGTCTGTGCTGTAACGTCACGAAAGCCGTCTGGCCTTAAAATTCACAACCGATCAATGTTAGCATCCTACAGAATACTTTCCTTAAATATTACCATATAGCAACATCATAAAAAATAAAACTGCCTTGTATTACTCTAACTTGTGGGCCTATTCTCAAAATATAATCAAAATCCTTTAACAAAGCAATTCTAGGATGAAATGACGATCCAGCTGGCCAAGTATTCTATTAAAAGGCAGAGAATTCCAAAATAGTGAGAGCAGAAAAATATATTTGAGGAAAAACGTTTTAAAAACACAAATTTGAAAATAAAGTCAATGCGCAGCTAATTCCATGTAAGATTAGCCATATACGGCGACTGCTTATTTGCTATGAAACTAACGAGATGTACAATCTATATATATTGGTAATGTATGCAGAGATTATGCTCTCCGGCATGGATATGTGTACTGTACTTCATAAATATGGATAATAAGCTACATCTTATTTAAACAACGTTTGAATGGATACTTTGTTAAATCACTGTTGGGCCTAGAACATTCATGTTTGGATTAAACCAAAATGAGTAATTCTCATCTAATACAAAAAAGAAAACTACCTGACAGATTTATTATTGCCCAAAGGGCTATTTTCAGAGGCAAATAAAATATATATTTATACATTTATGGAACACAACAATAAAATATTTAAATCTTGGAATGAGTGCCACGCGATCTTCTAAAATATTTAATTATAAAACCTTTAATAATTAACAGAAATCCATTTCGTATAGATCTATCTGTTCTACAGCTGGTAGTTCATTTCTTGATTACCAGAGGGCGCTGAATGATCTGGTCCATAATGTTAATTATGGGGCGAGGTTTTGCGTATAGCACTCCGTCATTTCCCCAGCTGCAGGTTTCGACTCTAAACTACCCTTCACTGAATGCTAGTACTCTTCAGGCATCCTGTTGCCATGCCAACCGTTCTTCGCAGTTGATCAACGAGACAGTGGAGATGAAGCTCGTGCAACATACATGAGACGGCAGTTCTGGCCACAGGCATGCCTTCGTCGTCGGACTGCCGCACCAGATGAATATTTGATGGACGGACTGCGTGTCTGAATAACTGCGGCGTAGCGGCCCCTGCTCTCGACTGACTTTTAATCTGGACTTAAACAATTAAGGTACCTCCCGCAGGCCCGCGCTCGGCCCGACACAAGAAGAGGATAATTACAGCGATGGAGCGGAGCGGTCGAGCAATCAGCTGAAGCATGGGCAGCGGGGCTGATAAAGAGCTCACGGCGCGAGAAAAACTGACAACAGGCGACATGGGTCATTAGCGACAGTCCGCTAGTCGAAGGTTTTGTTTTCTCGAGGAAAGTTTTTTGTGAAGCTCGTAATTACGACGAGGCGAGGAGATGGGACGGACAGGCTTGGGAGACTCCTTTCTTTGTCACGTGCTGCCTCTCATTGTCACAGTGGCGGATAACATAGTAGCTGCAGGCTGAAGAAACGGGAGCGATCCATATTTTCAATGAACATCGGAGGAAATAACTCTGAGCTACTTGTAAAGTGCCTTTTGTTTCTATTGTAATAGAACCCGAGGCTCTTTTATCTACCCAGTTATTCTACAGGTTTTTTTTTACCCTCTATGTAGCATTTCTAGCTTCTTTAAGCATTTTCACGCAACAAAAATTTTACTATAAGAAAAGAACTAATAGAGGAGAAAAGTTTTCCCTAAACGAGAAAGCGAGTTCATTAAAAAGAATGACAATCGACAAGACCTACAAGAACTGACTACAAGACCTATAAGAGCTGAAGAAGAAACTTATTCCCATCTACATTATTTCTCAAGATTTCTAAGAAATCTACTCATTCTTTCCATTACTTTTCAGTCCGTATCACCAGACAATGATGATACTATTTGGCCACAAAAACTTACATGACCTTTGTATAATCACGATTTCATTCTTAATTCTGTATTATCCATATTTATATACATGTATTCCAAAAACCATTTAAGACTTTATGGTGTCTTCACTTATTAAATGTGTTATCTATTAGAATTTATTCACTCTCAGTTTCTGCCAACGTTAATGTGACATGCATTCATTCTTCTATCCAAATACATTTCTTAATTACAACAAGAGGCTGCCACAATTAAGTGTTTACGGCGTTCTTCACAATTGCAAAGTTGTGGAGAACACGGATGCGTTGAAGAAATATTTGGAAGATATCCTTATGGATATGTACATTAAAAGATGAAGTTCTGAATATACACATACAATTTGAATAAAGAATTGAACCAGAACTACCTCTCTCTCAACTGGCATTCATGATCTGAATGGACTACTTTTCATTAATTGAGAGCAGAGATAACCATGAACCTGAACGGTGGCGCAACGAACTTTATTTTTATGCAACTTTCTCATTTTTCTCTTTTATTTTTGCTCCTCCCCACCCCATGAACTGAGAACCGTGGGGAAACTGTACCATATGATGATACACCACTGGTAAAATACTAAATGAAGAAATATTTAAAAAGGAAAAATGTTTTCCGGAATCACATCAGCGAATTTGTTTGTGATTCTCCGAGTTGTTCCTTTTTAGTATTTTCTCTATTTATATTTTTTTCCATTTATTTGCTTATTTCTTTTGAATAACTGCGGCGTTAAAAAATTATGCTAACAATTTGACTCTCATCTTTCAAGATAATCCACATATAGCATTAATATTTCGCTGATTACGTAAAGTAATTTTTATATAGACACATAGCAATACGCTAATAAGCAGCCCTATCCAGAGGAACATCTCGAGAATTAGCAGGTGTAACGGGTGTGTATATATATATAGGAAAGTCCATTGAATTGTTCGATAAGCTAGACTTCAGATCTCCTGCTGGTGGCACAGCTTATAGCGATAGGATAAAAAATTACTTACAACATTGAAGAGATTCAGTACTCTATACTGAATGTACAGCGATGAAGGAACAATCAATCACTCCTGTCATTGAAAGGTTCGCTACATAACAATTCGCATGATCATAGTCACTCTTTGAGTGTTTGTGTCGAATCGAGATAAAATTGGCACTTTGAGTTAAACTCAAATATATTAACCTTCATTTCAAACTTTTAAACTCAAATATTTGACATGTTACCTCGGATATCAACTAGAACGTTATGCAAATAATAACCATTTTATACCTGACTTTTGACACCCAGTTTTTTCCCTTCCTTTTTGTAATTTAGTATGCACAGTGTTCTTCATAAATATTGTCTTCCAATATGTAGTGGGACAACTAACCCCTGGAAGCTAGATGTCCCCCTAACTAATTTATTCCAAACGTCATATTAAAGGCAGAACTTGACACGCAACATGAAAGAACTAGTTAGAATTAGATACAAGTTGCTCCATCTATTGGAATCAGAAGTATGCAGAATAGCATAGTACGAAAAAAGGACCAAGATTGATTCACAAGAGATGCAATAGCAGGTTATCATATAGCAGGCATATCCATTTGCCAACACAGTAGAAGGAGCGGGACATCCAAAATCAGCTGACAGGAACATGGTAATCAATAAAGGGAGAAAGTAATGCGCCCATTCATTCCAAGCCAAGTACACCACCATTAACGATCGAAAAGTATGTCGATAGTTGAAAAGAAATCGCAATGGCATCGTTAATGAGCTAATGCTAAAGACATTGCGTTTAGGCGGTGCCAACCAATCTCTGGCATCCCCGCCATCTATCGTACAGATCACTCACTAAGGCAGTACACAACGACCTACCATCAAGAAAAAACGGGATAAGTGTAGGAAGGACCAACTCAGAAAAACGCTTCATTTACCATGGTCGCGCACCTGCCGAAGCACTGGAGATTAAAGTAGTGAGAGAATGCAACGTGGAGTGATTAATCATGCTACACAATCCAGGCATCAGACGGCGCACATTGTGGCGTATACTCAAAGAACATGATATATGTGCGACAAACGCCAAAGAAATGAGACGCTATGAGACATCAGTATATTGTGTCTATAACTATGCGCATTCTTCGGTCGGTTTGCTGGACAAAAAACACTTTTTTTCTCGGAAACAAAATACATGCAACCTAGCCTGACTGACTGGCAGGGCAGATTGCATTGTTTTTCACACAAAGTGGTGACTTACTCAGCCAGGGTGTGAAGAAAAAACAAAACTTTCTTGCGTCATTGAGGTAATACGAACTCAGGCCTTTTACACCCTGTGTGGGAGGATAGTGATTATAATCACCGTCTACCCGCAAGTATCCAAAGAATGAATGAACAATGAAGTTCGGTGGTGAGTGGTAGTATGCGCCTCTTTTGCGTGGTTTGAACTTGGTGAACTGGTTGTAACCGATGAAACCACGAATGCAGCTATCTATTGTGGCATTCTTAACAATTCTGCATTATGCCAATTCTTTGGGGAGGGGGGGGAAGGTTACAATAGCATGATAATGCTTCGTGTTACAAAGCGCGATCAGTGCAACACTGTTTGAAGAGAATGATGTGGTGAACTTGTTATTTCCAGCCCAGATGTACAGCCAACTAAATACCGTTTAGAAGTTTTACAATTGAGAACCGGAAAAAGGCGTTCTAGTTGAAGCGGTAGCAACACGAGAGGAGTGGAGTAAGATGCTCGTTATAAAATGTCCTCACAGGGTTACTGATGTCGTTAAAGCCCATGGGGGGGGGGGGAGGATTATACAAGATACTAAAAACTTCTTATTTTAATCAGATTTTTAATTTAGTATCCCAGTTCGAGAATAAATAAATAAATAAATTTTCTGTTTATACTCCGGGACGACCAAACGGTCAGAGGAGTTCACAAGATAGACAGAATACAAGAAACAGCACCGTATTCAGCAGTCACGGGCTTGAACCCCGGTCACTCAGAGCACGTGTACTTATGCACCCGCGCACCTGACCACTAGGCTACGGCGGCCTTCTTAGTTACGGCGATTCACTATCCTCCAACACTAAAATTAGCATTTGACAATGTATTAATTCCAGCTCTTATTTTTATCTTGAAAAAATACTTCGGAATAACACTGATTCCTTAATCTACCTACTGGAAAAGCTACTTCAACCGAGACAGCTAATACTTTCCCATGGATTCTACCAGACAATTATTCACGAAAGGTGAACCTCCAAAGTGAGTATTAGCATTAGTAGGGCATATGATGCAACAAAGCAAGCTTATATAGCATCAGCCAAAAAAAAACACCCTTCCCATTTCACTCATCCATTCACTCCAAATGTTTGTTCTGTCTTGAACTTATTTAAGTGCTGACCTCCACTACGACAGATGGAAGTTTGTTCCAACTATCAACCACCCGCTGGCTAAAGGCGAATTTCCGCACATTTATTCTACAATTGTGTTTCCTCAATTTGAATTTAAGGCCCCTCAGGTGAGTAATCTGAGCAAGAGAAAGAATCCCATTAGCATTGAGCTTGATCAATCCTTTCAAGGGCTTATACACCTCAATTAGATCACCTCGAAGGTGCCTAGACTGTTGTGATATCTTTCCTAACAACATACCTTAATTTAGGCTCATAATTGATGATCTGAAGTTCTTTGAGACTTCGAAGGATCATGAACACGGCAATAATAAACCAACAAGTAGTAGCACATCAAACATCTAACTGGCTAGTTTGAAATGACAGGGCCACAACTAAACCAAGTCCGCCAGAGTGTATGTAGAAGTGAACAGACATCAGGTCTCATCTACATGAGGATCTCACCTTCCAGGAACACTTAATGCAAACCGAAAATAAAACATATGCTGCCTTGTCGGCTAAGAGGTTTCCAGATCATGACACTGATAAGCCAGTACAGTTTATGCAGAAATGTCTTGTCATTATATGTTCACCATCTCCAGATCGCTCGCTCGCTCTCTCTCTCTCTCTCTCTCTCTCTCTCTCTCTCTCTTGCATACAAACACAAACCATGACGTTCTGGAGATATAATATATATTTTCGTGAAGAATATTTCCCCACTTGTAAAACTATCTAGTCGAATAGACTCTTTACTCTGTTCACAGCATTAGAAAGAGAGATAAAAATGAAAACCAAAATTACGCCTCCACTGAGGATGATACAAACCTCTTAGGTGTAAAGAACATGTTTCCGGAAAATATCCTACATTACTGCACTGCAAACAATCATGGAATAAATCTAAAGAAATTTATTAATAACAGGAGCTACAGGCAGGAAATATCGGCAAGCCAGCCTATAGGATCAAAAAATACGCCGTGATCTTGCTAACATAAGTAGTTCGGCTCCACTAAAGAATAACATCTTATGTTATGAACCCTTTAGAATATTTAATAGGACTTGACATGAGTCTTCGCAAATGGATAGAAATAGATGCACCATGGGCGTTAACAATTGTATATAAATAAACTGGAAAATGGTAAAATGTTAGATGCTCGAAAATTGTATAGACGGTTTTAACTCATAATAGTTCCTGGTTCTCTGCCTGCATATGTTAAATTTATGAATAATTAATTAAATTTCTGTGCATGCCATGCAATAAAACTAAGTATTGTATAGAATATATTGTTATTCTCTTATAACGCTATCATGGCTCTATTGTTATTATAAAATATTTGTATTCCAAATACAGTACGCCCTTTCCAACCACCAGGCGATTTTCAGAGGAGAACCAAAATGGTTAATAAAATTGATCTAATAATATAAGCACAGAAACGGCCGCTTGAGGGAGGGGGGGGGGGTAAAGAGTTGGCATCATATTGCCAATAAGTAGCATTACACTTATCGCCTTAGAGAGGGTGCTGCATATTAATAGTGCAGAACAAAGGAAACTTTGATGGCGTCCTTATAATTGGAGAGATTGGTGCCTTTCAATAAGGCTTGGCATCTTTCTTTTTCCCTGCCTGTGTGCTACAAAATATGGATGTAACATGCTAAATTGTATTATTTACAGACAAGGTCAGAGCATTTATTAGCTCAGTTTTAAAAATTCCACAATAATATATCAATGTTGTCTTAAATATCAAAAATTTCCGTCCCACAAGATATTTAAATATTTATTTCAAATCACATATTGTACCCATATCCTATTCCATCAGCTAACACCAAATCACATGCTATTAAAGATCATAAGGATGTCATTCTCAACGAAAGCAGTATTTTTCGCTATTAGCCGCCAGATGACAGTAAAATTGCTGCTACGTATTTCCTGACACAGGGGTGAACTGGCTGTAGTTGATCCTGGCGACTCCAAAAATATTTTGGCCCTATTTTTTTTTTTTTTGCAGCGGTTACATCCAACATATACTTTGTCCTCAGCAGCGATCGCAGTTGAACAGGCCAGTCGGCCTCTTCCCTGAGATAAAGATATCTTTAAAAATAAATGTAAACGAACTTTGACAGCAATGCTACCGTGACAATAACCAATAATCGCATGATTAAAAGCAAATCGCCAGGCCATGCCATGCCATTCTAGAAGTAGTTGTTAGTTGAGTAAAAAAGGATTAAGCTTTCTGCTAGAATAAATTATCACCCCCCAATCACTGTTTAAAATCGATGATTACTGATTAACTGTTACAGGTATACCCGTAATGAAAAAGAACACTTAATTTTCAACTCCCCACCATCACCATTCCTGCAACAGGAAAAAAAAAAAAAAAAAAAAATACAGAAAATAGAATCCGCGAAGTCACCACAGTAAAGTTTGCCTGGTTGTTTAAGATATTGCTCCTGGTATCAGTATAGTACCTATAAATCGCATTCATTCCGTGGTCCTCCCCTGTTTTGCAAAATAAAAAAAAATCTAAAGTTTTTTTTTCCATCCCACGGTTTCTGGGAGCTAAAAACATAAAACCCTCGCCCAAGACCGACAAACTCGACTACGGCCGAGTTTGAAGAAAGTCAATTGCAAGTTTAGTATTATAATGGCCTGTTACAACGTAAGATCGCTTATCGGTGAAGATAGGATATTAGAGATGGAAAAGGAATTGGAATATCATTTCCAAATCCTAATCGGTCTGAAACATGAAAAAACAACAATCTGGAATTCAAAAGTACATCACCAAGGGCGTCAAAAGACTACTACTCAGAATTTCTAAGAGGTACAAGGTAAAGGTCATAATGATCTATGCACCAACGTCGAGCCATGATGATGAAGAGGTTGAAGAAATGTACACCGAAATTGAGTCTTCTAGATTAGTAGAAAACCCACTACACTGTCATTATGGGGGAACTTCAATGCTAAGGTTGGAAAGAGACAAAACAGCACAGAAAGGGAAACTATAGGCAATTTTGGAATTGGTGAAAGACTCGTGGAATTTGCAGAATCTCGAGGACTGTCAGTAGTGAACACTTCTTTTCAAGAAAAGGGTGGACATGTAAGAGCCCAAATGGATTAACAACTAATGAAATCGACTTCATCCTCACTAACAGAAGATATATCGTGAATGGTGTTACCGTCCTGAAAAAGGTAAATGTTGGAAGTGATCACAGAATGGCAAGATGCACACTTGATACAGATGGAAGAAAAGAAAGGAAAAAACTGACTCGAGTAAATAATACGAAGATCTTTGAGATAACAGAAGAGGAGAAAAAGCAGTATGTACCGGAATTAAGAACAAGTTTGAACTTCTGCAGACTGTTCAGGACCAAGATATCGACGAGGAATACTACACTTTCTGAAACTAATAAAACCCAAGTAACCTATAGGTAAAAACAAATGCAAAGAAGAAAAAATTAGTCAAGAAACACTTGTGATGATGAACCGAAGACGACAAATGAAGAACAAGATAAACACTGGCAAGGACAAAATTGAGTAAACTGAGTTATGCGAAGCCATTAATTAGAGAGAGACTCAGAGAAGACATAAGAAGATTTAACACAAGAAAAGCAGAACAGGCATTAAGGGAAAACAAAGGACTTAAATCAGCAGCCATGAGCAGTAAATACAGAAAGACAGATGAAACTGCAGAATAGCGATGGTGTACTTATAAATAGCAGAAAAGGCATAATTCAAATAGCAGAAGACTACTATAGAGAATTATACAAGAAGCGATTAAACGATGCCAGCAGTGGGGAAGATGGATTGCAAAGTAGCAACACATACGACATACCCGATATCCTTCCTGATGAGGTAGAACATGCGTTGAAGAAAATAATCAGAAATCCCTGGGGGAAGATGAAGTTACTGTAGAGTTGTTAAAATTGGGAGGAAGAGACATTGACACAAAAACTGGAAAGACTCTTTCACAAAATGCATTAGAGGAAGATGAAGTTACTGTAGAGTTGTTAAAATTGGGAGACATTGACACAAAAACTGGAAAGACTCTTTCACAAAATGCATTAGAAAAGGCGTCACGCCTAAGGAGTGGAATAATGCAATCATAGTTTTGCTGCATAAGAAAGGAGATAAATCAGAAATTGGAAATTATAGACCAATTAGCTTGTTAACTGCAAGTTGTTCAGAAGGGTCATTACTAACAGATTAGAAAGAATATTTGATGAGAATAACCAGAAAGAGCAAGCTGGCTTTAGGAGAGGATTCTCAACTATGGATCAACTTCACGTAATATCACAGCTAATGGAGAAAGCAAATGAATATAAAACACCATTATGCCTGGCACTTGTGGATTATGAAAAGGCATTTCCATACAGCATAAGGCAATGTTTCGGGCACTGGAAAGAAAAGGCATAGATACCCCACATATTATGATTTTGAAGAAAATATATGAGGATGCTACCTCCTTTATTAGACTAGACAAAGACAGTAGGAAATTTAAAATTGAGAAAGGAGTTCGACAAGGAGACACAATATCTCCGAAGCTGTTTACTGCTGCCCTTGAGGAAGCTTTCAGAAGATTAGACTGGTGGCAGAAAGGAGTCAATGTGAACGGAGAGTACCTAAACCATTTACGATTTGCAGATGACATTGTGGTCATAAGCCACGATCCTGAAGAATTAGAGGAAAATTTTAATCAGTTATGCAAAGTTAGTAAGGATTTTGGACTAAAGATGAATATGGTGATGATGAACAAGTATGCCACAGAAAGGGATATAATCATTAAAAGGAGCAGTAATTGAAAAGGTGGATTCATATACTTATCTGAGACAAGTCATTAGCTGGAAGTCAAAAGAAGAATAAATTTTGGATTGATAGCATTCAGGAAATATAGTCACATACTGAGGAGCAATATCCCAATTTGTCTGAAACGTAAAATAATGAACCAATATATACTCCCCACCATGACTTATGGAAGGGAAGCAATCACCAAAAGAATGGAACGAATAATATTAGGAATCAGATTGTTAGATAAGAAGAAAAACACATGGATTAGGAAGAAAACTCAAGTAAAGGACATTCTTTTCAAAACTGAAGAACTAAAATGGTCTTGGGCAGGACACATAGCTCGAAGACATGATGACAGACGGACTAAGAAAATAACAGAATGGTACACAAGACGAGCTAGAAGGAAACCCGGAAGACAACGAGGGGTTTCCTTCTGAAATTCACGAGTTCGTGGGTAGAAAATGGATGTCCATTGCACAAAACAGAAGGAAATGGAAAGTTGCCGGAGAGGCCTTAATCCTGCACTGGATTAAAAATGGCTGATGATTATAATGGATAAATGATGCAAGAAAATACTTTTACTGCATCTGCCAGGAGGGGACAAAAAAAAAAAAAAAAAATCTGAATCATTCATAACCTGCCCATCGCATTCTGGTTTGAACTTTATCAAACTACCCGTATCGCACAAAACGTCACGACGATCTGTTACTCCCCAAAATTTTGCATTTGTGTCCCTTGCTTTACTTTCTTCTACTAGTGAAAATACGGGCCTCGTATACTCCCTTGTTCATTTTACTAATCCCGCCAAAGTTTTTAAGATATGCGATCCGCACCATCTAAGCCGTTCTTCGTAAGAACATCGAGCGCTAGACCCAAACACCATGTTCTAAATGCGGTCTTACTATCATCTTATAAAAAGGGACAATTACAACCTTCTCTCTACTTGCGAATATCCTATGTACCACAATCAGGATGACATGTGTCTTCCCAGACCTTGTTTACACTACATGGAAATTTTCATGTATAACTTTTAACACTTAAGACTTTTTCGTCCTGAAGAACTCTTAACTGCAGTCCCCCAGCTTACAATTAACTCCTGGGTTTTCCCCCCAAGTGCAAAACTTTACATTTATAAACATTACTCATCCGTTGCCAATATACTGATATGAATTGCGCTACTCCAGCAGTGCCTGCTCTATTGGTAGATGGCAGAGAGTTAATGGCTTATATCAGATATTGTCTTGAAACTGAATAAGTGTTGAATATCAGTATGGTGTGGTGTCTGCTTAGTTCATTCTGGTTGTAATTTTTTAGAAAAAAAAACGAGTACGCCACGAAAAGTTCAATGTATGTGTGTCGCAAAAAATTAACGCATTCTGCCCCATCGTCGAGTTTTGCTAGTGTATGGTTCCCACCCTCAACAGCGCACGATTGAATATAATTTAAAATAGTTAACTTGACGAGAATCAAGTTAACTATTTTAAATTATATTCCGGATAGAGATATATCGGGAATAAAGCCGGCCCTATCCAGATATAAACTGGATAGAGCCGGCTTTATTCCCCGCAAAGACCCATTACAGCGCTTTTGTTTTTTTTTTGCAGGACCTCCTACTGCACCACTGTATTTTTTAAAAGTTTTTCTGACGTCTGGTTTCGTTGTGTACAAAAAATACAAAGTCAACAAGTTGTGCAAACTCGCTTAACATTCGTATAACAACATTCTTGTTAAATTATAATTTTAAATCCTTAGTGATTATTGCTTAAAATAAATTAAATAAATGACCAAATAATAGTTTTCTTATTCATTACTATTTAAACTGGTTTTTAAATGGTAAATATGGGGATCAAAATTGAAAAAGTACTGAATACTTATTGGGACAGTAGAGAAACCCAGGTATGCCAGGTGAAACCAGGCTGTAGCACTTCCGCATAAAGCCCATTTCTACCATGATGAAGGATGTAAGAGAACAGTGACAAGTAAAAAGAGAAGCTGGAATCCATCCACTTGCTTAGTATTTTCCAAACTTGGATGTACTGGAAACTTTTTACTTTACATTTGCACTTTTTCGTTTTGAAGCTTCACACGTTTTATTCCTCAGAGCAATACCTCTGTCTGCTGGCGTCTTGATGAGGTTCTGCATAGAGCAATAAAAGATCTGTATTATTTTTCCCAATTCTTCAATGCGTAATGTTGTTTCGATCTTTGAAATGAAATTTAATTATAACACGAAGGTCCGTCAACTACAGCTTTTTTTTTTTTTTTTTTTTTTTGTTAGTTGTTGGCGCATCGGCTTCTGTGGCCATATTGCACCTCCCAAAGTTTTTGCATTTTTTACTCTGATCGAAGCCCAAGGCGGGATTCGAACCCGCGACCTTTTGAGTTGCCAGGCAGGCACTATACCCACCCGGCTAGCCCCGTCGGCCCGCCAACTACAGCTGCCCTTCACAATTAATCCATAAAAGAATCATTCCAACTTATAAAAAAAAAAAAAAAAATTTTAGGAATTACCAAAGCATTGAGGAATTCAGAAAAAGCAAATTACAAATGGAATTTTTAATTAAACTGATTCCATTTTTATTTACATCTCTTAAAACCAATTCTAGCGTAATCGCACGTACGATAAATTGCAATATTT
The DNA here is from genome assembly GCF_048544385.1 of Mastigoproctus giganteus. Lineage (NCBI taxonomy): Eukaryota > Metazoa > Arthropoda > Arachnida > Uropygi > Thelyphonidae > Mastigoproctus > Mastigoproctus giganteus. The sequence continues at coordinate 163,260,701 of NC_143582.1, read as the reverse complement.
TGCATGTTGTTTTACATTCTCTATAATTAAACACTTTTGATGAATTAGCTCAGTAGACATGAAAAGTTATCTAAAACTTTGCCATCAAAACGTTATGAACGTGGACAGTTCGCTAATAAGAACCGCGATTCCGTCATTTATATAGCAAGAAACTCAGCTTGACAACGAACATAATTATAGGGTTTCCTTATTATCAATTACCTGTAGCTCCAGGTGGAACGTAACACTTTCTGGATCCTCTAATAATATTAACACACTCAACGATATTAAAGGGATAATGAGTGACGACAACAGATTATTATTTAAGTTGGAAGTTATTCAGGTTTCCTTCGCGGCAAGGAAGCGCTTGCTGGAGTGTTTATAAGGACCAGCTGTTTATTAACAAAAATGGCCCGCAATTAAGACGATTACGAGACATTCAATGTACTTGATTATTTGGGCGAAACAAGACTGCTCTTCACTACGATTGTTACAGATCTCTCATTGGAGTTCTTTCTTCACATTTAAGATTTCGTGGGCTGCTTTTATGCTCGTTAATACTTTAAGAGAAGTGTAGTGGGCTTCAAAGGTATATCTTTCTGCTCATCGATTTCGCGATACTTGACTTTCAGGCATTATTTTCGTGAGTCACTTGAAGGTCGTATGCAGTGTTCAGTTTTTTTTTTTTTTTTTTTTACGTAGCTCAGATGTTCCCAAACTTTTATCCCTTGCGCCCCCTTAAAACATTTCCTACATTTCACGCGCCCTCCCATCTTTCAAAACAAATGCTATGAGTATACATACTTTTATAAATTAATACATTTAATCTCAAAGACATAGTGTTAATTGTCTTGCGGCACTGGGGGTCTTCCCCAACTCCGCGGCTTAATCTCAAAGACTAAAATAAAATATGTTTCGTACCTGGATTAGTGTGATGGTTTGTCCATATTTCGTTACAAAAACAGCTTCGAAAACAACACGCGCTCCACACTTTGGAAATCCCTGACGTAACTTCATTCAGTAAATAAATTAAATACTTATAAACCTATTATCAAAGTAGGGTTAAAGAACATACACCTGAAAGAAGTGAAGACGTGCACAAGACATGAAAATAATAAATGTATTTCAGCGCTCAGTGCCTAAAACTGTTTAACCGAGTGCTCAATAGAAAATTAGCTAAAAAATTTATATTTCTTTAAGTGGATTTGGAATTAGACGTCTTCACTCCACTAAGCTTGCATCGTCCCTTTCCCACATACTATGCTTATATTGTCCGAGAATACAGTTATGGTCATTCCTTACAACGATTCCTAAGATCGTGACTGCTCTGTATGATTACATTTTAGCCCACGTTTTTACTGAAAAAGTTATATCACTACAAAACTCTTCTAGAAGCATAAATCCTAATTCGAAATTATAATGTGGGAATCCACAGATTCTTAAAATTTCTTACAGCTAGTCATATTTGATGATAATGAGTATTCTGCCTGAAAGGCAGGTACATAACTATGGTGATTTATACAGATCCCATTCTCGTGGTTTGGCATTGCTTTCCGCACCTGGATGCTCTCAAGCCGGTTTTCCAAAAGGAAAATTCCAGTACCTCCGGCTAACTCAAACCCGAATATAAAGTTCTTCAGAAATTCTTCTAGTCAAAGATGGAACTCGAACCTATATCTTCCCAAAGGAGTATCAAGTGCCTAAATCACTACAATGTCACAGAACTCAGTACAGTACTGGTTTAGCCGTATTTGAACCATATTAAAAACCTTCCACAAATGATTCAAGAAGACATTAGGACTTTTATCGAGGAGTTATGGTATCTTTTAACACATGAACTGAATGCGTCCTGCTTAATTAATGATAATCGACAGGCGACTGTCTTGTGCAGACCTGAACAGCGATATTACAAGTCTGTTGCGTACGATTTAGTGTATACGATTTTATTAACGCATTAGCAGCAAGAGCTATTATGCGCCAGCCTTTTGAGTACTTGTAAGGCATCGCTCAAAGACAGAGCCATAACTAGGAAAGAAAAAGTGGGAACTTTTCCCCGTGGTGAATCAAAACTTGGGACGCAAAAATGTAGGATTTAAAAATAATATTATGCAGGGTAATGTCAGTTTACCGAGAAGTAAATTAACAAAAACAAAAAAAGTTTGCATAATTCATTTAAACGTCATAAATAACATTATGTAAATACAATGCGTTACTAATATTAATCAAGTAATATGAGCGTGAAACTGACTTCATTATTTCTCGGTAAAGTGACATATGACCCGCTGTTTATTTATACTGGCCGGTTAGAGGCACAAAAATTTTATATTGCCCGAGCACAGGATTATCTAGTTACAACTCTTCATAGAGGTATTTGGATGTATCCTAAACTAGATGTCAGCTAATTTCTGCAGTTATGAGTATTTGTGACTCACAGAATTCACCATACGTTTGCATAAAGTTTATGTTTTACTAACTATAAGACGTGTATCATATAATATCAACATACCCACTGCATACTTCCCTAATTAGTGAGAGCTCAGCTTGGGCTGCACCTCATCTGAATAAAAATGGTAAGATGGCCTGGGGTTGCAGTGCTGGAAGAAAGAAATTGAATGTGTGATATATATATGTGAGAGAATGAAAGGATGTGTGTTTGTGTGAGAATGTAAACAGAAAGGTGGGAATGAATGCTTATTGAATGTGAGGAGTAGATACTCTGTAAGTGAAAGACACTGTGGTGAGAGGGAGAGACTGTGAGTTATGGTGAATGGGAATGATTGATGCTGGAATAAATGTGGAAAATAATTTGGACTGTGTGAAAGGACATATATATTATCTAGTTAGATTAAGTATTAAGCCTATACCCTCAATCCACTCCGTAGCCGAGTGGGCAGGAGCGGGAGTGCAGTAGCACACGCTCTTTGAGTAGACCGGGGTTCAAACCCCTGACTGCTGAATACGGTCGATCTGCCAACCCGCACTGGGCCAGCGTGGCAGATTATGGTCCATTTTCCTCACCATGAATTGTTGAGGAGGCTTCCACCCTGCAGTGGGTTGATAATGGCTGCACTTTACCTTTTTTTTTTTTACCCTCAATCTATCTTTAAACTTAATATCACACTATACATCCATTGCATACCCCTCCATGTGTGAAATAAGATGGATGCATAAGAAAAAAAATTTGAATGACAGTGTAATAAATTGTCTCCCCCCCCATAGACAGACTTAATGGGCACGTGGACCAGTCACTGGCCTCGTGCTCATCCAAGCAGACACCATGCCAAAGCTCTTTTTAGCCGACGTGGTGTGGGATACTGACAATGGTCATTGGGGCTTGATCCCTGGTCAGTGTGTGACAGAGCCCTTACAGGCGCTCCAACATAGGGATCCCTTTCCCTATGATCTTTCAATCCTATCACTTGGGGCGATTATCCTCTCTTTCCCTCAACATAACCCTAGGGTCCCCTTCCTGTAGGGCTTTCAACTAGGCGGGCGCCACCACTACTACCCCCTGTTCTTCTACCGCTTTATCCCCACTCCACTTCCTCTTTCCCCACTATTCCTTGCCAAATTTTACTTTTTTTTTTTTTTTTTTTTTTGTTTTTAAGTTCGTCCCACCAGTGCTTTACATTCCCCACGGCCCGGCCCGCCTCCTTGTGGCACTGGACGGTAAACTAGAAGTTTTTGTGTCAAAACGCAAGCCCTAGGCTGACGCCGGATGAACAACACAAACAACATAACCCGCACTAATCTACATAAATCTGGCCTTTACAAAGTATGTATTCATTACAAAGCTAAATGCGGAGTTGGTGGGGGAGGGGGGCATCCCATGAGCAGCATTAAAAAATAACACTATACACTGCAACGAGGGATGCATTGTGTTTTTTTTTTTTTTTTTTTTTTTATCATGGAAAGTCGGGTTTTTCTTTCAAAAACACCACAAATAGACTTAAGAAAACACAATTACAGTCAATACTACGCCTCATAGCCTTAGCTGCTTTGGCGTATACACACGCACGTATATAAGAAGGGGATAAGCAGCAGAAAAGATATTAACCTGCGTTAGAATCCAGTAATGATTAGCCCTTCTTATATGTGTGTGTATGTGTGCAAGTACCAAAGCAACTAAGGTTACGAGGCGTCAGTATATTGAATACTTTCTGTAATTATGTACTTTCTTAGATCGATTAACTTGGTGTTTTTGTTGTTTATTTCTGCAGCATTAAAAGGCCTATTTACAGACAAAAAAAGGTAAATCAGCAGCGGAATGTTCACAAAAAGAAGAGCACAATATGTAATCGTTAATCAATTGATATTAACAGCACATGAACAAAATTGATAAAAAAATATATACAGTATGTATATATTTGGGAATGGCTGCCTAACTATTAGTGTTCAGTTATTATTATTATTATTATCATCTGTTTATTTCTCTTTCGAGACACCCATAGACAGCACGTGGCTAGAGGGTGTGGTTACATTATAGTATTTACAAGCATGTTTACAAGAACTTATTTACAAAATTTGGAGATGCAAAAACACAGAATATGTGGTTAATGAATTAGTTGTTAAGTTGATTTAATTAATTGCAAATGGTTGTTAAATGCTAAATATTATTATATAAATTATTAAATTAGTCTTCTTATTATATTTATAGTTGCCGATACACATTACCAAATATTTCTGTCCTATACATTTTGTCTGTACATAGTTTCTCTGCATCTATATTTAAATTATTAAAATAATTCACAGTGTTTGCTGGGAAAAATCTCCCCAGAGAGTCCAATTGAGTCAGTTGGCACTTGAGATTTGGTTCTTCCCTCTTTATTCTCGGTCGTATCATCCGAGGGCGAGTGATCACGTTTCCCACTTTCGGCGAATCTATTCTCTCCGTTAGTAGCTTTGCCAGAGTTAAGATGTTTCTGGTTGTGATGATATACTTCCAGGGTGTGATGTCCAGATTGGCAGACAAGACCGCTCTTGAGATGGTAAACGGTTTCCCGGCAATCTTGTTTAGCCATCTCAGGAGCCAGTATTCTACTCCTAAGAAGGCCTTGATGTTGCTCTCAGGGGCCGATGACCAGATAGTCGATGCGTACAACGGAATCGGTGTAACGCATTTAAGGATGTATTGGATCATGAGATGAGGGCTTCGGAGACCGGTGAGTTCTTGTCTAGTGCTCCACAGTGCTGCGTATGTCTTTTTCCTAATGTGTTCGAAGTGAGGTATGAAGTTTAATCCTTCATCCCACTTAAGGCCAAGGTCAACATGTGAGGGGGAATTTTGGATTCTGGTATTGTTCACAAAAATCGTAATTTCATTTTTCTTCTTTTTGTGGGTGAAGGTCATTTGGGCAGTTTTCTTTTCATTAAGTTTCAGGCCAATGTAGTGCAGATATTCTTCCAGCTTCTTGATTGCCTTGTTTGCTTCCTCTGATAGATGGGGTGCAGTTTCTTGTTCTTTAGAGATTACAAAAAATTTCAAATCGTCAGCATATGTAATAAATTGTTCACAGTTTTGAGCTAAAAATGGGGCTAGTGCTATTGCAAAGAAGGTGGCGGACAGTACGCCCCCTTGAGGTACTCCCCTGGAGATACAGTAAGATGCTGTTTGTTTCCCGTTTATTGCGATAATTTGTCTTTCTTGAAGGGTGTTAGTGAGAATGCTTAAAGTGCTTCCTGAAATGAGGAAATACTCCTTGAGGATTACTGTTATAGCTGGGATTGAGACGTTGTCGAAGGCTGCTGCAACATCCAGAAAAACGATGTCCAACTGTTGTTTATTGTTTAAAGCTAGCTGTATTCGGAGTAGAGTCTCCATTAAATTAGTAATAGTCGACCTTCGAGGAAGCACAGAATGTAAGTATTGTGGCCTGTCCCCAAAGCAGTGCTGATTGATGGTGCTCAGGATTGCTTTTTCAAATATTTTTTGCAGAGAGCATCCGATTGCGATGGGCCTGAAATCTTTACTGGTTTTAGGATTGCTTATTTTTGGAACTGGTTTTACGTAATATCTCTTCCATTTTTCCGGGATAACCCCCTCACTTAGTATTCGCTGGAAGAGGTGGTGGAGCGGTTCGATTATGTAAGCGCTACATATTTTTATCATGAATAGCGGGAACTGGTCCGGCCCGATCGTTGCTTTACTGGGGAGCGAGTTAATAGCCTCCTTTAAGTTTTCCCTGCTGATATTAATTTCACGTAATACGTTTCTAGCTCTAGTTTGGTTAGTGCCAGTGGAATCCATCAGTTTTTCAATCATTTTCTGCATCTCAGTTGCTATTTATTTCACGAATCGTACACTTTATTCATCTCAGGCGTAATCTTTTACAATTATAAATTTTTCAATCAAAGTAATATTAAAATCAGGAATGGGCTCTTCGCTGAACGGTTCCGTTGTTGTCCCGTGCAAGGGTACAACAACCGAACGAAAAATAAAAATGAAATAAAATAAAATAATAGTGACAAGCCTTTTTTTTTTTTTCAGAATCCGCAATAAAAATTTTAACCTTCTATGACTCACATGTTTTTTTTTGTTTTTTTTTTCTTCTGTGAACACGGAAGTAGGACTGTATGCACCCATGCAGGGCTCCCACTCCTGGGTTTTTCCACCCAGATCTGGGTTTTTTGATTGTCATCTGGGTTGATAGGTTTTTTTCACAAAAATATCTCATTATCTGGGTTTTTTCGGTAATTTTTCATTTTAAGTCAAAATTTATTTTTATTTCTTGTAAATACAATAAAATTTAATACATTTAATAACAGTTTACAATTTTCTTAATTTTATATTCTAACAATACTGATCATAATTTGTAATATCTCAAGTGCTTGTACAAAATACTACAAATGTAAAAGGATTTCAAAGTTTTCGCAGGGTTCTACACTATGAAATTACGCTTACATGTTCATACATGTAAGCATACATGTTCGTGTTACTAACATGTATGAGCAGGCGGAAGGCGGTCTTTACTGCACAGTCTTTCGTGATCGTTCGTGGTATTATTGCATTATTTGGTGTGATTTTTACCTTTAAGCGTGTACTACATACAGTGATATAATAAATTTAAATTGTAGTGACTATTTCTATTTTATGTTAATGGATTAGTGATTTATTTTTTATTTTATAGAACATTTTAAATAAGATAACTGCTAATTAGCCATACCCACAAATTGCCCACAATGTCTGAAACTTGTTCCCCACAGAGAAAGATGAGTAAACGGTGGTATACTCAAAATTTTAGAAATGAATGGTTAGAAGATCCGGAATTAAAGGATTGGTTGAAAGAAGACAGTAATGAAAAAGGTGCGTCCTACTGTATTTGTTGTGAAATGAAATTAAAGAATGCCAATAAATCGATGTTACTAACGCATAAAAATACAGTTAAACATAAAAAAAAAGTGCAAATATTGCTAAGACAAGTTCAACGTTAGACACGTTTTTCACAAAACGTAAACCTACGGAGAATGAAGAAGTAGCAAAGGCAGAGTTAACAATTGCTGCACTCATTTCTGAGCATAATATTCCATTTGCGCAATGTGATCACCTTATAGAAGCATGTAAGAAAGCATTTCATGATAGCAATATTACAAAATAAGTTCAGATGAAGGCGACTAAAATCTCTTATCTTATACAAGATGGCATAGCCTATCATGAAAAAATATACATTTCTAACATATGCAGAAACAACAAGTTTTCAATGATAATAGATGAAAGTACAGATTTATCTTTATCACAAGTTCTAGCTGTTGTTGTTAGATATTTTGATATTCAAAAACTTGATGTTGTAGATGTGTTACTTGACACTGTTTGTGTCGAAAATGGTACTTCAGAAGGGCTTTATCAAGCTGTAAAAGATCTTTTCATAGAAAAACACATTCAAATAAGTAATCTCGTTGGCTTTGGAAGTGATATTTGTGCCACTATGATGGGTACTAAGAGTGAGCTCCAGTCATTGCTAAAAAAGGATGTACCATCAGTATTTATAATGGGATGTGTTTGCCATTCTTTTGCATTATGTGCTAGTCATTCAGTCAAGGTACTACCATCATATCTAGAAATATTTATAAAAGATATCTCTTGTTATTTTTCCCGTAGTACCATCATATCTAGAAATATTTATAAAAGATATCTCTTGTTATTTTTCCCGTAGTAGTAAAAGATTAAACGAGTTCAAAATGTTGTAGATACTGCTAAGCATAAAATCCCCAAATTAGCACAAACACGTTGGTTATCCCGTGGCAATGTAATAAAAATTATTATTGAGCAGTGGGATGCGTTAGTTCTTTATTTTCAGTCTCAATCAAAAATTGACAAAATCGATGGTGCAGGGAATATTTACAATACTATGATCACCAAAGGAACTAAGCATATGTTGTTGTTTTTAGGATATGTACTGGAGAAAATAAACTGCCTGAATATTGAATTTCAATCTGAGCATTTCAGATTGCACTTACTTCATTCAATGGTTTCAATTGAGTATAAAAATATTCTTAGTTTTTTCATAAAAGAAGAAGTCATTACTTCGTGCAAGCTGGTTGAAATTGAACCAAGCAATGCAATAAATCATAAGCCTCTGAATAAAATATATTTGGGAGGCCGTTGTATGGCCTTATTTAAATTCAACACCACTTGGTGACAGTGAAAGCAGGTTTAAAAATGATTGTTTAAAATTTCTTGTTGAACTGTGTATGGAAATCAGAAAAAGATTTCCTCTAAATGATGATGGAAGTCTCAATGTTCTTGACCCAGCAGTGATACATGATCGTGCCAATTCGGCAACCTCAATTTTCCATTTAGCAATGCAGTTCCCTCACCTTGTTTCTGAAGACAAACTAGATCTTCTAGATGATGAATGGAGATCATTTCGTTTAAATCAAGATTTAGATTTCTCTTACAAAACCATCCCTGAGTTTTGGTATCTGTTACGTAATGTAAAAGATGGCTTTAATAATTCTAAATATGAGATTTTATCTAACTTTATGACCAGTCTAACTATTTTACCTCACTCTTCGGCAAGCGTAGAAAGAAACTTCTCCCAAATAAACCAGATAAAAACAAAAGCCACAAACTCCCTTAAACCAGAAACTGTGAAAAATCGACTAATGGCAAAACAGGCGATAAATAGATCTAATCAAAATTGCTATACATGGAAACCTAAATCAGAATTGGTAAAAGAAGTCATACAAGGAACTTGTCATAAAAGATACGAAGAACGTTTGAAAAAAATGAAAGAACTTAAAAAAATAAATGTGGAGGGAACTGAATGGAATGAAAATTTTGATTACAATTAAATAAAATATATTTTTGCATGATAAGTTTTATCTTATTTGTGTTGCTATAATATATGATGAAAACTAGGTTTTTTTTGGGTTTATTTAAGTTGCAATCTAAGGTTTTTTAAAATTTGTGAGTGGGAGCCCTGCTCCCATGTAATCTTCAACGATCTCTGAAATGTCCCTAATCGGTAGTATGTATAAATGTAAACAGCTGTTTTCCAAGATGAAATACAGCTTAAAATTTGAAACAAAATCCAACCAGACAGACGCTGTAACTCCAAAATAACTTACGAATAGCATTTCATCAACTCATGTAAAAATTCACAATTACTACGATATTGTCTTTCATAATTTCTTGTTTTATTGTATAATAATTCTAAAATTCTATTCCATTTGTGTCAATCACGTGTTTAAATCGTAATATCCCTGAAAAATAATTTCAGTAATTACAACTAGCCTAACACTGCCTTTTAAAAATCTTAAAAGAATATATAAATAGAAGGATACATCAAAATTTTTATACATTTTTTTAAAAACTTAATTGCATTTTGCTGATCTTAAAGTTAATAACTTCTCTATAAAATTTTCATCTGGCTGGTAGGGTGAAAATTCTATAAATTACATTATACAATATTACACTAGTTTGCCCCTGCCCCGAAACTAGCGTATGTATGTGTTCCATAAATGTTTGGCAAAAAACAGGTCTTTAGTCTTGTTTTTGCTGCCAAATATTAACAACTTCAAGAACTGATTTTATTTGTTTCAGTATTCGTGTTTGTGCACTTTTTAAAATTGGATTATACGTCCGATTGAAATTAAAATTTAAGCCTTGGATGAATGACTGAGAACAGATATTACAAGATCAAAGCTTTTTGTATCTTCGCTAGATGGCAGCACATTACGAATGTGTTGGCATTACATAACAAAACTTATTGAATAAACTTCTTTACAATGACAGTTTACGACCTCTAGAAGCTAAGACTTTGTTAGCGGCAATCTGTCTGGATCCAGACTGTCTTGGGGGGGGGGGGGGATGTAAGAGTAATGATACGCGTGACTGACAATAACTGAAAACAAACTCGAAGTATTTGCTTAAATTTACTGAGGCACTTGGGGGAGGGGAAAATCAACCCTCCTATATCCACAACTGTATTCTTCTGCAGCCAAGAGGCGTCTACTGGTTGGAAACATGAAATGTGTGATCCACTATTTTCGGTTAACAGTGCTAAGAATTTCTAAAATTGATAATGAAGTGTTTTACCAACTTGCTTAAATCATAAGGAATCTGAGATGATCTCTGTTTAGTAACCCCTACAGATTTCAGTGGTACAGTTGAGTTTGTTTATACATTGCTATGCTACATACGCGAACAAAACCGCGCCGTTAGATTCACGCCTCTGACATTTAACAGCCAAGGCTTACCAGAGAAGTGCTACGTGAATAAGATGCCTAAACAAGTAAGCGAGTCTTCCTCCCCGCTGTTCAAACCATGTGTGAAACTTGCAGTCTACGACTCTAACGACAAAACGGACAGCTGCATAACCTACTAGTTGTTGTTGGGTTTTTAGGAGCATCAGCAACTAAGGCCACAATGTCTGTAAATTGCGTGTGTTCTGAGGTCGATTTTCTGTTTAGTGGACGAAAAACCCGAGTTTCCGGAGAAAAAACCATACTACCCTCGCCTGTGAAAAAGACCCATAAAAGTTCCCTCGACATCGACGGGATTCGAACTCAGGTCTTTTCCACCCGGTGTGGGTAAGGCCGGCAATCCTACTAACTGCACTACACAAGAGGGCATAACCTACTAGAGTTCTCTAGTAGGCTATGATAGGTAACCGTGGTCTCGATGTGTCCCAGCTGCGTCGGAATCGGCGATATCGCACGCGTCTCGACATCAGTGAAACAAATGTGGTGCTGACCCTGGTGTAGAAAATTTAAGCCCACAACTCGGACGACTAAACCAAATGAAAATTTAACACTCCTAAGGCAATCTAAAGATGAGTAAAAAACAAAGTGAGGATCAAACAAGATTGTTATTGTTGTTATTTGGTTTCTAGGAGATTAGCAACTAAGGCCATATTGCTCCGGGGATATGCGGTGGTCATTCCATCACCTTTCCGCATCCTCCATATCTGGTGGCTCACGGCTCGAACCGCGGTCTAATTAAGAAGCGTGTGCTACGCACTGTGCTCCTCCCCACCTGGCTACGGAGGTGCCGATTGTTATTGTTATTTGGTTCTTAGGAGCCTTAGCAACTAAGGCCATATTGCTCTGGGATATGCGGTGGTCATTCCCTGACCTTCGAGCATCCTCCGTATTTGGTGGTCACAGGCTCGAACCCCGGTCTAATCAAGAAGCGTGTGCTACGCACTGCTGCTCCTTCCCACCTGGCTACGGAGGCGCCGATCAAACAAGATAAGCCCAAGAAACTACAATGGAGACGAAAATTCTTCCCAAACAGTAGCTGTCATGTTTCCCCCCCCACCCCCGAATCCTATACAAACTCAAGCTCTCAAACTGCTGATGTATTACTTCTGACAGGTGCCTGCGCTCCTCTGACGTGAAGAGCGAAATCTTAAACCAAGCATTCCACCAACTGAAGAAAGATGTTATGTTAGTTTGTTATTTGGTTTTTAGGAGCATTAGCAACTAAGGCCATATTGCTCCGGGAATATGAAGTGGTCATTCCCTGACCTTTCCGCATCCTCCGTATTTGGTGGTGACGGGCTCGAACACGGGTCTAATCAAGAAGTGTGTGCTACGCACTGCTACTCCTACTCGCCTGGCTACGGAGGCGCCCACTGAAGAAAGACCTGCTGTCTCAAATTTCAGACCTGAAACTTGAATTCCTGTCACAAATCACATTCTTGAAAGAGATTTTGCTCACAGAAGTAAAAATGCACGCGAAATTGTGAAAATTAAGACACCGACTTTCATAAAAATCTTGTAACAAAAATCCACTTAATTCTTTGGTGCCTGACTGGCAACTTGAAGACAAACACGCCCCCAAGAGATGCTCCAAATTACCAGTGTTTGGGAGTAAGATCAAAAATCACCTCACCATACTGTACACGTATTCCGCCTAAACAGGATCACCCTCGAATCCTTGCGGTCTTGAAATAAACACAATTGTATCACAAAACCAACTTCATCGCAAACTATCCAGAAGTCGTCCAATATGATCGCAGCGCGGAAGAAACAGTACAGCCAAGCCCTGAACAAGGTCACACGATGCCATTAATAGAAGGTAAACAAATATGCACAAAGAGTCCACCCTAAAAGGCAAACTATAACATGAAGACTACAGACGGGAGCGCCAACACATCAAAACAACTTCCGACACAAACGAATAATCTTTGTCTCTTGGATTACTTCACAAACAACAGAAGAATAAGTGGGATCTTTCTCGAATGAAAATTTAGGCTTAAACGCTGATGTAACAAGGCTTACCACAAAGCAATCACGACTGAATTATCTCCATGAGGCTGCCAAAGACATTATATCAAGCTGGACTTGCTCCCTAGGAATCTAAAACACCGATGGAACTGATATTTGGGTAGCACACAAGTCAAGTGACTTTATTTGGGCGTAGTCCGGTTGGTCTATGACAGCCAAATCTTCTGCTTGCACAATCACGATGGTGGAACTGTCAATAACCCTGAGTATAACTCCTATGTGCGAGTCCGGAATTACGGCATCCAGCATACTGGAGGTGACCACCCAGGTGCGAACCAACGGAGTAGGGGTCGAAGTGTGGCACCCACACCACACGGAGGAACGCCGCCCTCTGTGTTCCCAGGCAATACTAAGTGGTAGGTGAGTCTCATCAACAGTTGCAGACCCACTACTTTGCTTATTGGAGGCTTGAAGTGGTGAAACCCATGTTTAGTCTTCAAAGCAAAGCTTGAGCAATCCCCCCATCTCTTCCATCATGCACTATGATTGATGTCTCTTGAAGTTATGAATATCATGACGAGATCCAGTCTTCCGTACATTTCGAGACTACAGCTCTAAAATGGTGTTCGCAGGTCGGCCGCTAGATAGTCCACCGGACCGAATGAATCCTTTAGGAAATGTTGCATGCTGATATTATTTTTGTGTTAAGTTGTTAATGTTATTTGTGATTGTGGGAGACTTGTTCCTTTTACGCGAATAATTCAGTTTGTCAACGGCCATTGCTTCTTCCCCAGCAGGGACAAATCCTTTTGCCCCAAACAACAACTAACCACGAGACTAAAGGGGAACGCCCATTGGTCAACAACTTCTGCCCTGTTGAAGACGCTATTTACTCTGGAAATTGTTATTGCCTACTATGACGTTGAATTTTATTGATTGTGGGCATATTCTGAATAATTAATTAGCGACTCCTCACTCGAATATATAATTAGTTTAGGGAACTATTTTGTGTCATCTTCCCTACGATAAACTGACTGTGGCATATTCGAAACTCTCTTCCTATCATGATGTACAGCGCCCCTCAAAACCCCCGAGGAGATTAGCCCCGTTGTTCTAGGGGAAATTTTTACGCTTGGGTGCCCCCCCCCCCAACGTGACCAGTGGGGAAAGCCAAAAAGTTAGCAGACGAACTGTTCAGCCCCAAATTTACCCATAGACTTGTGGGCTAGTGTCAAACTGCTGCATTTGGAGACCTCTCTGCAGCTGCTACTGTTTAATCTCGCTAATCCGAAAAACTGCCGCTTTTCCGGAAAATGAAAAATACCGAAATCGAGGTCCAGGAAACCTGTGTACAACAGCAAGAATCCGCTATATACAGGACACTGAGGCAATACCTGACGATACAGGCGATGCCAGAACAGGCCTAGTGAGCAAAAAACGATACAAGAAGATGACTGTCCCCAAGAGTGGTCGGGAGACACGAAGTACAGGTAAGGCCAAAGATCCTAGCGATTTGGCCTAGGATCTTGTTACCCAGCGGGTCATACAAGCCAAACCCCCACACTGGATCCAACATTCCCAAATGCAACAACCCTGGAGAAAATGCGCTTTGTAAGATGTAAAATCTTACATGTTAATATTTTAGAAATGAGTGAGATTTATTTAAAATAAAGCTTAGGAAATAGCAAAATACGACAGTAAACATTTCCAGTCACTAATATTATTCTAGGTCACTCACAAGAAATTAAAAATTAGACAAGGTTGAATTAGAGAAGGGAGCGGTAAGCTATTAGCAATTAGGGGTACATTTCAGTTCCCACCGTGACAGCGACTACTGACTTGCAGGTGCAAATAACTATCGCTCTGAAAAACATTGTGGGACATCCCTTTGTCAGGTTACACCGAAATTTCGGCCAGGTAGTAAATACGGGTCAAATTACTCCGGCTAGCAATCACATTTGCGTCTGACTGTGGCGATGGCATGGTTGTTGGAGCATGTAAAATAAATCTGCTAAGTTTAACGAGGGGTGGCGAAGGTGACGCGAACTTCAAAGCAGCGGATTGCCTGGGAAAAATTTGGAAATTTATTAAAATGAGCCCTGAATATACAGCTTGAGAAATTTTAAAGGACGAATAGGAAATAATGAAAGTTGAACAAAATGAGAAGTTTGGGTAAACTAAAAAAAAAAAAAAAAAAAAAAAGGCGGGCAGGAATTATGAGGAGCGTTGCCGAATTCAGAGTAACAAAAAGTCAGTGAGCAGGGGGAAACCAGAAGAGAGTTCCCTCAGTTGAGCGTTATGTGGGTGGTTATGAAAATGTGAGTGAAACACAGATGCAGCAGTTGAGCTTTATGTGGCGGTTATGAAGATGAGTTAAAACAGCGAGAACCCCGAGTTGAGTATGTGGGGGTGTGTGTGGAAATGAGTTAGGAAAGACAGAGTTGAGTTTTTGACAATGTTAGTGGGAAAATGAGTAATAAGTTGTGTAGGGGTAGATAAGTCCTGTCCTGTCCTGTCAGCGAGTTGGGAAAGATCTGACAAATTAAGATGGAGTAGTGAACGGTTAGATAAGTTTAGTGCAGTCTGTAAGTAAGGAAAAGTTATTGGAGTTTCATAATAGAAGAGAACAGTCGAGTAGTCCGTTATAGGAAGGCAAGGGTAGTGGCCCGTATGCAAATAAGTCTGTCCGCTATCGGAAGGCAAAGGTAGTGGCCCGTATGCAGATGAATGAAGTGTAAGGAGAATAAGCCTGTCCGTCGTCTAAAGGCAAGGGTAGTAGCCCGTATGCAAACGACTGAAGTGTATGGAGAAAAAAACATGTCCGTAATAGGAAGGTAGTGAAAGTGGCCAGTGTGCAAATAAGTAGTTAAGGAGAAAAATAACCCTAGTCGACCATCTGAAGGCAGTGATAAAGGCAAGGCGCAGATTAGTGAGCTGAGAAGATAAAGTTGAAATTCCTAGTCCGCCAGAATAGCTGAACCGAAGGTTAAGGAGCAGTATCGAAGACGAGCCCATGACTTCCTAAAAGATACAATGATGCTCTATCCAGACGCAGACTACAGACCATGGAGAAACTTGAAGTTCTGAGATGAATGCAGTTGGTAAACGATGATGCCATTCTCAGACAAGGAGCTGAAGGCCCTAAAACGGAGAAATCCGATTCGTAAAATTAAGTAAGTGACTAGTTATATAGTATTCTCCCTCACAAATAAAGGACTGTTGGAACTCTAATATCAGATTAGTATAATGTTTAGAAAGATGTTAAGGGAAGGATATACAAAGATATAAATATATACATAAATATAGAGATAAGTCAGATGATAGTTTTGGGTTTTGATTAATGTATAATTAGACACATGTAGAAAGGCAAAGGAGAGAAATTTGATATTTGTTATTAGTATTGTCTAACATATAGGTATAATATATTTTGGAAGGGAAGGGTAGAGAAATACAGAGAAAGAAATAGCCTTATGAATGTAGCTAACACTTGGGACCAGCATTAGTCCAGAAATTGATGTCAAATGTACTGTCTTGATTAGAGAAAGTTGTGAAATTATATTCCCCAAGACAAAATGGGGTACTAATTAAAACGGAAGTTAAGAGTGAAATTCCTAAATCAATACATAAGGTAAGAATTTGATTTAAAGTGGAGAAAGGGTGTACCTAATCCTCTTAAGTAATTATTGTTCATGTGTGAAGAAGAAGCTATAGCAGTTTTTGTAAAGATATTAAGTTTGTTGTGTATAAAGAAATAACCTTTCTAGTGTAAAACCAATGTATTTAATTGCCATATATAACTGATAATACATAGGAAAATAAAAAAAATAATAATATGTGCTTGAGAGTTGTTAATTTTTATATTGTGTATATAAGTGTAAATAAAATGTTATGTTATATATTAATGTGTGTGTTGTTTGTCATTCTTGAACACTCAGCCTGTCCGAGGGGAATTATAAATAATTGAGAAGTTCCCTTGAATCTGGAATTCTCCTGTAAATTAAAGTCAGATGTGTAAGTGGGGAAATTAAAATAAGGTGGATAAACACTATTAGGGAACAAATAAATATAAAAAAATATAAAATATCATTTTCAAATTCCACCCCCCCCACAGCTTCCTGCGAACGCAACTGGAACAGTTGATGGCTAAATCCAGTAGCAGATTATAACCGGACTACGTGGAGAAGTAATCACTATATGGAATCGATTTGTCACTGAACATCTCTTGCAGGAAAAGGCAGAAACAAATCTTGAAGAGCGAGGCAAACAAATGCAACAGCGCGCCCCCTCGTATGAAAGAAGCGCTGAGGAGCTCCAAAACACCCAACAATGTGACAATGCGTAGCGTTCTGCCACCCAGAAAAAATACGCTCCAACCGCAACCAAATCTCGTCATCCTTAAGTCAGCAAAAGAAGGTGCCCCTAAATCGAGCGAAGAAATCAAGACCTCGGTTATTGCAAACTTAAATGACGATCTGAAAACAATGTAAATCAAGTCAATTCGAAAGACAAGAAAAGTAGGGATAATTATCGAAACGGACACAAAAAAGGATGCAGAGACTCTAATGAACAATCAAAAAATACCAACACTGGAACTTGTAGCAGAGGTCCTGAACAGGAAAGATCCCTCGATTATAATCTATGACAGATAAAAACCTGGCCCGGAAGACCCTAAGGGAGGAAATATACTACAGGAACCTACAAGAGCTGTCCTGAGTGAAGCTCAGACACGCTCATCTTCCCTAAATACCAAACCAAGTCCAGAGATTGTAGCAAATTTAACTGGGTCATTCAGTTGGCCCCGAAGGTGTGGCAAACCTTGAGTATACAAAGCAGGATATTCACTTGTTGGGGAAGCCACAGATTTAAGGAGCAGGTGGCTGTCCTCAAGTGTTGCTGTTTCAGCCACAGTACTCATACATGTATTCAGACTGAGTCGACATGTGGCTACTGTTGGGAGAAAGGACATGAATTTGCTAACTGTCCTAACAAAATAGCTCAGCCAGTCTGTGCAAACTGCAAGGCACAGAAAATAGACTATAGCCACTCCATAAGGGCCAGCAAATGCACAATTTACCAAAAGGCGAAGAGGGCATATCAAACCCGCATAGATTATGGTTACACTGCCTAATAGACGCAACACAAAAGAGCTTAAAATCCTACAAATCAATACACAGCGGGCCTGAGCTTAAACGCTGCACATTGTCCTTGCACTATAAGGCTGCCAATCATCAGCTATGCCTCCGGCATATGGTACCACAAGGCAATAACAGCGACGAATAGAAAGAAACTTGACACGATACAGCGCTCCATATTGCTGACTATATCCAGAGGGTACTGCACAGTCAGCACCCACGCCCTACAAGTGCTGGCCGGTGTCCTCCCCCTTGACCTTGAGACTGTCGGACAGGCATAATGTATAACCTCACAAAAGGCAGAACAGTAACCTGCCTTGCCTATACCACGGACCCAACAAACACTCTCACGATGGAGAAAAGAAAAGACGACTTTATACTCACCTAACACGGATATGGCAGGACCTCTGGACCAATTCCACTAAGGGAACCATCACTAGGAAATTTATACCCAATGTCGAAAGGACCTACCCAAAGTCACCACACTGGTTTTTCCCAGGTCTACATGCTATCTTCCTGCTAGCTGGACACGAACCCATTAGGGAGAAACTCTCCATCCTAGGCATCACTAACAACCCACTATGTCACTATGGACTCCCTGAAAGCTAGAAGCACCTACTGTACAGATGCGAATTTATGTGAAGATCTCAGATGCCAACTAATAACAAAAATATATTACCTGCCGCAGGACCAGGAACATCACATCCTGAGTGATGAAAGGCACCACAATGCCTTCAAGATATTTGCCCACGATTCCTTCGAAAGATGAAAAGCTTTCCCGCTCAACGAAGACATAATTCTGACGGCGAATGTGTCTTCAGTAGCAACCGAGGTATACATCCACCCACGACCAAACGAAGCCTGGCAACAAAACTGATAGTACATCCTGGACGCGACCTGTATGCCAGGAAGGATGTCTTCACAGGATACGACACTTACCTGTTCTGGACTCTGCAGCCAACGCCATCTGACGATCTGTATCAAGCTCCCTTGCGTGGTACCTGTAACCCCTCAAACCCGGAGGTGGAGGAGAGGAGAGGAGACAAAACCACACCTATTGGGTAACGTTCTATTATCTTCTGGTGAGACATGGGCCTACCTCACTGACTGATTGGGGTCGTACCCATACTTCTGTCTTTTCGCCCCAGTCTTTCGTCTACCCCCCACTCTATCTATATGCAAGCGAATGCCCCACACGTCTAAATTTGAACATGTCATATTAACCGCGATCACCAGTTTTTGGCTTTTCCAACTTCAGTGTTATATATATTATTTTTTTTTAGGCCCTAGCCACTAAAATCTCGGGAAACTATTTGGCAGGGTCTGTCAGAGTAAAAATTTCAAACTATGGGGTGCCTGGTCTGCCTCCACAGGGCCAAGCGTGGGCAACGTTGGGTCCCAGCAGGGGTCTAGCGACTAAATGGCCGGATGAACGGTACACAACATTACACTTATACAAAATCCATACACTTAAATCTCTGGCCTTCCCAGCGAACTAGTACAACCGACAATGAAAGCAATGAAGAGATGGGGGAACCCCTGGTGCCGTTACACATTAAATATACTTTACACATCTATTGGGTAACGTTCTAGGAAGCTTCCCGGTCAACTAGTATACAATCTCGCTGCCTCTACTTTGCCAGATAGTGACTAGAAGCAGTCCGAGTAGTGTGTATGCGAAGGGGAGTATTATGGAGGCCACGTTATGTCAAGGAGCTAGGTATATTCTTGCCATGTGTCCGCCATATCTAAGAATTTCATTACGTCACACAAAATGTCCTCCACGCCTTTACTTACTACTGAATACACCAAGAGCTGTCAAACTAATGGAGTAAACTTATCTGCGAAAAGATCTAAGCTTCCCAAAAATTTCCTCATTCATTTCACAAATGGTTGGTTGGTTGGTTTGGATTTTTATGGCTCAAAAACAACTATGATTATAATTCGCCACGTCACTATTTCACAAACATACGTGGTTTCAGTTCTAATCTCAATGATGTCCATTTCCACTTACAGTCTTTCAAATCCCATGTAATCTTTCTGACAGAATTCTAATTAACAGTTGATTCAACTACTGCTTATCTCGGTTGTCCAAATTATTCGCTATATGATTCATTTCGCTTCGAAGGTGGTGCTGGTGCATATGTCCACTCTGATATTCCCTGTCAGAGACTTATTAATTTGGTGTCTCTTCTTTGGCTTAAAATCTCTGTACCACATTCTGTCAAATTGATATGTTGCCTCTATCATTCTCCCAACTGCACTAATCACTTGTAACTCTTTGACTTCCTCTCTTTGAAACTTGACTTTCTTCAGTTCTTAAACAGTGAGGTTAATTTTCTTTGGTGATTTTATATACTTGGGCAAAACATGTTCTTATGATCCTTAAGAACTGGGCCATCACAACACACAGGCTTCAAATATCTGGAGGAAAAACCAAATTGATCCTTCTCAAGGGTAACCGTCAGATAACAAGACCTCTTGTTACGAAAACAGCTAACACTTCCATCAGCTTCTATTTTTAATATAGTATTGTTATATCTAATGATGATTTTTTAGCATTACTAATGGTTCGATGTACTCACTTAGTGCCATTTGAAGTATAAATAGATGCAGACCATCAGCCCTGAGGCTTTATACTCTCTCAGCCTCAATAGATTTTCAGATGGGCATTTCTCTGATATCATTATCATAATGTCACTTTATTTTAGAACAATTCAACTCGTCTTTACTGTTCTCCCTCCTCCTTGCCAGCGCTAATGTGATTTCAGTACTGAAAATAATTGGAAAATACTTGCTTACTCCGGTCGCAATTTTGGCAGGATGGTCGAAAATACCACTACGTTCAGGAGGGCATCAAATTCAAAATATCGTGCGATAGCCTGTGTTCGTTTTTCTCAATTTTTTAAGCTCTCTTGACATCCATTTTGGCATCGTTCTTTTGCGGTACTTCTCAACTGGATCAATGTGTCTGTGAATCTTCAGGATTTTCATCTTCAAGATCCTAGATAAATACCTGTATACAGGGGCGGGCATAACGTTCAAAGGGCGTCTGAAAACCTGAAACTTATATATACATATGAAGAAAATTTTAAAACGTGTTACTGAACTTTTGTTGATGTGTACATAATGCTTGTCTACTCTAAAATTTTCTATATAAATTAACCTTTCAATATTCGCGCGAGGTCCAGGTGGACTTCGGCTTTTTTTACATAGCTATACTTTCATGGTCAAAATATTTCCAGAACCACTGTTCACAGTACCTTTCTAGGAAATTGTGCAGGATTTTTTTAGCATTGTCCATAAAATTTAAGTTTTCTTTTCAGCATCAACATACCATGGGGGTGTCTTAAAATCGGAACTTTCAGCAATGACAAACGTTTTGTGAAACGCAATGGGAATGTAGAATTGATGCCGAAAAGACCTTCAATTTAATCTTGAAAAAATACATGATGCTCTATACCAGGGGTAACCAACAAGTCGATCGCAGCTTTAATTTCGGTCGATCACGACGAATTTTAAATATATATAAAAAATGGATTAGTCAAACTCTAAATGTCATTATTATTATGCGCCCCACTGCATACGCTTATTACAAATCCCTTGAACTACGTGACTACTCTTGTCGCCGCACAGCCACTACTAAGTTTGTCTAGTGAAAATTCACATAGTTACGCTGTGGAGAGCATAGTGTATGTGTTGATTTCTTATTTAGCTTACTTAATATTAATAACTGGGCAGTACTTATACGTTAATTTAATACCCTTTGATTTAAAATGAATACTACGAAAAAGGGTAAAACGTATCATTTTTATCAAGAGTGGAAACTAGAATACTTTTTTGTAATGATGAAAGAAAAATGTTCTTTGATTTGCAATGCTTCCGTGGCTATACCCAAAAGAGGAAATTTAGAAAGGCACTTCAACGCAACTCCATGGTAAATACCAATCGGATTTTCCGCCTAATACCATGGGGGTATTAAGCGGAAAAAATAAATTAAAAGAACTTAAATCCAGATTATGCGCACAACAAAATTTCTTCGCGACGCCTAATTTACAATCTAAAGCAGTAAGCATCATTTAAAGTGAATCATATTCTTGCAATGCAAACCATTTTCTGATTGTCAATTCATCAAAAATGCATTTTTGGAAATAACAGATTCTTTTTTTGAAAATTTTAAAAATAAAAATGAAATTAAAAGGTGCTCTTCAAGATTTGCAATTATCTCGAAATACTGTGATGCGGCGCATCCAAAAAAAAAAAAAAAAAAAAAAAGAGTAAAAATGTGAGCGAACAAATTACATGCTCATATTGCTAATTGTGTGTCCTTTTCTTGACAACTAGATGAATCTACAGACATCAGTGATACAGCTCAATTGCTCGTTTTTATTCTTATGGTTTTCGATGATTCTGCCAATAGAGAAGAACTGTGGGTATGGTTTCGTTAAAAGAAAGAACTAGAGGTCTTGATATATTTAACGCATTCAAACATTTTAATGAAAAAATTAAATTACCACTATTTAAGCTCGTATCAATAACAACAGATGGAGCTAAAGCAATGATGGGGCATTTTAACGGATTCATCGCATCGTGCCAAAAGGATGATAAATTCCCAGATTTTTTTGAGTTACCACAGTATCATCCACCAACAACTGTTAGCCAGCAAAAGATTAAATACTAAAAGTGTTATGGACATCGCTTTCAAAATCATGAATTCCATCAGAGGACAATCTCTTCAAAGGAGACTTTTCAAAATGCAACTCGATGAAAAAGAACCAGATCTGATATTACACACAGATGTGAGGTGGCTGAGTCGGAGTAAGTTTCTACTAAGATTTCGAAATTTGCTGAATGAAATTTAAAAAATTGTTGATCAAAGGAGAGATGATTATCAGCAGCTACAGATACGGTGGTGTGATCTGGCTTTTCTGGCAGATTTTAGCAGTAAATTAAGTGATCTGAATTTGGAATTACAAGGGAAAAAAAAATGTGGGTGACATGATTTGTAGTATTTCTGCATATAAATATCAATTTTTGGCAATGGCTGAGAATCTCCAAGAAAAAAAAAAAAAAATCGATCATTTTGCAAATATGCAAGATCATTTGCAAAAATAATCTGTTTTTGGATTTAATAGTGAGAAATATGTTTCTGAAATTGAGAAAGTTGTGGATGATGTTGAAACCAGATGCAATGATTTTAAGACAATTGAAGACACTGTTTAATATATTTCTTATACATTTAATATCGGGTTAATGTTCCCATTTAATGTAAATTGCAGAAAAAAATCTGTGAGATTTTTCACATGGATCAAATATTACTTGAAAATGAAATTATTACATTTCGAAACGATATCTTTCTAAAAGCCAGATCATCAGAAAAAGACTTTTAGAAATATGTTTGCCGAGAAAAGTACCCAAATGTAAAAAAAATGCAGTGAACTTTTAAATTCCTGTTTTGGTTCCACATATCTATGTGAATCGGCCTTTTCGTATTTGAAACTAACAAAGACGAATAATTGCTCTACTCTTACGAACTTGATTGGGGTTTTACTGCATACAGAAGATTCTTTACCGTTGGCCTTATCACAGTATATCCCCAATTTTGAAAGCTTGGCAGATGACACGAAAACACAAATATCATATAAATTAAAATTTTAAATACGTATGAAATTAAAATAAGAATTCTGAATTGTATTGAATTTTAAAATTTATAAACATTTTCAATATGTGTTGATTAACTCTTTTAACCATGTGCAATGAAATTCTTGAGATGGTAGATCGCGGCACATTTTGAATAAAAAAAAGTAGATCGCGGCACATTTTGAATAAAAAAAAGTAGATCGCATCACAAATTAAGTTGGCCACCCCTGACGTATCGGAACGGAGGTAGTGTATGACGTGGCGGTTGCAATGGTCAGAAACACTACTTCTCAGTAGTGCCAGAGGTGTGTCAAGAGACTTGAACCTTCCTTGGTCTAAACCGTACGTAAAGTGCTTCGAATAATTTTACGCTGGTTCCCGTACAAGATTCACGTATTGCAAGAACTAAAGTCTTGTGATCAGCAACAACGAATAGACTTTGCTCTACGATTTCTGGCTCTTATGGAACTTGACGATACATGGGCTCGAATGATCTTGTGGTCTGATGATGAACATTTCACTCTTCACGGGGCGTAAATGCACAAAACTGCCCAATATTCTCGCCCGTCTGCTGTGCATGAAAGATGACTACAAAGTCCATACGTTACAGTATGGTGTGAATTCACAGCAGGGTTTATAATCAGACCATTTTTCTTTGAAGAGTCTATACCTCACCCCGTATGGTGCACGGTAACTAGTGCACGGTACTGCGCTCTTCTAAGAGCTTCCCACTCTGCAAGAAAGGCAATGCTTGGAGACCGTAGTGTTCATGCAAGATGGTGCCCCTCCCCACGTTGGTCGACAAGTGAAGAAACTGTTCTGTTCAACATTCGGCAATGATCGCATCATTTATACAGACTTTCAGCAAGTCATCTCTAACCGTTCTGACAACCACCAGCACAGCTCAGATGCTGCCATTAGGCCTTCCTAGCCACGCTCCCTTGCGTGGTCCTTTGACTCCACTCCCCGGGTGGGAGGGGGAGGTGACTTCTGGTCCCCCCTCGCCGCCGCTCTTTTCTCTCTGGTGGGGCATGGGCCTGCTCCGCTGATTTGGGGGTCATCTTCTCTAAGGACCCATTATCTCTGGCTTTCCCCCCCCCCTCTATAACTTACAACTACCCGTGTCCGAATCATATCTAAATTGCTTGAGCTCTACACCCAAAAACTTAACATCAATTCGCATAAATAATACTCCTTTTGGCTGACCCCTATCTATAACGGTTTTTTTTTTTTTTTTTTTTTTTTTATGTCCTAGCCACTGAAATCTCAGGAAATTAGGTGGCAGGACCTGCCAGAGTAAATAACTATAATACTGGCGTACCTGATCTGCCCCACGGGACAGAGTGTGGACAACGTTGGGTCCCATTAAGGGCCCAGCGGCTAAATGACCAGAGAAACAACGGTACACGACACTACACATGATCCATACACTTTTAAACATCTGGCATTGACAGTGTTCTGTTTCACGTGAAACCCACAATGTGGAGATGGGGTTTCCCCCATCTCCACAATGCCGTTTGACACTAAACACACTCTACACTCTAACCGTTTTGACACTAGGGTCTCCTGAATAGTAAAACTTATTTTATAACCACCCGATATATATTTGCCATATCGTACTAAAATTAAGGATTCTTTTAAAAGGCTAAACCTTGTGGCATAGTTCAGATGGCAACTCTGCCAAAAACAAAAGTTGTGGACTGACGGAAGGAAGACGTAAAATTAACCGCAGACCTTTTATTGGAGTGAAATATAGTGTGCTGGTGGGCGCCCCCACCCAGTCCAGGACCATTGCGTAAATACACCCATGCTCTCCAGTAGAACCCCAATCAAGTTAGTATTCTCATTCCAACAGTAATACTAAAAGCGAACTATAAAAGATCTTCACATAACCATCTCCTGTAATTGCTAATGTGGTGTCTAAAATTCAAAATTCAAAATGATAATCACCAAGAAACAGTTTTGTATATGGGAGGAAGAGAAATTTTCACTAAACATGTCCAGTGATGCAAAAATTCCGAGCTTTCTTACGAAGCAGAAATTGTTCACATGTAAAAAATAATATTTTTGTATGTATATAACCTTTACTTCGTTTCTTTTCTAATTAATTTTTAAGTTAGATTTTTCATTAGTTGTGATTATGTAAATTTCGTTATCAATAATTATAAATTGTATTACTTTTGTTATTAGTTATCATTATATTAATAAAAGTACAACAAAATATATAAATATTTTTTAAGGGGGGCACCAAATTCCCTTGGAACGCCCCTGCCCGTAGAGCACTTCCCATTCATATCAAATAGCATAAGTAATAACTCCAGTTAACTGATCTCAAGATATACCTGAATCCCATTTTCTGAAATCAAAGGAAACGTGACCGTTTCCTTTGACCAAAATTTCTTTCAATATCACCCATTTTATGGTGGTATTATGATTACTCCCAGCTATGGGTTTCTAAACTGTCATATTTTTGATACTGGTGAGAATCATGCCAAAGAAACTTGACCTATCTGTGCTGAAATAAATAGCACTCATCTATTTCAGTGGTTCTCATACTTTAGTGACTTAAGTACCGGCTTTTAACTTTAAAAGTTTTCCGCGGATCCCATGCTAAACAAAATTGTAATTTCGTCCAGTTTTTAAATATTACTAAGAAATTCGACATTATTCGCGAACCCGTGTGGGTCAGCAGACCAAAATTTGAGAAACAAGATTTTTAGTGGTTTCTTGAATCAACTTGATTCATGAAATCACTTCCGCTATGTGTACTGCATGTCCACGATTTACAAATCTATAAGAGGGAAATTAAAATCGCCCATAATGATGCCCTCTCTCTTTCTTGTCTATTCAAGTTAGCTAATGACATTTTTATCGCACTCTTCGGAATTACTTGGCCTGAAACATAATCATCTTTCTTTTACCATTCGTCATCTAACGCTATACGGCCGCAAAGCAGCATACCCCCCACTTTCGCTCTTCCCTATCCCTTTTTGAGCACACTGTACTTCCGTGATGAAATTCGTCACCTTGGGATAGCACCATGTTTTGGTTATTTTAATATCAGCATTAATTAATCTGATCAGAAGCTGAAGTTCACTCATTTCATTTGCAAACCCTCCTAGCATTACTACAGAAATAAGTTAATTTTTTTTTTCCTTTTACTACCCCAATACATCCCTTATAGTTATTTATCCAACTCTTTCTCTGCGGCACGTAACTGCTGGAGAGTGTTGTATCTTTCCTTGTACAGTATATAGAATTACGAAGTAGGTTTTATTTATTTCAGCTATAAAACAAGTCCAAAGTAAATCATTACAGAAACTTAGTAATATTAATTTAACGATGCTAAAGAAAACATAAATTTTAAAAAAAATACATTAATCGTCAGTCCTAGAAGTAAAGGCAAAAGGCAGATAAGCTTAACCTAACACATCCAGAAGAGAGTATAATTGTAGAATTCATTTTCTTCTCATACATTAAAAGGACATATTATTAATATAAATTTGAGATGTTAATAAATTTTCAAAGTGTTCAGGTGTATTAAATGTGGCTAAATTTGTTTTATTTATTATTTCCGTCCAATATAAAGAAGGGATCTGCAACCCTTTGTAGCACAGGCCTCTGGCCGCCCTATTTCTATTCTCCAAAAGGTTACAGAAGGTCAAGCCATTTTTTGTAATATGTATAGGTGCTGAGAGTGGGAAAGCTGGATTTTACACACTGGGTACAAAAGCGCCCTTATGCTGTTATGCAGTATAATCAAAATACAATTAATCCCACGTGTAGGGTTTTCCAGGATTTTCGCCGATTGTTTGATTCATCTCACATAAGATGAAATCTTATTTTATATCCTTTATATAATAATACAAATGACATATTTGTGGCTTCCTTTGAGTTTCACTTTCCTCTTTGTCTTCTCAAATGCTGAAGTATTCGGTTTATTTTATTTTAATTTTGCAACCGTACGTTTGAAAGCTTGTACACTCTGTTCTTTTTTAAGAAAAATGGAAAACGTAAGTACATTCAACTCACTTTCCGCAAACTTCACTTTTAAAAAGGGATTAATTCACCATTAGCACAAGAGAGGGCAGCACCGCATGTCTACTTTTATTTCCTGCCGTACCATTGCTGAGAAACATTTTCACACGATAGTCGCGGAAGTATATCCACAGCGTCACGTCCGGCATGGCTGGAAAGGCCCTTCACAGGTAGGATTGCCACCTTGTGTTGCAGTTCCCTGTGCTTATTTCCGGGAAGTGCGTGTTACTAAAAGCACGTGTCCAGATATCCTAGTTGAAACGAAGCATTATATAGGAATGATTGCGCTGATGTCTACAAAGTTTTAAAGAGCCTTCCAAACATGGGCAACACTTGGGGTCGTACTCAGAAGGACCGTGAACTATCTATTCATGTCACCACAGGAGATCGTAAAGGAGCAGGAACGGATGCAAATATATGGATGGTAGTATATGACGAAAATGATGTGAAAACTCCAGTTATTAAACTCAACCGCACTTTCCACAATGATCACGAGAGAGGCTGTACGTGTACATTCCCAGCGTTTTCAGGTGAAGGATTTGGTCAACCAATCAGACTTGAATTGTGGCGAGACAGTTTCGGGATTGGAGACTCTTGGTTTTTGGAACTAATCGAAGTTGAGGACCACGTAAAACAACAACGATACTCTTTCCCTGTCCACCGTTGGATCCCGGCAGAACTTCGTTTCTTTCTCAAGGAAAACGACTGCTGCTTGCCTCAGGATGATCACCATCAGGTACAAAGGAGAGAAGAACTTAAATGGAAACGACGTCTCTATCAATATTGTGTGCATATGGAAGGATGTCCTGCTCAGGTAAGTGTTTGCTTCAGCATGTAAGGAATTGAGAATCCATTGATAGTTTCCACAGTGTAAAATGTTATTCCATCCCAGTTTCATTTGGTAATTAATAACTCTCCAGTACGAAGAAGTTAGCCATTCCTCACAAAAATTGTAAGCAATGGACAACTTCTTCGGGGATATAAAACTATTGGATACAATCCACAGAGCCGTGCAAAATAGATGGCCTCCTTCCTCTGCAAACTCACTTCTGACAGGTTGAAAGAGATATATCCACCCTCCCCTCAATTCCAAAGTGTTCAATAACTTCTATAAAAATATTCATGAAATATTAAAATTTCAGTTTGCGGGGTACTTTTTCCTCCCGATGCACGTAGCAGATGCTTGTACGTTGGATTAAATTCCCAGAAGATATATATAGAACTATCTTAAACTATCTATATTAAACACATTGTGAGCATTCCATGACTTTCTGTGATAATCTGAAACCAACATTGAAAGTGAACAACTCAATTTGGGTGTGAAGTGTCATGGATCCTGAACTAAATTAAAAAGTGTATATGTGTGGATGTAAGGAGTCAAGTCAGCTAAGGCCATTAGGTGCCATGCAGACATATATAGTATCTTATGTGGGGCGGCACCTGAACGTCAGGTCAACTCCCTCTTGGTACACTGTGATGAATACAGAACTTTGCAAAAGGCCAGAAATGTGTGTAACGTTATGTTTGTGCAATGTGTGTTGATCTGGCCGCTTTGTCACAAGGAAGCCGATCGCTTAGAAAGCATGTCCAGTGCCCGTCTACACAGCGAGGAGGTGAGCCACAACTACGCTACGCATGTACCGTGGAGGACCTCGACTAAATGAGTTTGTGATCATTCAAACAAAAACAAAAGTCACATCGCGCGTATCAGCAAAATGCCGCCCTAAGTGGCCAGCAAAAAATAAAATAAAATAAATATATAAAAATGAGAGGGGAGGGTGTAGGGAAAGTGAAAGGTGGAAAAGAGCGTAGTTCGGTGGAGATATCAATATGTAACTAGGCGAAGAGTCGAGGCCATGAGGTGCCAATATACACAGTAGTACACTATCGTCACAATGAACTTCTCACGCAAATCATTTCGTACAGAAATTTAGTTCTAATGAATATCACTCATTATTTCAAAAGAATCATTTGTAGAAACGAATTCTGTGGCACTTCTCTGATATATAAATATTTCTACTTTATTTTATTTGAAAATGGACAAATCAATAATATTTAACTTCTTTTTTTGCAGTATTAATAGGAAAATTCAACTAAACTGCAATCGATAATATTTGGGTACCTCAGGATTACAAAAAATCATTCAAATAGAAAACGGATAAAAGATGGTGATAAAGAATTCTTTTGCAGTATCTTTTAAAAGTTTCAATATTTTTCTTCGAGCGAATGCTTCCATATCCATAATATGCCTTAATTCATATTTTTTTTTTTTTTTTTTTTTTGCGATATATGTTTTTTCCATTGTAAACCTGACAAAGCATTAATAATATGGGAAATTATCAGTAACCTAGAAATTTTCGCTATCGTGAAACTTAATAACGTATGTTACTTTCCTCTGTCTGTAACTGCAGGTATTTTTTGGGTTGGTTTTCCCTCTGGACTGAATGAAACAACCCGAGTTATGGGAGATGAAATCATAAGCCTTCGCCCAAAAACCGACTAGCTTGATCACAGCGTGAAAAGAAAAAAAAAAAAAAAGCCCATAAACTACCTCAGTCTCTGGGTTAAAACAGGCCTTTTCCAATATGTAAGAATAACGATCTAGACTAAATTAGGAGGGAATGCAAGCTTTTCTTATTTTGTTATACCATGCAGATTTTTAATTAATATCATAATACTAAATAAAATACTAATTAACTAATTAAACACTGATTAATTTGTTAATTTTAAATAAAATTACCAATTAAACACCACATACACGGTTATGAGTATTCAAAACCGATAACCTTTTAAGTTTTAATGGTCACGTCACGTTTTTCTTGTAGGAATAAAATATGTTCATAATTTTATTTGAACTCCATTCCAAAAAAATAACATGCCTACACGACATCTGCCTCGTCACATTACAAGCGCGCTAAACTGCCATTACTCAGTCTCTTATTAAACTTTTTTTTATACATGTATATATATATATCATCTTCATTATTATACTTAATTTCAATAATTATGACCTCGGATACTCAATTCCACTGCACCTTGTAACGTGACCACCAAAAAATACTGGTTTGTACAGCAATTAAAACCACTTCTCAGAGAAAACTTGATATTCAATTTCTCGTATAATCTTGGCCAAGAGCCATCCACTGTTCGCAAAGAGGTAAAATATATATAATAAAAAGAATACACATTGTGATTAATTTTGTTATTTAAGATGCGTTGTCATTTGAGACGCATGAGATAAATTTTGAAATAAATGTAGCTTAGTTTATTAATATACTATACTTATTATATGATTAAAATACACAGGGAGTAATTGCTGTCATTGTAGGCGGCAAAATTCAGACTCAAAGAAATGAAATGCTATTGCTGACATCCTTCACAGATGTGAGCGCAGTGAAATATAAAATTAATATTTCTAAGCATTCAAGATTAGCCACAGTACATTTGAAATACATTTATATTACAAAATATTTTATATACTGTATTTAAATTAGAATGTTTGGGCAGAAGTTGCAGCACACTACATACAAGCATTTTATCGCTTTTTGTGACTGAATATGGTCGTTATGTAGCCGTTATCAAGAAGATATCTGTTGCGCTTTCATCTAGTGAATAAATCTTCTTTTGCGACCCAGAATATTATATTTTTAATTCAGTCCTAATCAGGAAGATGCTCTATATACTTTATCACA
This sequence comes from Mastigoproctus giganteus, assembly GCF_048544385.1. NCBI lineage: Eukaryota > Metazoa > Arthropoda > Arachnida > Uropygi > Thelyphonidae > Mastigoproctus > Mastigoproctus giganteus. The sequence goes on along the minus strand of NC_143582.1, from coordinate 163,229,548 downwards.
TTCTTCATTGCAAATAGCCGCTGATTCTGTTTATCTTGGTATACATTAAATACTCAAAAATGATACTTTTCTTATTATATTAAATACTTTATGCACTTTGAAGATTATATCAAGCAAGAATAGCCGAGCCCATGCGAACATTCATTTCGTGGTATGTCGAAAGGAACCCAAATCCCCATCGCCTCTTCATGAGCAGACGCAACTACCTAAAATTAAAAAATTTAACCATTTTTAATTTTAATCACTTCACAGGTGGGGATACTGCTTGTGCTAGCTACCAAAAGAAGTGCTGCCCGGCGCTCTTTTAGGAATATCATCTCTCAACGCAGCTGTGGGTGGGGAAGCAATTCCTCTTCCTTTCATGGTCATCTCCTATTTAAACCCATTCCCATGCTGGGTGATAAATACAGCCAAAACACACGTTCAGGGGCGATTTGCATATTGTGCAGAAAAAAACCCAAAATAACTCGCTGAGATCGGCTTATAACATCCCGATTGAAGAAGCCTAGAGAATTCGTCCAGTTACAGACAGGAAAACAACCAAGACCTTTTCAAATGAAAAGTAGACGGTGGAGTACCAAGCCGACTGAGCTGCCACGGATGCTCCCAGAGTATAAACCGAAAATTTATTTATAAGCTGCGTATGGCAACTGACACACTGCAGCGGATCTTCTACACCAGGGGATGGCCAACAGGTCGATCGCGGCTTTAATTTCGATCAATCACGAATAATTTTAAATATGTATAAAAAATAGATTAGTCAAAATCTAAATGTTATTATTATTATTATTATGCCCAATCGGTTGAAACACATCACTACTCTTGTCGCCGCACTGCCGCTAGGCTTATCTAGTGAAAATTCAAGCAGTTACGTTATGGACAGCATATATTTCGAATTCTTATTTAGCTTACATATTAATAACTGGACAGTGCTTATACGTTAATTTAATAACCAACGCTTCCGTGGCTATACCCAAAAAGACACTTCAACGCACTCCATGGAGTTGGATTTTCCGTATCAATCGGATATTCCGCGTAATAGTGACCTTAGAATAAATTAAATCCAAATTATTCGAACAACAAAATTTCTTCATGACACCTAATTTACAATCTAAAGCAGTAACTGTTGCATAATTTAAAGTGAGTCATCTTCTTGCAAAAATGCAAACAATTTTCTGATGGTCAATTCATCAAAGACGCATTTTTATAAATAACAGATTCTCTTTTTGAAAATTTTAAGAACAAAAATGAATTAAAAGTGCTCTTCGAGATCTGCAATTATCTCGAAATACTGTGATGCGACGCATCGAAAAAGTGAGCAAACAATTGCGTGCTCATATTTCTAATTGTGTATCCTTTTCTTTACAACTGGATGAATTTTTTAATTTAATTTACAGACGCTAGTGACATAGTTCAATTGCTCGGGTTTTTTTTCGTACAGTTTCGATGATTCTGCCACTAGAGAAGAACTGATGGGTGTGATCTCGTTAAAAGAAAGAACTAGAGGTTTTGATATATTTAGCGCATTCAAAAATTTTATTGAAAATATTAAATTACCACTATTTAAGCTCATATCAATAACAACAGATGGAGCTAAAGCAATGATGGGGCATTTTAACGGATTCATCGCATCGTGCCAAAAGGATGATGAATTCCCAGATTTTTTTTGAGTTACCACAGTATCATCTAACAACAACTGTTAGCCAGCAAAAGATTAAATACTAAAAGTGTTATGGACATAGCTTTCAAAATCATGGATTCCATCAGAGGACTATCTCTCCAAAGGAGACTTTTCAACTCGAGTAAAATGAACCAGATCTAATATTACACACAGATGTGAGGTGACTGAGTCGGCGTAAGTTTCTAACAGAGATTTCAAAATTTGCTGAATGAAATTAAAAAAAAATTGTTGATCAAAGAGAAGATGATTGTCAGCAGCTACAAGATAGGAGTGGTTGTGTGATCTGGCTTCTTTGGCAGATTTTACCAGTAAATGAAGTGATCTGAATTTCGTATTATAAATAAAAAATAAAAATGTGGGTGACATGAATAATAGTATTTCTGCATATAAATATCAATTTTTGGCAGTGGCTAAGGATCTCAAAGAAAATAAATCCGATCATTTTGAAAATTATGCAAGATCATTTGCTAAAATATCCTTTTTTTGAATTTAATTAGCGAGTATGTTTCTGAAATGGGAAAGTTGTGGATAATTTTGAAACCAGATTCAGTGATTTTAAAACAATTGAAGACATTGTTCAGTCGTTGTTCAAAATTAAGCTAATCGTATATATAGCATATATACGATCTAGACATTGTTCAGTGTATTTCTTATCCATTTAAAGTCGACTTAGATACGAAACAAATTGCAGAAAAATTCGCTGAGATTTTTCGCATGGAGAAAATATTACCTGAAAATGAAATTATTACAATGCGATACGATATCTTCCTAAAAGCCGGATCATCAGAAGAAGACTTTTGGTAATAACGTTTGCCGAGAAAAGTACCCAAATGTAAAAAAAAAAAAGCAGCGAACTTTTAAATTCCTGTTTTGGTTCCATAATGTGAATCGATCTTTTCGTATTTGAAACAAACAAAGAATCGCTCTACTCTTTCGGACTTGAGAAGATTCTTTACGGTTGGCCTTATCACAGTATATCCCCCGATTTTGAAAGCTTGGCAGATGTGAAGAGACAAACTTTGCATAAATTAAAATTTTAAATACGTATGAATTTAAAATAAGAATTCTGACTTGCATTTAATTTTAAAATTTATAAACAACATTTTTCAATATGTGTTGATTAACTTTTTTAACCATGTGCAATGAAATTCTTGAGATGGTAGATCGCATCACAAATTAAGTTGGCTCCTGTTCTACACGAAGCAGTCAGCTTCGTGTAGAACATCCGCTGTGAAGACAACTTCTTCCTGCCTGCTTTTCCAGATATTAGATTTCCAGGCCAAAAGTCATCTACGGTATGAGAGAAAAAAAACTTTGGGAGGTGCATTATGGCCACAGAAGCCGATGCGCCAACAACTAACAAAAAAAAAAAAAAAAAAGAATTTGTTTACAAATTTGATCCTATAAACATTGACCCATGGCAATTATTGAAAGATACTGCTGGATTTGTTGTTTATTTTCTAATAATAAACTTTTTATTGCTGATAAGTATGGTACAAGTACTAGAAACTAATTCTTATCACGGTGACATGGCCAGAAGTTTTATATTATGGAAAAGTTTTACAATGAATGAATGAATTAAATTGGTAAAAATTACAGTTACATGGGAAATTATGAGTTACACAAAATTAAACATGTAAAAATGAAATTATAATAATAGGAAAATATAAAGGGGAACTGAACGGTCGTAACACAGTTTGGATTAATTCCACAGATGTAATCCACTCGAGGAGCATGTGACGGTATTTGTAGTCGGTAGCCATTTTCTGTAGGTTGACTCCAAGACGGAGCAGTGCCTGAATTTTGGGGAGTGCCTGGGTAGGTAGGAACCGACTACACAGTTTCAACCGGTTGTATTTGAGTGTTAGTGTGGTGTCTGACCTCAAGGATGGACAGAGGATTGTGCCACTGACAGAAATTCCAGATGTTTGGGGCATTTATCACGCCTGTGTACATTTTTAATGTAGTCATTAAATGCCTGCTGTCAATTAACCTCGGGAGCCTGGTTACATTTAGCTGCTTAGCCATGTCAGTTGTTCTCAATTGAGGGGGTCGGCGATGTTTATATGTGGCCCATTTCAGGGTCCAGTATTCACACGAGAACACCGGTTTTGAAGTGAGGGCGACGCAGATGCCCAAATTTCAGCAGCGTATAAAATAACCGGATAAAATAACCAGTTCGAAGATATCTGGTAGTGGTTGTGGCATCGTTGGAATGAAGTAAGTGTTGCTTCGCTCTCCAGCGTAGGGTGTTAAATCGCTTCCGGAGGTATTCTGTGTGAACATTAAATTTCAGCTTCTGATCAAAATAGACACTGAGGTCCTTATGGCAGGTAACCACTGGGATGAGAGTACCAAAAACTGATGGTTGCTTTTTCAATGAGTAAATCATTACTGCAGATTTTGAAGGGTTAAGGTTTAATCCAAACATCTTCAAGTAAGTCGAAAGAGCGGTCAAGTTCTCTGTGATTGAAGACGTAATTGCCGTTGGGTTTGCAGACGGTAGGATTAAGGTAAGAAACTTTATATCATTGGCATATATTAGAGCATCATCACGGGGGCGCATGAAAGGAATTAGAATGGCTGAGAAAAGAAGGCCAGACAGGACGCCACCTTGTAAGACTCCTGCATTGATTTTCCTTGTAAAGTGGATCTTCTTTATTGTGAGGTGGACACTTCTATTCCTCAATAAGGCGGTGAAGAAATCTCCATTAAACCTGAAGAATAATTGCAGAAGGCTGAGAAGGGTTGTGAAGTCTAGACTGTCAAAAGCAGCTTCAATATCGGCGTACACAATAGCTAATTCGGAGGCCTAAAGAATTGATGTGTGCTTGTTGGCGCTTAACCTTAGGCAGTGGACTCACAGAGTATTCATTCCATTAAGCAGAGAAAACTCGTGTGGAAAGAACAGTGTTGTAGATTGAGAGCAATGCATCTACGATGTAGGGGCTAAGGCACTTAATTATGAAATGAGGTATCTTATCTCGGCCTGCGGTACTAGATGACGCAGGGAGTTAATAGCATATATCAGCCAGCACGTTTGCTGTTTTAAAAGGTCCTGGTTGGTAATGACCGTATCTAGTTTGTTTTGTAACTCATCTACGCTGCATGGTCAACCAGTTCATTCCTGGTGATTCTTGAATGCCCATTCTATCAGCATAGTAGAGTCGGAAATAACCAGGATGCCCTATGACTTGGTCCTTCTCACAACTTTTGTGAAATTCCACCCTCTACTATCTCCTCTTCAGTTCCGTCAAGAGGCGGGTGAAACTAAAGAGGAGATAACTGTAACCCCTTCTCAAGTTCTTTACCCCTGCGCTCCTCTTCAACAAAAACTTTATTTTTTTCCCCCATTCTTCCTTCTCTGGGCTCTCCGCTACGTCACTGCTGTGTTACAAGCGAGACACACGACGCTCACCAAGGGCGTCGACCACAAATGACAGTCCTACGTGTGACCTTTGGCTGGTTGTTCGACCGCTGTTCAGCCAGTCGCGGTCGATTCGTGACACCACAGAACGGGAGCACTTAATCATGTTGGCTGTTGTCGAGATGATGGCACATGCACATACTGCCTCCCACAATCATTCCACGTTAGAAGTCGGAAAGGTCTCGACGCCCACCCATTCTTCCTCATATACATTAAAAAAAGCTGATTACCACGTGTGCGAACTACAACCAGCCACTCTGGACTTTCAGCCTACACCAGCGTCACACACCAGTTCATTCATACATAGGAGGGGGGGGGGGTTGCTAATGCAAAGCCAACCCAGTGTATATACGAATGTTTTAACGTAATCCGAAAAATGATTCGCATGAAACTAATGAATGTTATTACCTAAGAGGATACTTCTTCCCCACTGTTTGAAAATAAAAGGGAAAATTGGTGTTTGAGAATTTACAGAAATAAGTTGTAGGCAAATTTATATTCCTGTCAAAAAAAAAAAAAAAAAATCGGCCCACGACTCAAGAGAGTTTCAGCGGTTTTAGCACTCATTTACACTGAATAAGACATTGCTAATTCCTTAGCTAATCGAATAAAAAATATATAATTTTAAAAGATCAAAATCTTTTTTAAAATAATTGCTTCCTTTCTCAAACGTAAGTCAAGGTCAGAAAACTTTTGATTTAATAAGATTACAAATGAACAACAAATCCTCTCGTTATACTTTTGTACATATTTAATTATTTATTGTGAAAATAAAAAAAAATACTTTCATATTAGAGTTACCCGAAAGAACACACTTATCCACCCATGGGTATGGTATTGTCTGTGGTCTGTTTAGAGGGACGAAAAAATCCGGGATTCAAGGAGAGAGAGGAACAAAAACAAAAAAAAAAATCTTGCTTTCATCACCTGAGACAACTCAGCCAGCGTGTGAAAAATGCCCACAAAATTTCACGTCATCGACCAGATTTGAACCCAGATGTTTTCCAGACTATGTGGCGAAAACGGTGGTTATAACCATTATGCCATTCTCAAGGATTGTGAAAATGAAAAGAACTTCCATTTTCACAATAGTACTGTTTATGTTTGTTATTTAAAAATATCACTGATTTTTACACGCGAAAAGAAGGCGCACGCCAAATGTTTTTCTTGCACTGAACCAGCACTGCTGACTTTGTTACAAGTTTGGCGACTGTTCAAATGAAAACACAGCCAATATGTAAGAGAAATATTGCCAAGTGACCACATAACGAAGTGCAAGATGCTTCCAAGAAATCGCTAAATTCAGACGGCGACACCAAAATTACTTTTCTCTTTGCACTCCGGGAAGGTTGGAGAAGGCCATATGAATTTACAAGATATGTATTGCAAGATTAACTCGGCTCGGCTATGAAACGACTTCTTCCACTGGACCGATTCCAACCGTTGGTAAAAATGTGCTCACCATGAGAGACACTCGTTTTCAACAGAAAAAACAATCAAAAAGCATCAAACTTCAGAGTGCTAAGTTTGACGCTTTTTGCCTAATTAAAGTAAAGAACTCAATACTGTCTGTAAATGCACAGCGGGGCTACAGGACGCTGGCGCTTCAGTAGCCAGGTGGGAAGGAGTAGCAGTGCATAGCACACGCTTCTTGATTAGCCCGGAGTTCGAGCCCGTCACCACCAAATACGGAGGATGCGGAAAGGTCAGGGAATGACCACCGCATATTCCCGGAGCAGTATGGCCTTAGTTGCTAATGCTCCTAAAAACCAAACAACAACATACAGGACGCTAAGCCACTTTATTCCACTTTTTTCCCCTTTTTGTTTTTTGGCGTACTCCCTTTCAATTTTTTCGAAGAACATTATTGTACCACCATTATATTTTCTTTCTATTAAATTAATGTCTCCTAAATACATTTTCCAGATAATACGTCTTTTAATACTGATGAGGGCTGAAAATTCAACAGAAATAAATTTATCATACAGATATTCAAGATTTAAAGATGATTTTTCAACTAAGCCGATTTCGTATACCACCCTATCCGCTTGAGAGAAAACTCGCGTATCCACAGGAGTAAGTGTAGTACCGGTTGAATACCACTGTGCTTTTCAATTTACATATCAACCTATTTACCTTAGCAATTGGTTTCTTGTCTGTATCTTCAAACTACGATAGATAAAGGTGGAAAAGCTTGTTAAGTGTCTAACGGCACCAGGGGTTCCCGCCATCTCCGCGTTGCTTTCATTGTGAGTGTACCAGTTCACTGGGAAGGCCAGAGATTTAAAAGTGTGTGGATCACGTGAGTGTGTAATGTTATGTTCCATTGTTCCTCTGGTCATTTAGCCGCTGGATCCCTGCTGAGGCCCAATGTTGCCCGCACTTCACCCTGTGGAGGCAGACCAGGTAACCACTAGTTTAAATTTGCACTCTGACAGGTCCTGCCACCTAGTTTCCTGAGATTTCAGTGGCTAGGACCTAAAAAAAATTGCTTGGGGATATTGCGCTAGAATGGAAAAGCCAAAATGGTGGGCGAATAGTGTAATTTAGATATGGTTATTTTTTACGTGTGGGGCTTTCGCTTGTGTACAGAAAGAGTAGGGTGAGGAGAATGAAGATTGGGGGGGATAAAGACAGAAGAATGAGGCCAATAGGGAAGACGACCCCAGGTGGAATCAGTGGGGTATGCCCATGCCCCACTGAGGGAAAAGAAAGGGCCGAACAAGGAAGCCAGCTCAGTATGCAGCAAAGTTCACTTTTAAATCTGTGGCCTTTACAGTGAACTGTTACACCCACAATGAAAGCAACGCGGAGATGGGGGGAACCCCTGGTGCCGTTAGACACGAACACACTTTCCACTTTTTTATGCAGCAAAGTTTCGGCTTCGTCAGGTCCGCGACAGCGTCCCGTCTAATAGTTGGTCAGTGTTGGGATAGGATCCCAAAACTGACCAACTATAGGTAAAGGTGGCGTGTGCATAGGGCAATGGGTCCCAAACTTCTTTTTTTTTTCATTTAATCACATTTGGTTTCAAAGAGTGACCGCCACTGACCATATGTACAGATCGATCACTCAGTCTACAATGCTCAGAACAGAAGCAACACATATGCTTTGAACAAAGCTGACTGGAACCTGTTCAAAGAAACACTCATCGACGGGATACTGCGCCTACAATTAGTTAGTTAGTTATTTGGTTTTTAGGAGCATTAGCAACTAAGGCCATATTGCTCCGGGGATGTACGGTGGTCATTCCCTGACCTTTCCGAATCCTCCGTATTTGGTGGTCACAGGCTCGAACCCCGGTCTAATCAAGAAGCATGTGCTACGCACTGCTGCTCCTGCCCACCTGGATACGGAGGCGCCTACTGCGCCTACAAACCAAGAACAGCAAGACCAGCATCCAGACTCCCATCAGCGCAAGGTCACGGACATAATTACGAACGCTGCAAATAAAACGGGAAAACCCCATCCCTGGGGGCAGTCCCTTGGTGGTCACGAGAGCTTCAGGCCCTCAGACGCGAAGTAAACAAAAAGAGGCGTGCATTCCAATGGGCCAGGCGATCCTGCCCCCCTCCGCAGAAACTGAATATCTCCGGCAGGAGTATATCCATTTCATCCTGAGAGACCAGGAGCAACATCTCCTGGAAGACCACCACACCTAATACAGCCTTTTCTAACTTTGCTCAGGGCCTCTTCGCGAGGTGGAAAACCCTGCCACAACCTCAACCAGACAATGATACGGCCTAACCAGCCATGTGTCAAGACCACTACTTGCTTCAGCGTACTACAATCTCCGTGAAGACCTTCAATCTGTACAATAATCGTGCCTTTACAATGCAGCCTCAACATCACCTCCATCTACCATGACTGCCGTTCCGGCTTCACCTTTCACCAAGTTTGACTCACCACTGAAATGACTCCACTACCTGGACGAGACCTGTCTATCCCAGGATTGACACTACTCGAATTTTACCTTCTCGTACTGGACTCTACCAACTATGACTTCACGCAGCATTGCTGCCAACGCCATGTGGCGATCCTGAACCCGTGCTCCCTTGCACGGCCCTATTCTCCCCTTTTTGCCCCCTCTTTCCTTCTGGTGGGGCACAGGCCTGCCTCACTGATTTCGGGGTCATCTACTCTGTCGACCCTATACTTCTGTCTCCCACCCCCTAGCCTACCCTTCCCCCTCTAGCGTTCATCCCATGTCGAAATTATTTTAGCCCTACACCCAAAATTCTTAATTCCACACTGTATAACTTAAAACTCCTTTGGTCTGACCCAACCTCTAGCGCCCCCTCCCCATTTTTTTTAAGGTCCTAGCCACTGAAACCTCAGAAAATTAGGTGGCAGGACCTGCCAGAGTACTTATTTGAAAATACTGGTATACCTGGATTGCCTCCACTGGGCTTATAATGTGGGCAACGTTGGGCCTCAGTAGGGGTGCAGCGGCTAAATGGCCAGATGAACAACGGTACACGACACTACACTCAACAATATCCATACACTTTTAAATCTCTGGCCTTTACAGCGTACTGTAACACACGACAATGTAGACTACGCGGGGATGGGGGAACCCCTGGTGCCATTAGACTCTAAACACACTTTACTTCACCTCAATGGAGTTTTTCCTGTCTTCGCCACAAAGGCTGCGAAATTGCCATTGGGCATTACTTTTAAGTGTCATAGTAACGTTTTCTGCGCGTCGTAAGACTGAATGAAATCTTCCAAAGAAGCCATTATGATTTTAATACTATAAAAACATTTATGCTACTTCAAAATGCTAAAAATATTTGACACAAAGAACAACATGCATATCGTGCCAACACTGAATACATTCCTGCCACTCCATAAATACAAATCTTTGCTTTGTTTTTTCCAAGTGTCCTTGGCTAGAACTGGACTTAGTTTGTCTTCTTCGTGGCTGTTACCCTTCATCGTTCAAAGAGGCTTTTATATCAACCCGATTTGTATCATAAAGTCCTCCTCCCTTTTTCTGTTGCTGGAAGAATACTGATGATATAAAATATATACTTATACCTAACGCTGCGAAAAAAACTTTTCTCACAAGACCGTCAGACCGGTATTTTCAAGGCTGCCCCAAGAAGCCTCTCTGAGAAAGGAAGTGACAGCTGATGGTACAATGTTATAAAGAACGAGCAGATTTTTTGTCTTCTTAGAATTTTATAAATGTTATTCAACACTAAAAGTCATCTTCTTTAGTGTTGACTAACAGGTTACCAGAAGAATAATCGCACAACTATTTTTGTTGCCATAAAAAGAAATCTACATATTATACATAAATTACTTTCTTCTCCTCCACTTCTTGGTGATATAACGGTCTGAATCAGTGGCGTTAACGAAGGGAAACGCCAGTCCTTCCCCAACTCTTATTTTACTTCGGGGAAGGAAAAGCATTTCAAATCTTGAAGGTATTTTAACTCTAAAACTGAAATAAAAACATTTTTTCACACTATTTTTATTTATTTTTTTTTTATTTGAACCATTTCCTCGCTACGTGAAACCGGTCGAAACTCAGTAGGGCAATCCTAGATTTTCGATCCCCAGGCTTCCCCCGTTAGAGATTTATCCATTCAATTAATATGTAAAAATGAATAGTTGCTATTGTTTTAGATTTTCTTAAAGACCGTTGAACCATCAATTCCATATTGAAAAACGGAATTAAATTTTTATCCCACATCGTGTTAATTTTACGCCAGTGGCTGACAGGAGGCATTCCTAATTATTTGTCACTGGTAAGAATATTCACAATATTGCAGCCATGAACGACATTTAAGAAATATTTTATAAATAAAAGGACAAAAAGAAAAGCGCTTAAGACAGAACCAACGAGGACTGTTGATCCATTACAATCCTTGGTTATTTTCAGATGTCATCAATTGGAGTTTTAAGTATTTAGAAAACTCAAAAATCCAATGAGGACAGTTCGTGTTCTGACGATGATTTAATAACTAAGGCTCAAAACTAGGTTTCTTTTGAGTCCGTAAAAAAATAATAATAATGAATAAATACTGTACAAGTTCACACTCAGCGCAATAGAATAACAACTATTAATGTCTACTTCTGTTTAGATACAGAAGTATACTTAAACTTCACTCGAATTTATTTTTAAAGATAAACAACAGCAGTTATCGAGCTCAGTTTATTGAGGCTACTGAATTACATAGTTATACTGTATACGTTCCAGAGAGAGAGAAAAAAATTATCCACTCGCTCAAGCAGCACCAGTAAAATACACTACAAAGAGTATTATTATCTGTAAGGCGCGCCACTAACACCCAACTATCTGGACAGGAGGGCTGTACAACTATTAGATACACTACGCTGAACATTGGGCTGGGCATACGCAAAGTATAACTACAAGACATTTAAATAAAACTTTCTATTACATAGTATGAAACAGAGAATTTGTTGGGAACACGGTTCTCCATACCCTACCAACAAATTCCCTGGATTAGCAATCACATCAGATAAAAACACAAAAGGCCATCATATGCCATTGCTAATCCAGTGTAACATAGTTTAGTGCTGCCTACTAATGTTCACTCAACTGTTAAGTGACTTGAACACAGTGTGTGTTTGTAATGCGGTGCCAGTGGTTCCCACAAACCCGAACTTGGTGGCGTGTGAAGATGCAAGACTGCAAAACCAGATGAGTGAGAGTTGTGTTGGGTACTGCGAGCTGTTGAACTGTTGTTTGTGGTCAGATGAACAACACAAACAACAGTTGTTGAACTGTTGTTTGTGTTGTTCATCTGACCACTTAGTTACTGGGAGGCACGATCATCAAGGAGAGCACCTCCCAGCATCCGTCCACGGCACGAGGAGCCGAACCGGGACGTCTGATGGAGCCTCCCTTCCGGCAAAGCAAGGAGCGAGAGAGCCCAGATAAAGAAATAGTACAGGAAAAGAGTTGGATGTAAAGGGGATTTGTTTGTTTTTTGGTTTTTAGGAGCATTAGCAACTAAGGCCATATTGCTCCGGGGGTATGCGGTGGTCATTCCCTGACCTTTCCGCATCCTCCGTATTTGGTGGGCACGGGCTCGAACGGATGTAAAGGGGAACGAAAGGAGGGAGGCATACAGGGGATGTCCCCAGGCGAGCAAGAGTACGAAACCACTAGTGGGTAGAGGGCCCTATAGATAGTTAAGGAAGGGTTTGGGATAGGGAGCTTAGTCCCAAAGGTCATCAGATGACACTGGTAATTATAACTCAGACGTGCAATGTTAAATCGTCATGTTAGCAGATAGGGTTAAAATTGTAACATAGCTTAGGTGCCCTTCAGGATTTGCCTTCTGTACTTCCTATCCTCACAGAATCTATCCGAATAGATCCCAAATGCAGTGCTGGAGAAGTAATCGGTAAGAAGTACTGTACTAATAAAAATATTTCGGATTATATTTCCAAAAAAAAAAACCGTTCAGCTTGACATAACTTTTTAATGATATTTTAAAATATGTTTTATTGTCGTGAAGCCTAAGTGTTTTTCTTTTATTTATATTGCCATCGAATTAATAATGTCCTGAAATTGTGACATTGAGTGGCTATTCGAAAGAATTGATAGCGTACAGTCAAGAATCAAAATATACTTTCAACACGGTCCAAATGTGTTGAAGCTAACTAGGTTGTTACATTTGGCAAAGTAATATGTCAGGTTGTTTAAGCAGCAGCGTAGAGGAAGACTCGCGTCATCTTCACCACGCCCGGTAATTAGTGGTCCTGCAATGATATGTTCAATCTGTCACTCGAGCAACTAATCGGCCTGCAAATAGTTTTGCGAAGATTTATAACTTCCTTGAAGTTATTTTAAGCGCTCGCGGACAGCACAGTGGTTGTGATCGAAGTTCTCGCGCACCGTTTGGAAAGGTCTGGTTTCAAATCCCCTCTCAGTTTGATTCTTACTTTTATCGGCTTGTTTCATATCGTGGCCTAACTCGGCCACGTTGTGAAAGATGCAAATAAAAGTTCCCCGAAAAACAGGCAACCGGCTGGTTTATCTTTAGTCTTAGGTAAGGATCCTTGGACTTTATGTAATGCAAGTGACACAAGGTTTGGGTGGATGGTCACGAAACAGAGTTAAGATATCGCGTCACACTGAAGAACACCCCTGTGTACTGCTGACAGCTATCTATGCCCAAGTTGCTTTAAATCCTTGTATTATCCCTCCTTTCTTTTTCTTCCTTCTGCGGATATGTATGCTCCAAGAATGTGTTGTGTATAAGACTTGATATGGACAATCTATCAAACACCGCACTTTGATTAAAAAAAAAAACTTTTTAAGCTGTCGGGCTTAAAAATCTTTTTAAATCGGCCTATGTCCCAAGCAGTATTCTACAAAGCTATACTGTTTTCTCAAAAATTAAGTAAGGTGCAGCTGATGGCTACGGAGCAAAAAGCTTTTAAAAGTTTTGATTTTTTTATCTGCTGTACTGGTCTAACATAGTAGTAGAGTTACAGGCAGCCGATATGCTTCCATTTTCGGGTACTTTGTTTAAAATTTTATGCAGAGGACTGACTATGAAAACATCCTACACTTGCCTCGTTATATCGTATTAGAGTTAGGATAACCCAACGTACAGAAAACACTTTCGTTCACCAACATAACGGAAGAATTCCCCCCCCACTCCTCAGACTCCTCATTCTAGGGAACTCATAAGTAGTGAGAGAGCCCAATCTTTACTCTTAAAGAAGGACCCTCTAATCTCAGTTTGTTTTTTGTGAGCCCTACAATTTTCTGCTACGGCATAGCGGAAGGAGGTTCCCGAAAAATTATTGCGCGAGCTTATCAAGGAATGGTACAAAAGCAAAACAATGGCCAGCATTGCAGTGAAATTCAGATCATAACAAAGAAAACTTACAATAAAATAAACTACATTTTAACAAAGTTACATCGGGACACAACCTATCGTGAGGTACGAGAGACGAAATCAAAATGAAGTGGAAATCATTGATGTGTAAGCGACTCTCGTATGCCATATTTCTGATTTTTTTAAACCGCATGAATTGAGCGTGCAAGAGGAACACACACAACAAGAGAGTACGATGGAAATATTTAAACGTAATTAATTTTCCCTGTTGCGCACTGTTATATAAAGAAATCGAAGTGATAAATATGCTATCATTCAGGACTGCTGGTTAAACACTATTCTAATTCTGCCATTAGCAAATGCACAGTTCCGCATTTGCTGATAGCAGAATTCAAAATAGAATCCGGAAATGTTACAATTGCTCAGAATATATGCTGAGTTATTAAACTCTGTAAATAACTTAGCACTTTCAAATACCCATGTATTTCTTTCTTCTTAACATCTCAATAAGAAGCACAGAATCGCCAGTACTATAAAATCAGAGATATGAGTAGCTAATAATTATTTCCCAATAAGAAATAACAGTTACATCTCTTATTTTTTTTTTTATGAAATCCCCAAACACGAAAGGTATCAAAACCCATAGTACTTAGTACCGACCATGGGTTGAAGGAGATGGGGAGGGAAGGGATACCGGAAATTTTGCTCTGATGTTTAAACATGAGTTTTAGCACTTCAGTCTCCAATAAACAAAGTGGTGGTAGTAGAATAGTGTAGTAGGTGCCTATTAGTATTATTTTATACTATTGTATTATTAATGCTATTTTATATTAGTATGATCAGGGTACTAGTTGGTATTAGTACTAGTAGTGCCGAACATGGGTTAAGTGAGAAGGCGGGGAGGGATCACGGAAACTTTGCTCTAGAGATTAAACATGGATTTCACCACTTCAAGCCTCCAATAAGCAAAGTAGTAGTATTGCATCGGTTGAAGAGTCATCTGCCACCTAGTGTTAGTATTAGTACTAGTAAATATTATATTATATTCTCAGTGTTATTTTATATTAGTAAAAATCACTGCATATACAGGGTGTCTCAAAAATATTGGTACAAACGTTTAGGGGAGATAGGTAACATCTAAAGGAATGTGAATCGCATAGGAACCCATAACCGGAAACGTCACGGGAAAGTAGTAGCAGAGGCACAAGAAGCAGAAATGACACAAGACAGTAATTGGTGGCAAACATTTATATGACATAATATTAACAATGGAGTACGAGATGGATGCATTTCATGATGTTACAACAGCTACATGGAGATTCTTTGACAGTAGCAGCAGCGCAGACGAGTCTCGCCACGATATCCATTTACGTCTCCACAGGCGATTCATACACGATAGATTTGAGGACCCCCCCCCCCCCACACACAGAAAGAAATCAAGGCTCGATAAATCAGGTGAGCGTGGGGGCCAGGCAACGGGTCCACTATGGCCAATCCATCGACGCCCAAAACGCCTGTTAAAATGGTCACGAACACACCTTCCATAATGGACAGGGGCCCCGTCCTGTTGAAACCAAATGTTGCGTCTCTCACATTTGCTGGAACATCGTCCAGTAATCCTGGTAGAACTTGTTCAAGAAAGATCCGATATTTAGCGGAGTTCATGAGGGATGCTAACAGGTATGGGCCGACTAAGCAGTCACCGACCATACCTGCCAACACATTTATTGCGAAGCGATGTTGTGCCGCATGGGGGCGCACACCGTGTGGTTGTCGTGAACCGACACATGAGCATTGTGCTGATTAAATAAGCCTTCACGAGTAAAATAAGCCTCATCGGTGACCAAAACATAGGCTAGAAAATTCAAGCCTTGAACACTTTCTTGGAGAAACCACTGCGCAAAAGCAACACGTGCAGGATGATCTTGGGGGAGCAGTAACTGGAGATGAAAGGGGTGTAAGGAATCGTAGTTCCAGACACGCTGTACACTGCAACGAGACACTCCTAAGACAGCATCTGAGCCAGTACTCATCAGATGCAATGGCATCTAATGAGTACTGGCTTCTTCGGTGGATCCTCTTCAAGCATAAACTGCCACCACTCATACATACTTCAGATATCACCCAACTTCTAAATTACAGAAAAGTCTCCAAACGGATATTTGCCCTCCGCTTGCTTGTGTCAATTAAAATGATAGCGGGTGAAGTCAATACGCCAAATTTTTGGCAGATGTGCAATTGGAGGATCCCCCCAAAACCCTTAAGAGCCCTCCCCTCTCTGCAGTCTGTGGCGTGGAGGTTCAGAATAGGGGATAGATTCCTGCCCATGGAGATGCTCCACAATGTC
The DNA here is from genome assembly GCF_048544385.1 of Mastigoproctus giganteus. Taxonomy (NCBI): domain Eukaryota; kingdom Metazoa; phylum Arthropoda; class Arachnida; order Uropygi; family Thelyphonidae; genus Mastigoproctus; species Mastigoproctus giganteus. The sequence continues at coordinate 163,213,265 of NC_143582.1, read as the reverse complement.
CAGGAGATGGATGTGGACTACAAAAAGTTCATAGAGGACAAATCGTACAGAAGACGCATCATCAGGGACCAGCTTTCGTCTTCAACCGAGTGACTGTCATCGTCCTTTCATGTGTCTTCATTTCACATGTTAATATTAATTTTATATGTAAAATATGTAATTATACGTTGTATGTCCTAATATATGTTTTAAGTAATTTTTCTTGTATAAGTTATTTAATGTTAAACCCCTAGCATTGTCGCTGTTGTGGGTATTATTGCATCAGGCAATCATGTAACCAATCACTGCCTGCAATAAAGATATATTAACAGAGGCAACGGCACGTGTGCTGGTAGTAGGATTATTCTGGACGGCATTCAATACATTTTCTTCCATGGCGGAAGTTCGCGTCGAACGTGGTCTGCCCGCACTACTCCTGTTACCTCTAAATGACGCATAATCACACAAATTTTGATGCACACGCGCAAACAAACCGTGGTCCAGTACATGTCTGTCTGGGAAGCGTTCTCCATAAATTCGTTGAGCGGCTCGTCCATTGCACTCTGCTAATCGATACACTAGGTGCATGTCTGCCAGCTCACAGTTCGTATATCGATGCATGCTCTTCGTGCGGCGACTACTGCTTGAATGAGTAAACCAGAAATTTTTCCTCTCGCGAACTGATGAACAGCGCCGTGTACCGACTTACGGTGACGTTTCCGGTTATGGGTTCCTATGCGATTCACATTCCTTTAGATGTTACCTATCTCCCCTAAACGTTTGTACCAATATTTTTGAGACACCCTGTATATAAAATTTTCTAAACATGTAATTCTTGGGGTTGATGATAAAGCATCAACTGTTCCTTGTAGAAAAACTGGTAAAACTTACTGAAGTTTTTCTCTCCGAATTATAAATATTTCATTTAATTTTATTTATATATTTCACTGTTTACGTTTTCAGAGTTTCACAGTTAATTTTTATACAGGAATGTTATCTTGCTATGTTGTTCTGAAATGTAGTCAATAGCTTTCTTTAATAATAATACTTGAATATCATCCAGACTGCACAGCTGGCCAGCAGTGATGGCATCATGGCTTGGGGGATGCTTTCGTTGACATCACTGGGCCCCCTCACCTCCACATTGTTTCGGACCAAGTTTTGCCCTACGTGGCAACACCTGATACAAGTTTGGCAGGAGCGCTGGGCCAACTCAAACAAGGGAAATATCACCAGGAAATTCTTTCCGAACATCTGACAGGATGTACTCCATTCCCCCAACTTGGTTTCAACCCGGCTTATACACCACCTATTTACTGACTGGACACGGGGCCTTTAAAGCCAAGCTGACACAGCGCGAAGAACTGAGGAGGATCCGAGCTGCGCCTGTGGGGAGATTGAGTGCTGGGAGCACATTATAAGAACCTCAAGTGCAGACTGATCACCGCGATACACTACCTCTCCAAAAACCTGGAATCACATCTACTGGACTCACTAGAGAAAAGGAATATACAATGCTAAAGGAATATGCACAAAAACTATTTGCTAGGCGTAAAACACTGATAGCCATCAACAGAAGAAACAGATAAAAAAATGAGACAAAGAACACGCGTGGAGAGTACTCAGGGAGAACGACCTCAGGAACCTGCTCACTACTAATAATCTCTAATACGAGGGTGTTTCAATAAAGAATTGCCCTCACCTACTTTCACATATCGCAGAGTCAATGTTTTGGGATGAGAAAGGGGTAATAATGACTGATTACCTGCCGAAAGGTAGAACAATTACAGGTGTCTATTATGCCAACTTATTTACAAAATTACAGGAGGAAATCAAAACATGTAATCGTGGCATGCTGTCCAAAGGTGTGAGAATGCTTCAAGACAATGCCCCAGTTCAAACTTCTGAAAACAACACAAGCGGCCACTTGTGGCTGCCCCGATCTTGCACCATCGGACTTCTTGTTTCCATTCCTCAAATCATTTTTTCCGGGGACCCACTTCCCTGACGACGAGAGTCATGGTTCAAAGACCAACCTCACCACTTCTACAAAAACGGTATCCGTGCAACAGAGTCATGGTTCAATACCAACCTCACCCACAATTTCTACAAAAACGATATCCGTAGTCTCATCCATCGATGGGAAAAATGTGTAAATCTGCACGGTGGCTATGTAAAGAACTAAAATCTGTGCCAAGAATCAACAGGCTAGCACCTCTGCAGCTAGGTCAGGGAGATTCTTTATTGAATCACCCTCGTACCTAGCGAACGGAAGAATAACCCAATGGAGACAGATGCGGATCTTCCCATGATGAAGAGAACCACAGCCATTGATAACTGACCAGTGTTCATAGCTGAGGAGGACAAACCTGATTATTAAAGACTACCGATGACAGAGAAGATCGACGAAGATCTCATACTGCATAGAAACTCCAAGTTGCCGCTTTGACGGGGCCATATCGGCTCAAGGCTATGCACTCTCTTGTGGGGTGCAACTCTTTTTCTCCTCTGCCACACCATTCCTTCCCTCTGATGGGGCATGGGCATGCCTCACTGAATAATAGGGGGTCACCTACCCCCTATTATTCACTGATTATTAAAGACTACCGATGACAGAGAAGATCGACGAAGATCTCATACTGCATAGAAACTCCAAGTTGCCGCTTTGACGGGGCCATATCGGCTCAAGGCTATGCACTCTCTTGTGGGGTGCAACTCTTTTTCTCCTCTGCCACACCATTCCTTCCCTCTGATGGGGCATGGGCATGCCTCACTGAATAATAGGGGGTCACCTACCCCCTATTATTCACTGATTATTAAAGACTACCGATGACAGAGAAGATCGACGAAGATCTCATACTGCATGGAAACTCCAAGTTGCCGCTTTGACGGGGCCATATCGGCTCAAGGCTATGCACTCTCTTGTGGGGTGCAACTCTTTTTCTCCTCTGCCACACCATTCCTTCCCTCTGATGGGGCATGGGCATGCCTCACTGAATAATAGGGGGTCACCTACCCTATCTACTTTCTTCTTCCTATTTCACCCCCCAGTCTTCACTCTCCCCTCCCAACACTTTCTCTTGCACAGCCCCATACGTCCAAATTTAAAATACACAAAAAAAAAAATTCGCCCGACCTTTTAGGCACTTCATAAACAGGCCTTCAGCGTCAAACACCATGTTAGCGCCTTAATGTAGCTGATCTAAAATCAACCGTACTCGTTCCAATTTTATTTTAGGTTCTAGCCACTAAAATCCCAGGAAAGTAAGTTGCAGGACCTGTCAGAGTAAAATTGTTTCACTGGTAACACCAGGCTGGCCTTCACGTAGCGAGGTGTGGCCAACGTCGGGTTCCATTAGGGGCTTGGCGACCAATAAGTCGGATAAACAATGGGCACAACATATAACACTACACATGACCCAACCACTTCTAAATCTCTGGCTCTGACAGGGTACTGTCTCCGATACATAGAATATTCGCGGAGATGGGAGAAATCCCACGAGCCGTTAGACCCTCAACATACTTCATATCTACGCGGTGTGTCGAGATGGCACTGGATGCTTTAAACGAGCCGTTAGACCCTCAAGACAACGTATCACAAGGCCCGCATTGTGCAGGAATGGTTCTAGGATCATGTCCAAGCATTTTGTGTGCTCCTTTGGCCGCCAAATTCCCCAACATAACGACTAGGTGTTATGACCGCTGCATCGGTGGAACCTACAAGGAAACCGACTTTACTAAGAATAAAGGACACGGCTTATAACCGAATGAATGACCTGAACCCTGGATGTCAAAGGAACACATCGACCTGGACTGTGCAGCTTCGCTGCCACCAAGCCATATTGGCGAACAAAATCGAGCACCTGACTCAATTTGCTTTAAACCCAAACTCAGACGGGAGGGGGAGAGACACCCTGTCCCCTACCGATCCTCCTTTTCCTTCTGATGGGGCATGGGCATGCCTCACTGACCACCTGGGGGACATCTACTCTGTCGCCCTCTTCTTCTACCTTTACACCCAGCCTTCTGCCTCCCCTCCCCCACTATCTATAAACGATGCGAACGCCCTAAACACTAAATTTAATCTAGTCCAAAAATAATCTTCGCCCAGTCTCCGCTTAAGTATCACACGCATTGCTCTACTCCTGCCGTATGAATGAATGTATGCACACTACGCGCTGTATGTAAACATTCAAAGTAATTACAACTGCATGGATATGTATATTTTCAACATTTTTTTTTTTTTTTTTTTTAGGACCTAGCCGCCGAAATCTCAGGAAATTAAACGGCAGGACCTGCCAGAGTAACTTAATTCTACATGGGGCGAAAGTGGGGCAACGTTGGACCTCAACAGGGGTCCAGTGGC